>NW_020838029.1:3844229-3971088 GCF_003676395.1 Aethalodelphis obliquidens | reverse complement strand
GTTGTAACTTCTCCTTTTTCATTTCTAATTTTCTTAATTTGAGTCCTTTCCCTCTTTTTTTTGATGAGTCTGGCTAATGGTTAATCAGTTTTGTTTATCTTCTCAAAGAACCAGCTTTTAGTTTTATTGATCTTTGCTCTTGTTTTCTTTGTTTCTATTTCATTTATTTCTGCTCTGATCTTTATGATTTCTTTCCTTCTGCTAACTTTGGGTTTTGTTTGTTCTTCTTTCTCTAGTTCCTTTAGGTGTAAGGTTAGATTGTTTATTTGAGATTCTTCTTGTTTCTTGAGGTAGGCTTGTATAGACCACAGCTCTATGAGAATAGATATCAGTTACAAGAAAAAATTCTGTAAAAATTACAATCACATGGAGGCTAAACAATACACTACTTAATAACCAAGAGATCAATGAAGAAATCAAAGAGGAAATCAGAAAATGCCTAGAAAGGAATGACAATGAAAGCACGATGACCCGAAAGGTATAGGAGGCAGCAAAAGCAGTTCTCAGAGGGAAGTTTATAGGAATACAATCCTAACTCAAGAAACAAGAAACATCCTAAGTAAACAAGCTCACATTACACCTAAAGCAATTAAAGAAAGAAGAACAAAAAAAACCCAAAGTTAGCAGAAGAAAAGTAATTAAAATGATCAGATCAGTAATAAATGAAAAAGAAATGAAGGAAACAATAGCAAAGATCAGTAAAACTATAAGCTGGTTCTTTGAGAAGATAAGCAAAATTGATAAAGCATTAGCCAGACTCATCAGGAAAAAAGTAAGAAGACTCAAATCAATAGAACTAGAAATGAAAAAGGAGTAAAAACTGACACTGCAGAAATAAAAAGGATTATGAGAGAATAGCACAAGCAGGTATATGCCAGTAAAATGCACAACCTGGAAGAAAAGGACAAGTTCTTAGAAAAGCACAACCTTCCAAATCTGAACCAGGAAGAAATAGAAAATATAAACAAACCAATCACAAGCACTGAAATTTAGACTGTGATTAAGTATCTTCCAACAAACAAAAGCCCAGGACCAGATGTCTTCACTGGCGAATTCTATCAAACATTAGAGAAGAGGTTACAGCTATCCTTCTCAAAAGCTTCCAAAATATAGCAGAGGGAGGAACACTCCCAAACTCCTTCTATGATGCCACCATCACCCTGATACCAAAACCAGACAAAGATGTCACAAAGAAAGAAAACTACAGGTTAGTATCACTGATGAACATAGATGCAAACATCCTCAACAAAATACTAGCAAACACAATGCAACAGCACATTAAAAGGATCATACAGCATGATCAAGTGGGGTTTATTCCAGGAATGCAAGGATTCTTCAGTATACACAAATCAATCAAGGTGAAACACCATATTAACAAATTGAAGGATAAAAACCTTATGATCATTTCAATAGATGCAGAAAAATCTTTTGACAAAATTCAACACCCATTTATGATAAAAACCCTCCAGAAAGTAGACATAAAGGGAACTTACCTCAGCATAATAAAGGCCATATATAACAAACCCACAGCCAACAACATTCTCGATGGTGAAAAATTGAAACCATTCCCACTAAGATCAGGAACGAGAGAAGGTTGTCCACTCTCACCACTATTATTCAACATAGTTTTGAAAGTTTTAACCACAGCAATCAGAGAAGAAAAAGAAATAAAAGTAATCCAAATCAGAAGAAGAAACAAAGCTGTCACTCTTTGCAGATGACATGATTCTATACATAGAGAATCCTAAAGATGGTACCAGAAAACTACTAGAGCTCATGAATGAATTAGGTAAAGTAGCAGGACACAAAATTAATGCATAGAAATCTCTTGCATTCCTATACACTAATGATGAAAAATCTGAAAGATAAACTAAGGAAACTCTCCCATTTACCACTGCAACAAAAAGAGTAAAATACCTAGTAGTAAACCTACCTAAGGAGACCAAAGACCTGTATGCAGAAAACTATAAGACACTGATGAAAGAAATTAAAGGTGATACAAACAGATGGAAAGATATACCATGTTCTTGAATTGGAAGAATCAACATTGTGAAAATAACTATACTACCCAAAGCAATCTACAGATTCAGTGAAATCCCTATCAGACTGCTAAATGGCATTTTTACTAAATGGCATTTTTCACAGAAGTAGAACCAAAAATTTCACAATTTGTATGGAAACACAAAAGACCCCCAACAGCCAAAGCAATATTGAGAAAGAAATACGGAACTGGAGGAATAAAGCTCCCAGACTTCAGACTATACTACAAAGCTACAGTAATCAAGACAGTATCGTACTGACACAAAAACAGAAATATAGATCAATGGAACAGGGTAGAAAGCCCAGAGATAAATCCACACACATATGGTCACCTTATCTTTGATAAAGGAGGCAAGAATATACAATGGAGATGAGACAACCTCTTCAATAAGTGGTTGTGGGAAAAGTGAACAGCTACATGTAAAAGAATGAAATTAGAACACTCCCTAGCACCATACACAAAGCTAAACTCAAAATGGGTTAAAGACCTACATGTAGGGCCAGACATTAAAACTCTTGGTGGAAAACATAGGCAGAATATCTGTGAGATAAATCACAACAAGATCCTTTTTGACCCACCTCCTAGAGAAATGGAAATAAAAACAAAAATAAAGAAATGAGACCTAATGAAACTTAAAATCTTTTGCACAGCAAAGCAAACCATAAACAAGACGAAAAGACAACCCTCAGAATGGGAGAAAATATTTGCAAATGAAGCAACTGCCAAGGGATTAATCTCCAAAATTTACAAGCAACTCATGTAACTCAATATCAAGAAAACAAACAACCCAATTCATAAATGAGCAGAAGACCTAAATAGACATTTCTGCAAAGAAGATACACAGTTTTCCAACAAACACATGAAGGAATGCTCAACATCCCTAATCATTAGAAAGATGCAAATCAACACTATAATGAAGTATCACCTCACATCTGTCAGAATGGCCATCCTCAAAAAATCTACAAACAATAAATGCTGTAGACAGTGTGGAGAAAAGGGAACCGTCTTGCACTGTTTGTGGGAATGTAAATTGATACAGCCACTATGGAGAACAGTATGGAGCTTCCTTAAAATCTAAAAATAGAACTACCATACGACCCAGTGATCCCACTACTGGGCTTATACCCTGAGAAAACCATAATTTAAAAAGAGTCATGTACCACAATGTTCATTGCAGCTCTAACAGTAGCCAGGACATGGAAGCAACCTGTTTCCATGGAGAGATGAATGGATAAAGAAGATGTGGGACATATATACAATGGAATATTACTCAGCCATAAAAGGAAACGAAATTGAGTTTTTTGTAGTGAGGTGGATGGACCTAGAATCTGTCATACAGTGTGAATTAAGAAAGAGAAAAAGAAATACCGTTGCTAACATATATATATGGCATCTAAAAAAAAGTTCTGAGAACCTAGGGGCAGGACAGGAATAAAGACATAGATGTGGAGAGTGGACTTGAGGACATGGGGAGGTGGAGGGGTGGGCTGGGATGAGGTGAGAGTGTGGCATGGGCATATATACACTACCAAGTGTAGAATGGATGGCTGGTGGGAATCAACCACATAGAACAGGGAGATCAGCTTGGTGCTTTGTGACCATCTAAGTGGGTGGGATAGGGTGGGTGGGAGGCAGACGCAGGAGGGAGGAGTTATGAGGATATTTGTATATGTATAACTGATTCACTTTGTTGTAAAGCAGAAACTAACACACCATTGTAAAGCAATTATACTCCAATAAAGATGTTAAAAAATACTAATTTAAAGAAGATAGTAATAAAATACCATATGTTATATGATTGATTTTATATAGAATTTCTGTAATAACCCAATCCTTAGAGAAAGAAAGTAGATTAGCATTTGCCTATTGTGGTGGGGGGAAGGGGAAAGAGGGAATTGGGTAGTGAGTACTAAAGTGTATGGGGTTTCTTCTACGAATAGTAAAAATATTGCATAATTAATTGTGGTGATGGTTGTAGAACTTTGTGAATTGACTAAAAGCCACTGAATTGTACAGTTAAATATTTATATATGTGTGTGCATGCAAGTACTTCTGTTATGTTTTTTTCTTGGCTTCTTCCCTCAGATATTCTGATTTAGTAGGACCTAAGATGGGAGTCTGCATTTTAAACAAGGAACCAATTCGATTCTAATGCAGTTGGCCACAAAATATTATTTGAGAGACACTGTCTTAGGCAAGATTGTATTCCTTATTTTACTTTCTTCAAGAAATTTGTGATGAAGTACAGAGGATGCGTATCTTTATCCTAGGTATATGCTAATACCTTGCCCTCCTTTATACCATGGTTATATTTTGAGCTAAAATTTTCAGATCTGGGTAATGTTGACACATTTTCTTTGTATGACAGGCCATTGCTACTTTAGGCAGATTATGACAGTTGCAGTGGGGTACTCAGATGGCTTTATCTTCTCAGTTGAATTTTTTTTTGCATTTTTTTTCAAAAAGAGAATTGGTATTTCCCATAGTATTCCCTCTGCCATAGGTTTCAAAGTAATTGTAAAACCTCTTTCTCTACATTATCCTACTCTTCCTATTTCATGATATGCATCTCAAATGGTTGGTTGGCTTATCTAGTGAGATATTTGAAAGATAGCCTACATAGGCCAGTGTATGTCTACATGTGGTGGTAGATAACCTGTGTCTGAATCATCTAGAATGTTTGTTAAACTTCCGGAGTCCCAAGCTTCAGAGTCTCTGAATGTGGAGCCTAAGAATCTGGATGAATATTATGCATACTAAAGTTTGAGAACCACTGACTTAGGTAGTGATCTTTGTCTTTGAATTTTCTAATATACAACTTGAGAAGAGTTTTAAATTTCTTCTAATTTTTCTTATATTATTTATTATATTTGTTATTCCTGGGAAGGTTAGAATTTTGCTTCCACACTTGAAAGTCCTGGTTTTTTTGTTTCGACTTGATCTTTCTGTTTTAATAAAAAATGTACTTTGCACTGTCTAGCTATGCTTTTGGTCCTTCCCACTTCTTTGCCCTGATTTCCACACTGATTAATTTGGTCAGTATGTAATTCATCTTGTTCTATGGACAAAAATTCTATAGTGTGTGTGTGTGTGTGTGTGTGTTTGTGTACACTATTGTTGCTGCTAAATTTCTACTCATCTTTGGTTGTTCCTGGAAAGCCCTAAAACTATAGGGATAGCAATATTAGAATTGTAAGAATCTTTAATATCTGGTCTTTCATATACTATGTGCAAGTTATAGTAATACTGACTTGAACATATCTAAATTGCTATGAATTCTGACAATTCCCAGGAATCTGAAAAGGTATGGGACTTTTTATTGCATTAGTAAAGCAGTGACTAAGAGCTGTGATTTCAAAATAAGAATTGTAATAGACTGATTACAAAATGTACACTCTGAAAAGCTAAGCTTCATAATTATGGGCATACTATGTGCATTCTCTATCAAATGTTAAATATGAGAAAATTGCCCTGAAAGAGATGAAAAAGAGTTGACATAATTTTAACCAGTAGAGTATACTAATATAACTGTTTATTGCTCCTAACAATGGTATACTGTCCTTTAGTTGTTATATTTATTTGGATGCTATTTTTATTTATTGTTATTAAAATAATAATAATAATTTATGAAGTAATTCTATGAGTGAAGGGCTTTTATAATCACTTAACATATAGCATCTCATTTAATCATCAGAAATTCATTAATCATATCAATTTTCTAGACAAGGACGCCAAGCTTCAGAATGATTACATAACTTGACAAAGATTAATAGGTAGTAAGTGGCAGTGCAGACATCAGGCACCTGGTTTGCCTTAAAGAAAATCCTGTGCTGTTTTCTTTTTCCAGTTTTATTGAGATATAATTGACATACAGCACTGTAAAATTTTAAGGTGTGTAGTGTAATGATTTGACTTAAGTACATCATGAAGTGATTATCACAATAAGTTTGCTGAACATCCATCATCTCATACAGATACAAAATTTAAGAAATAGAAAAAATATTTTCCTTCTGATGAGAACTTTTAGGGTTTATTTTCTTGACATCTTTCATCTATAAAATACAGCATGTTAATTACATTTATCATGTTGTACGTTACATCCCTAGTACTTATTTATTCCATAACTGGAAGTTTGTACCTTTTGACTGCCTTCATCCAATTCCCTCTCCCCCAACCTCCCACCTCTGGTAACCGAAAGTGTAATCTCTTTTACCATGAGTTTCTTTGTTTGTTTATATGTTTTTGGAGTATAATAACCTATAACACTATGTTAGTTACTGGTACAACATAATTATTTGATATTTCTGTACATTTTAAAATGATCACCATGGTAAGTCAGTTAACATACGTCACCATACAAAGATAATGCATAAATACTGACTATATTCCTCACACTGTATTTTTCATACCCATGAAGTATTTATTTTGTAACTTGAAGCTTGCACCTCTTAAACTCCCTCACCTATTTCTCTTCCACCCCCATCCCTCCCCTCAGGCCATCTACTGTTATCTGTATCTATGACTCTTTCTAAATATTTTTTTACGTTTGTTTATTTGTTTTCTGGATTCCACATATAAGTGAAATCATGTAGTATTTTTTTTCTCTGTCTGACTTACTTCACTTATCATAATACCCTCTAGGTCCATTCATGTTGTTGCATATGTGAAGATTTCATCTTTTATGGCTGAGTAATATTCCATTGTGTGTGTATACATATATATACATCCCATCTTCTTTATTCATTCAATTATTGATGGGAACTTATGTTGCTTCCATATCTTGGCTATTGTATCAATACTTAAGCTGCAATGAACATAAGATTGCATATACCTCTTTTACTTAGTATTTCTGGTTTCTTAGGATAGTAACCAGGAGTGGAATTGCTGGATCATATGATAGGTCTACTTTTAGTTTTTTTGAGGAATCCTCATTGTTTTACACAGTGGCTGAACCAATTTAGATTCGCACCAACAGTGTACGAGGGTTCTCTTTTCTTGGCATCCTTGCCAACATTTGTTATTTGTAGACTTTTTGATGATAGCCATTCTGACAGGTGTGAGGTGATATCTCATTGTGGTTTTGACTTGCATTTCTCTAATAATTAAGAATGTTGAGCATCTTTTCATATGCCTCTTAGCCATCTGTGTGTGTCTTCTTGGGGAAATGTCTATTCAGATCCTCTGTCCATTTTTAATCAGGTTGTTTGTTCTTTTGATGTTGAGTTGTATGAGTCCTTTGTATATTTTGGATATTAACACCTTATCAGATACATTGTTTGCAAATATTTTCTCCCATTCAATAGATGGCCCTTTCATTTTGTTGATAGTTTCCTTCACTGTGTAAAAGATTTTTAGTTTGATGTATTCCCATTTGTTTATGTTTGCTTTTCTTTGTTTCTTTTGCTTGAGGAGACATATTAAAACACATATATTACTAAGACTGATGTGACTCAGTTTTCTGCTAGAAGTTTTGTGGTTTCAGATCTTAAATTTAAGCCTTTAATTCATTTTGAATTTATTTTTCTGCATGATGTTAGAGAGTGGTCCAGTTTGATTCTATTGCATGTAACTGTCCAGTCTTTCCAACACCAGTTATGAAAAAAGGCTGATTTTTCCCCACTGTATATTCTCACCTCCTTTGTCATAGATTAATTTCCCATTGGTTCTGGCGCTAGTGCCTGCTCGCTGGTGGGAAGATACGTGTCCTGGGGTCTCTGGCTGCAGGGCCCTGGGGTTCATGGAGTTGGTGTCAGCCCACTGGTGGGCAGGGTTGGGTAACAATGTCTGGCTGCAGTACCCCAGGATGTCCTGGGGCTAGTGTTAGTGCACTGGTTTTCAGAGCCAAGTTCTGGGCCCTCTGGTGGACAGGCTTGTACCAGGGAAGCTGTGGGCTCAGGGCATCTTAAGGGTAGCTGCTTGGCCTGAGGCATCCCAGTACTAGTGCCAACAGTCTGTTGGGTGGGGCTGGGTTGCAGCACTAATAAGCTAGAGTGAGGATACCAAAATGAAGCTTGTCAGCACCAGTCTTCTCCTGGTATGAGGTCTCCAAACGGCTGCTGCCATTGTCCATGTCCCTAGGGTGAGGTCCAGTTGCCTCTTGCCTCTCTAGGAGGCTCTTCAGTATTCTCAGGTGAGTCTGACCCAGGTTCCTATCAAATTACTGCTTCTGCCCTATGTTCTGGAGCACGTGGGATTTTGTGTGCACCCTTTAAGAGTGGAGTCTCTATTTCCCAGAGCCCTCTGGTTCCCCTGAAAGTAAGCCCCGTTGACCTTCAAAGCCAAATGTTCTGGGGGGTTATCTTTCCAGTACAGGATATCCAAGCTGTGGAGCCAAGTGTGGGCTTCAGATTCCTTGCTTTTGGGGAAGAACATCTTCAACTGTAATTATTCTCCCGTTAGTGGGTTCCCCACCCAGGGGTATGGGTCTTGACTCTGCCACATCTCTATCCTGCCTACCCATCTTGTTGTGGTTCCTTCTTCATATCTTTAGTTGTAGAAAAATATTTTCTGCTATTCCTATCTTTCTCACCATCAATAGTTGCTCTGTAAATAGCTGTAATTTTGATGTGCCTGTGGGACAAAGTGAACTCAACATCTTCCTACTTTGCCATCTTGGTAACTCCTCGAAAATCCTGTTCTTTTAAACATTATTATAGCTTGACACTAGGTTTAATGAATAAACCTGTGGTGTGTGAATAAACACTCACTTCATAACACATTTTAGTTACAACATTAGATATTAGCTAGTAAGGATATAAACCCTATTATCTCCAATTATCTGTATGAAGTTAGAGATGACAAAGCACATTAGGTAATGGAGGATTGTGCCCTGGAAAGAACAGTGAGCTTGACTACTAGCTAGCACAATGAAATAATAAAATTAAGTAAAAAGTAAAACTGGGAATAGTGAAACATTTTGTCATAATTTACAATACTATCCTGAGATCAAATCATTTTTTAATTAACTTTTTATTGTGGTATAAACACTTCACATGTGATCCATCGACTTAAATTTTTAGGCGTACAGTGCAGTATTGTTAATTTTAAGTACTGTGCTGTACAAGCAGATTTTGAACACATATTCATCATGTAAAGTTGAAACTCTATAGCCATTGAACAATAACTCCCCATTTCCACTTCTTCCTAGCCCCAGGCAACCACCATTCTACTTTCTACTTCTATAAGTTTGATTATTTTAGATACCTTATATAAGAAGGATCATGCAGTGTTTGTCTTTCTGTGTATAGCTTATTTCATTTTGCAAAATGTGCTCTAGGTTCATCCATGTTGTCACTTATGGTGGAATTTCCTTCTTTTTTTAAAGGCCAAATAATATCCCATTGTGAGTATATACCACATTTTCTTAATTCATTCATCTGTTAATGTACATTTAGGCTGTTTCCATATCTTGGATACTGTGAATAATACAGCAACGAAAATGGAAATAAAAATATCTCTTTGAGAGTTCCCTGGTGGTCTCGTGGTTAGGATTCCGGTCTTTCACTGCCATGGCCCAGGTTCAATCCCTGGTTGGGGAACTGAGATCAGTGCAGCCACACACACACACACAAAATCTCTTTGAGCTCCTGATTCAAATCTTTGGGATATATATCTATAAGTTGGATTGCTGGATCCTATGCAAGTTCTATTTTTAATTTTTTTGTGGAACCTCCATATTGTCTTCCATAGTGGCTTAATGATTTTATATTCTCACCAATACTATATAAGTGTTACAATTTCTCCACATCCTTACCAACATTTGTAATCTTTTTTTTTGTAATAGTCATCTCAACACGTGTGAAGTGATAACCCGTGGTTTTGATTTGCATTTTCCTGAGAATGAATCATGTTGAGCACCTTTTATATACTTGTTGGCCATTTGTATATATTCTTTGGAAAAATGTCCAGTCAAGCCTGTTGCCCATTTTTTAATTAGGTTATATGTTTTTTGCTATGGACTCAGAGGACTTCCTTATTATTTTGGATATTAACCCCTTATCAGATATAGGGTTTGCAAATATTTTCTCCCATTTCATAGGTTCCCTTTTCATTTTGTTGATTCTTTTTACCTTTGCTGTGCAAAAGCATTTTAGTTTGATGTAGTCCCACTTATCTATTTCTTTTTTCGTTACTTGTGCTTCTGGTGTTATATTCATACAATCATTGCCAATACTAATGTCAAGAAGCTTTTCCCTTATGTGTTCTTCTAGAAGTTTTAAAATTTCATGTCTTTGGTTTAAGTCTCTATTGCATTTTTTTTTCAAATTTGAAATTATCTGTGTATTTTATTTTATTTTTTAACATCTTCATTGGAGTATAATTGCTTTACAATGGTGTGTTAGTTTCTGCTTTACAACAAAGTGAATCAGCCTTACACATACATATATCCCCATATCTCCTTCCTCTTGCATCTCCCTCCCACCCTCCCTATCCCACCCCTCTAGGTGGTCACAAAGCACCAAGCTGATCTCCCTGTGCTATGTGGAGACAATTCTTTGCCTGTTGTGTATTCTTGGCTCATTCGTTGAACATCAGTTGACTATATATATGTGGGCTTATTTCTGAGCTCTCTATTCTGTTCCATTAGTCTGTATGTCTATCATTATGTAAGCACCATACTGTTTTAATTACTGTAGATTTGTAATATATTTTGAAATCAGGAAATGTAGTGCCTCCAGCTTTGTTCTTTCTCAAGATTGCCTTGGCTATTTGGAGCCTTTTATGGTTACATTTGAATTTTAAGATTGTTTTTTCTGTTTCTTTAAAAACTGCCACTGGGGCTTTGATGAGGATAACATTGAATCTGTAGATCACTTTGGGTATTATGGACATTTTAAAAATATTAGGTCTTCATCCATGAAAAAAATGTCTTTCCACATATTTGTGGCTTTAATTTTTTTCATTACTGTTTTGTAATTTTCCGTGTTCAAGTCTTTTACCTCTTTTGTTAAATTTACTCCTAAGTACTTTAAATACTTTATTCTTTTTGGTGGTATAGTAAAGGAGATTGTTTTCTTTATTTTTTGAAGTATAGTATCTGTACAATATTATATAAGTTAGAGGTGCACAATATAGTGACTCACAATTTTTAAAGGTTATGCTCCATTTATAGTTATTATAAAATATTGGCTATATTCCCCATGTTGTACAATATCCTCTTGTAGCTTATTTATTTTATACCTAATAGTTTGTACCTCTTACTCCTCTACCACTATATTGCCCCTCCCACTTCCCTCTCCTCACTGGTAACCACTAGTTTGTTCTCTATATCTGTGAGTCAGCTTCTTTTTTGTTATATTCACTAGTTTGTTGTATTTTTTAGATTCCACATATAAGTGATATCATACAGTATTTGTCTTTCTTTGTCTGACTTATTTCACTTAGCATAATGCCCTCCAATTCCATCCATGTTGCTGCAAATGGCAAAATTTCATTTTTTATGGATGTGTAGCATTTTATTGTGTGTGTGTGTGTCTGTGTGTGTATCTCACATCTTTATCTATTCATCTGTTGATGGACACTAAGGTTGCTTCCATATCCTGGCAATTGTAAACAATGCTGCTATGAACATTAGGGTACATGTAAGTTTTCAAATTAGTGGGTGTTGTTTTTTGTTTATATACTGAGGAGTAGAATTGCTGGGTAATATGGTAGTTCTATTTTTAGCTTTTTGAGAAACCTCCATATTGTTTTGCACAGTGGCTGCAGACCAATTTACATTTCCACCAACAGTGTACCAGGATTCCCTTTTCACCACATTCTCACCAACATTTATTATTTGTGTTCTTTTTGGTGACAGCCTTTCTGACAGGTGGGAGGTGATACCTCATTGTGGTTTGGATTTACATTTTCCTGATGATTAGTGATGTTGAGCATCTTTTCATGTGCCTGTCAGCCATCTGCATTTCCTCTTTGGACAAATGTCTACTTAGTTTTTTCTGTCCATTTTTTAATTGGGTTGTGTGGGGTTTTTTTGATGTTGAGTTCTATGAGCTGTTTATATATGTTGGATATTAATCCCTTATCAGTCATATCATTTGCAAATATTTTCTCCCATTCAGTAGGTTATCGTTTCATTTTTTCAATGGATTCTTTTGTTGTGCAAAAGCTTTTAAGTTTATTTTGGTCCCATTTGTTTATTTTTGCTTTAATTTCCTTTACTTTAGGAGATAGGTCCAAAAAAAATAGTGCTGTGATTTATGTCGTAGAGTGTTCTGCCTGTTTTCCTCTTGGAGTTTTATAGTATCCAGTCTTATATTTAGGTCCTTAATCCATTTTGAGTTTATTTTTGTATGTAGTGTTAGAGAATGTTCTAATTTCATCCTTTTACATGTAGCTGTCCAATTTTCCTAGCACCACTTATTGAAGAGACTGTGTTTTCTGCATTGTGTATTCTTGCCTCCTTCATCTTAGATTAATTGACCAGAATTCCATGGGTTTATCTCTGGACTTTCTATCCTGTTCCATTGATCTATATTTCTGTTTTTGTGTCAGTTCCGTACTGTCTTGATTAGTGTAGCATTGTAGTATAGTCTGAAGTCTGGGAGCATGATTCCTCCAGCTCTGTTCTTCTTTCTCAAGTTTTTTGTATTTTTTTGGCTATTCAGGTTCTTTTGTGTTTCCATACAAATTTTAAATTATTTGTTCTAGTTCTGTGAAAAATACCATTTGTATTCTGATAGGGATTTCATTGAATCTATAGATTTCCTTGGGCAGTATACTCATTTTAACAATACTGATTCTTCCAATCCAAGAACATGGTATATCTTTCCATCTGTTTGGGTTTTTTGCCTCCTTAGATAGGTTTATTCCTAGGTATTTTATTCATTTTGATGTGATGGTAAATGAGATTGTTTCTTTAATTTCTCTTTCTGATCTTTCATTGACAGTGTATAGGAATGCAACAGATTTCTGTATATTAATTTTGCATCCTGCAACCTTACTGAATTCATTGATGAGCTCTAGTAGTTTTCTGGCAGCATCTTTAGGATTTTCTATGTATAGTATCATGTCACTGTAAACAGTGACAGTTTTACTTCTTGCTTTCCAATTTGGATTAAAGGAGATCGTTTTATTAATTTCCTTTTCAGATAGTTCCTTGTTAGTGTAGAGAAATTCAGCTGATATGTTTATTTGTATGTTGATTTTGTATCCTGCAACTTCGCTGAATTAGTTTGTCAGTTCTAACAGTTTTTTGGTGGAGTCTTTAGGTTTTCTGCACATAAGAAGATGTCATCTGCAGAGACAGTTTTTCTACTTCCTATCTGTTTTGGATGCTATGAATTTCTTTTTCTTGCCTAATTGCTCATCTAGGACTTAGAGTACTATTTTGAATAGAAGTGGTAAGAGTTGGCATCCTTGTCTTTTTCCAGATCTTAGAGAAAAAACTTTCAGATTTTCAGCATTGAGTATGATGTTAGCTGTGGGATTTTCCTATATGGCCTTTATTATGTTGAGTTAATTTCTATACCTAGTTTGTTGAGAGTTTGTTTTTTGTTTGTTTGTTTGTTTTTTTTTTTTTTTTTGCGGTACGCGGGCCTCTCACTGTTGTGGCCTCTCCCGTTGCGGAGCACAGGCTCCGGACACGCAGGCTCAGCGGCCATGGCTCATGGGCCCAGCCGCTCAGTGGCATGTGGAATCTTCCCGGACCGGGGCATGAACCCGTGTCCCCTGCATCAGCAGACGGACTCTCAACCACTGCGCCACCTGGGAAGCCCTGTTGAGAGTTTTTAATCATGAAAGTGTGTTGAATTTTGTCCAGTGCTTTTTCTCTGCATGTATTGAAATGATCGTATGATTTTCATCTTTTATTTTGTTAACATGGTGTATCACATTTATTGATTTGTGTATATTGAACCATCCTTGTATCCCAAGGATAAGTTCCATGTCCATCACAACTGAAGGGAGCAAGGTACATTCACATAGAGAGATTATAAGAAAAATTATACTGGTCGAAAATTCTGAGCCTTCAGGTCACTGGCTTCATACCTGCCATGAACGATATGCCTGGAGGTTAATTTCATGCGTGTTGGCCACAATTTTGGTATAGCTTCTCATAAGTTGGTTTCTTCTACATTCATTAGAGCCTACCACTCAAGGATATAATAATAATTATTTTGACTATTTGCAAGGGATTTGGAAAGGTAAGCATATGTGGTGATTTTTCATTTGGCTGAATCAATTATTTCAATTGTATGGGTTCCAAGGCTGAAGCTGTAGGAGCAAGGAATTATTTAGTGGCGTGAGTCTGGCAGTGTCTTAATCATCAATCTCAAATGTGGTTTTGTTAGTCTTCATAATAATATTCCTAAATTTGGGAATTTTCACAAAGTATCTGCAGGGCCAAATTATGGTTTCCAATGGCCATATGTACTTTTGCTTTAATAAGCCACTTCTTCCATACCAATATTAAAAGTTATATTTTATGACTGTTTTAGTATCAAGACAAATATTATACAGACTGGATTATATTAATGTTTTATTTTCATTTTAAAAGAAATTAAAATATTTCATAAGCCTCCAAAAGTATCATGAGCCCTAGACATAATGCTTACTGTGTGTAGTCAATGTCAGCCCTGGGTATTTGGACACATTCCTCAGGATATTTTATAGCCCTTTCAGAGTTTTATTGTCATTGACTTATGAATCTTAACAGTTACAGTGATGAGTTCCTCGTAATAATATTCTTTACAACTACTTTGAATTGTCTACCTTATATAGGTCATATTAAACTTGCCTTTTTTCATCAGTTTCATCATGGACTCAAAACTATTTTACAGTCTCAGCTTGTTCCATTTCATTTTCATTTTCTATTTAATACCCTGCTTGTCACCATTTGAGGTCTCAGATGTTGGGAAGACCTTCTCAGATCAGGCCTTTGGGTTAGCATATTACTTTTTGGTTAAATATTTTTCAAAGGATTAAGTTCAGTGTTCATTTAATGTCCACTGGCAGCACTGAGGAGACATGACAACACAGGCTGGAAAAGAAAAAAATCACACAAGATTTTTTAAAATAGTGAAAAAATGGAAGAAATAAAAATGTCTATCAGCATGTTATAAATTCACACAATGAAATACTATGCAGTGATTACAGTGAATGAACTGTTATAAGAGTTGGCAAACTCTATAAAGGGCCGGAGAGTAATAGTTTAGTTATTTACAGCCATATCATCTCTGTCTCAACTACTCCACTGTGCTGCTGTAGTTAGAAAGCAGCTGTAAACAATATGTCAGCTAATGAAAGTGGCTGTGTTCCAATAAAACGTTATTTACAAAAACAAGCAGCAGGCTGGTTTTGGCCCAAGGATAATAATTTGCTGACCCTTAAACTAAAGCAGGATATATCAACATGTATAAATATCAGAACTATAATTTGAGTAAACAAAGTAAGTTGTAGGATTCATATATTTTATTGCCATTTGGATAAAGTTTAAAGACCTTCAAAATATTATGTTTATGGATGTGTGTGTGACTGCATGTATGCATGCACTTGTGTGTGCACGCATGTGCATGTGCATGGGGATGATGACCATTGTATTCATGATAGCTGTTATTTAGTAAATAGAGTGAGTCAATTTAATTAATTTCTTTATAAAAGCTATCTGATGGAAATATAGTATATTAAAATATGATTAGTACATGGGTGTTTGCTTTATTTTTTCTTTGTGTCTTCATGTTTGAAATATTTCACAATTATAAAACAACACTGGCAAAGCCAATCAAAACATGTTTTCAGGCTGAATTTGACTGAGATTCCATCACTTTACCACCTCTGCTGTTTATGCATCCAAGCATTCTAAAGAATATCAACATGGTAGAAAATGATGAGTCTTTATGTTAACAACTTGGAATCTATTCCATATATATCTGGAGGCTTTTAATGCAATAGCAGTTCATGATAGGTGATCTGGATATTAACCAGCATGTAAGCTGCTTTTCCTCAACATCAATATAACCTTTCTCTTTCTTTACAAAATCGTTGCATAACTTCTTGACCATATATATATATATATATATATATATATATATATATATATATATACCATAATTCCTTTTTTATGATCTTGTTCTCTAGGATAATTCTTATTAGCTTTCCATTTCCTGTGTCATTTTGTGGACTCTTAGACTCAGCTTGTTCCAGTTAGAACTAATTATTTCATAATCCAATTGACCAACTCTCCTCATTATGGAAGCCTTTCTTCAGACTTGCCTCTAGACATCCCAGCACTATCCTAGAAAACGTGGAAAGCACTGTGCCTTTTTAACAATATGATGTTCTATAACCTTTCTTTTTCTTGTTCCAAGATCAAGGCTGGCATGCTTTTTTGTTGACCTTGAACTCGTTAAGTAAAGAGTCATGAAATGATCCATATTTTGAGCTCTATGAAGGCAGAGATTTTGCTTTATTTCCTGCTATCTTCTTAGCACTTTGAAACAGTATTTGGCACAGAATAGCTATTCAATAAACATGTGTTGAATGAAAAAAATTAATGATGTTATTCCTTTCAGAGGATATAGTTCTACATGGGTTCTGGTGGGATGTGGGGTTATTCCAAAGGCAGCTTTAGATACCACAGTGGAAGAGGGAACCTTTCAAAGTCCTGAATTTGTGATTGATTAACTTCAGTTTCACCCCAGTTCCCTAGCTTTTTACTTCTTATTTTAGTATAGTTTTATTTCTAAGATTCCAATGTTTCCTTTTTACTTTTTTTCATATACAACATACATATATCAGATTATATATAGTATGCTATGTTTTACTTCACCCAATTTCATGTATTGAATATGTTTTATAAACCTTAACATGTAAATGCCAACTTGTGGTTTCTTTACTTAACTGAAACTTGCTTGTGTGACTACGCGAACTTTCTTTATACTTAATGCTTATATCTGTGATATTGTCATTTCAGTATCATTTTAGTACATTACTTTCTATAATTGCCACCCATTATGGTACAGTGCACCTAGTCAGTGTCAGTTGAGTTACCTAAAGACTAAAAAGGAAATTATATCTCTCCCTGAACAAGTCCTGAAAATGTACCACCTATATGCATTGGGGGTCTCAAAAACTAACCCCGGTTTGGTCATTTGCTATAAGAATTCAGCATATAGTCATACTCATAGCTATGATTTATTATAGTCAAAGGATATAAAGCAAAATTAGCAAAGGGAAAAGGCACATAGGTTAAAGTCTGGAGGAAACTTGGCACAAGGTTCCAAGAGTTCTCTCCCAGTGTAGTCACACAGTGTGCACTTAATTCCTCCAGTATTGAATTGTGACAATACATATAAAGTGTTGTCTACCACAGTAGGTCATTAGAGACTGAGTGC
Source organism: Aethalodelphis obliquidens (assembly GCF_003676395.1). NCBI lineage: Eukaryota > Metazoa > Chordata > Mammalia > Artiodactyla > Delphinidae > Aethalodelphis > Aethalodelphis obliquidens. Next base: position 3,953,715 of record NW_020838029.1, on the reverse strand, counting down.
CTAAGGTTTTTATTGGTGGCTGATCATGAAGGCAACTTCTGCCCAGCATGTACCAGAATTCTAGATTCCCAGAGGAAAGCAGGTGTTCAGCATAAAGCACAGTGGTTGTACCGGCAGTCTGGGCACAATGAGCCACTTTTATCTGTTCTGGAAGTGATGGGAACACTTCCAAAATTCCATGTTCCCAGACACCAGCCAAGGTCACACCTTGCGAGCAGGTCTTTCTAAGGATAGAAGTCTCAGGCCTGCTATGTTAACTTCTTTCTGGACACCATATGAATACAATTCTATATGGGTTTCCCTAGGTGACTAGCATAATAGAATAAGGCTATTTTGGCATACTGCCTACCCCAGCATTCTTGGGACGATAAGTGAAAGGGAGAAGATAGAAATTCATAACACACAAAAATGTTTGTAAGGTAAATGAATATTAAATAACATTGATTGGTTTGTCGGTTTATGAATCTATCCAGGCCCTTTTTCCCGTGTTTTAAAATTTCAGGGACTTCCCTGGTGGTCCAGTGGTTAAGACTTCACCTTCCAATGCAGGGGGTGTAAGATCCCACATCCCTCATGGCCAAATAACCAAAACATTAAACAGAAGCAGTATTGTAACAAATTCAATAAAGACTTTGAAAATACAGAGTTGAGGTGCACTCCAGGAACTTTCATTTTAAAAATAAATAAAATTTCAGAAGTGGTGATTATCTGTCAGCTTCCAGTAGCTGAAGATGTAGGTATGCTTTAATTTAGACTACACTGATTCTCCCATTTTGGTGCTGTCAGTATGATCCCAGCAATGGTACATTTCCTGACCTTTCTCAGCTGCAGATGGGCCCTTGTCATCACCAAGCACCAGTTTCCCAAAGATGAAGAAATCCAATTTCATTTTGTTGTCACATAGTGTCTTTTCCTTCCCCCCCTCCCCGCCTGGATAGCTTCAGCTCTATGCCTTTACCCCTAAGCATAACTTCAAACTTCCTCTAATGAGCTTCTCTCTTTAACTAATGTGAAGATTCTTTTTCCTACCTCCTGTCCCAGAATGCAACTTGTTGGTTTTATATTTAGTACATCATTACATATACAATATGTTATTTAGAAAGTTTCCACTGAGGCCAAGCACTGAGCAGTTTCTCTCTGCACTCTGGTTATGTACCAGAAATAGGGTACAATTCCCAAAAATATTAACATATCTTGTTTTCTGTAGGTACTCTTGGGGCTTCCAGAATCTTCATTGATAGCCCAGATTTCCTGAGCAAAAGAGGTTTTTCAAGTTTGAATCCAAGATAAAGGAACTTACAGAGAAGGCTTGTTCTATAGGGGTCTTAATATAGAGGATAGCAGGCCTCAAACCATGTCCATCAAATAATATGGGGAAACTAAGCAATTGAAATCTGGCAAGACAGAAAGATCCTTACAGGAGAATGTGTACCAAGAACAGGGCCTAACTCTTCATCCAAGTTTTTGAATGAAGTTTTGAATAATCCTTTCTCATTTTCATTTGTGTAACACCTAAACACCTGTGCAAAAGTCAGCATGCCTTTACAAGAATTTCCCAGGGTATTTGTGACCTGGAAGATTGCTGGTTTTGTCCTAAATCCTGTGTTAGCACCATCTAAGACATGGACTAGGCACACTTAGACTTCAGTCAGCTGAATAGATGTTTAATCAACATTTGAAAAACCATGATAGAGAACTAGGGGCAGCGGACAATGTCAGGACTTGAGGTCCTGTTTGCCAGGGGCCAAGTTGTGGGCGTCGTCTCCAGGACTGTCCACACTCACAGGCAACTCTCTGCCATTTTTAACTCTTCCGAACTTGCCTTTCTAATTCCTTTTTTTCTGAGCAGCACCATGTTTTCTGCTATTAAATTGTCACCAACTTCATCTTCTCTCCCTCTTTTGGCTTTTCCTTTCCTGGCCAGAATGTTCTTCTGGTTTCTTCTATGGACTTTCTTGTCCAGAAATCTCAGCCTCTGACCCTCTTTATGAGATACTATATCCCCAGTGGGCAAGAATCAGTCCAAACAAACATAAACATCATATTTCATTGAGTCTAAGAATCACACTTTTTTCACATTTTAAATTTGGATTCATCTCATAATTTGATGTATGTCACAGTATAACTGGCAGAGTTTTTTTTTCTTAATAGTATAAAAATGATGGTGGAAATTCAATTAGAGGCATCTTAGATTTGAAGTAGCAGTGATTTAAAAGTATACAAAGTCACACTGGTAACCTACACACACAAATTTTGTTTGCATGTGGTTTCTGTTTTCTTCCCTGACCTCACCACATTGCTTCATGCTGGCCTGTTAAATCAGAATGACAAATAGCCTTCATGCTGGCCTCTGAGTGTTCCCTGTTATATAGGTCTCTCTTGAGTCCGCCAGTTTAATGTTTATTGCATATCTACTACATGCCAAGCATGGTGGTAAGTGCTAGGGAGAGAAAGATGAGAAAAATCAGACATAGTTTTTGCTTTTTTGATTATAGAGTCTTTTAAGATAGTGTTAACCATTAGCATTATAAATTGGTCTGATCATAGGCCAGATCATTCAGTTGTTCCTGTGGTGTCTAGATTCCTCAACCTTTCCATCTTTCATAAGGAAGGAACTATTCTGGGTGATCATTTTGGACTTGTGTCCAACGAACCTGTAAAGGTACGTCAGCAGTTTGGGTTGACCACTTCAAGCTGATTTATCTCTTCTGTGGCATCATCAGTTACATCTCTAAGGTTTTCTTCCTAGTGTGCAGATACAATCTGTTTCATCTGTCTTTGTTAAACTTCCAAAGGAAATATAACGAGTTCAAATGTAATTTGCTCAGGGTTTAATTTTTCTGTTTATGCATAATAATTATTTTAAATAGTCCCAAGGAATATTGCACTGAGAATGTGTCAGCTGGCACTTGCTCTGTCCTACAGGGAACCTGTTACTTCCTCCTTTGTAGTTAAGTTGTCCTCAAGAGGTTGGTGTCTGTATAGATATACCTCAGTGCCCTACCTGTTTTCTTAGACTTCTATGCTTGAATTTATTAATATAACCACCTCCTCTTGAGACAGCAAGTAGCCAATATGCACTATCTTGCTATGGCCTTACCCTCAATGAGGTTTTGTCTTTTCTTTTTCACCTTTTTAATTGAGATATAATTAACATATAACATTGTGTTAAGTTTAAGGTGTACATTCATTGTTTTGATACATTTATGTATCACAATATGATTACTACAGTAACATTAGCTAACAGCTTTATCGTGTCACATATTTATCATTTCTTTTTGTTGTTGTTGAGAACAGTTAAGATTTAGTCTCTTAGCAACACTGAAGTTTATAATACTGTATTGTTGATTATAATCACTATGTTGTGCATTAGAGCTACAAAACGTATTTATCTACTAGTTGTAAATTTGTACCCTTAAACATCTCCCCGGTTCCTCCACCCACCAGCCCCTGGTAACTGTCATTCTACTCTGTTTTTATAGGTTCTGTTTTTTTAGATTCCTGTTAGGATGGCTTTTATCAAAAGGCAAGAGGTAAATTCTAGTGAGGATATGGAGAAAGTGGAACTCTTATACACTGTTGATGGGAATGTAAATTTGTATAGGTATTATGGAAAAACAGTATGGCAGTTCCTCAAAAAATTAAAAATTGAACGACTATATGATCCAGCTCTCCCACTCCTGTGTATATATCAAAGAAATTGAAATCAGTATCCTGAAGGGATATCTGCACACCCATGTTCACTGCAGCATTATTCAGTATAGCTGAGACATGGAAACAACCTAAGTGTCGTCAACAGGTGAATGGATAAAGAAGATGTGAGATATGTATAATTCAGTCATGAGAAAGAAGGAAATCCTGTCATTTGTGACAACATGGATGGAACTTGAAAGCATTATGCTAAGTGAGATAAGTCAGACAGAGAAGGACAAATACTGTATATCACTTATATGCAGAATCTAAAAACACTGAATATGTTTTTCTTTTAAAAACTACAAAAGGTAAACTGTGTAAAGGAAGTTTCACCCCAGCCTCCAGCCACCTAATTTCCATCCCAGGAAGCAAGTACAGTTACTGATTTCTCTACCTCTCAGTTCTTTTTAAACAGTATGGAAAATTTCAAACATATATGTAAGTAAAAAGTACAGTATATTGAACCTCCCTGTATCCAGCACCTTGCTTCAACAAGTATCACCAAGTGGCCAGCCTTGTTTCAGCTATATCCTCACCCACTTTCTCTTCCACCCACTGGATTATTTTGAAACAGATTTTAGATGTCCTATTATTTGATCCATAAATATGTCTGTATCACTAAAAGATAAGGAATTTTAACATAGCCACAATACCAATTTCACACTTAAAAAGCAACAATAATTTCTTAATATCATCACATTCAAAAATTTCCCTGTTGGTCCCATTTTCTTTTTTACAGTTTGATTGTTTGAATCAGGATCCAAATCAGATCCACATATTGCATCATTGCATTTGGTTAAAACTCGTCTCTTTTAACCCATAGCTCCCCCACCCCCAGCTCTTTTTTCTTTCTTTCCCTTTATTGTGGAAATAACTGGGTCGTTTATCCTGTAGAATATTCCATATTCTTCAAATTTCATCACCAAATACAGTGTGTCTATAACCAAATACAACCTGTGTTCTATAAACTGGTATTTTGATTTAGAGCTTTGATCAGTGTGGTAGGTTCAATTTATGACATATGCTTTATAGGTGTCTGTATTCAGTTTTAATATTATAGATAAACCAGGAAAATTCCCTGTTTCTGTTTTATTTTTATTTATTTATTTTTTATAACATATTGGTTAAATACATGGGTTCTGTGACCAAACTGCCTGGGTTTGTATCCCAGTGCCACAGCTTAGTGACTGTATAATCTTGGGCAAGTAATTCCACCTCTCATTGCACGTTTCCTCATTTGTAGATTGGGGATAGTAATAGTACCTAATTCATAGTGTTATTGTGAGGAATAATGAAGTTAAATATGTGTACTGCATTTAGAATAGTGCCTTGCCACAGGATAGGTGTTTAACGCATATTAACTATTACGTTATTATATTTTTATTTCGGTATCATCTGATATGGTATAGCCAGGACTTCCATATTGCCACACTCCAGGGATCACCATTTATGTCTTGGGCATTGTGAATGATGGTCATCCTGGTGGAGTACATTGCACAGTCTGTGTGGCCATATGTGGCAGCCCTAGGTGTAGCATCACATCTTTCAGCTATTTTATGTTTTTTGGTAGCAAGATTTTGTAAACAGGATTTAGTCTCCATCTGGATTTCCTGTTAGCAAGCATGTATATCAACTACCTTTTTGTTTCTATCCTCCTCTTCCCTGAAATGTGCATGTGTATGCACCCACAGATACATATCACATATACCTTTAAAGTCAGAGCTAAACAGTAGTCCTCATACAACCTCTCTAAAAGTCTAGTGATTTTAAGATCAAATGTCTTTTGGTGTATGCCACTTACCACTCCATAGTACACATCCATGGGGAGTTGAGGATCTTAGTCAGATACCCACAAACCAGAAGTCAATCAAGTAGCTGTATTCCTGGGGGCCATGTAGGCATGTTCAGCAATCTCATGATTTGTTTCTGTATCTGTCCTTGGAACCTGGCCAAGGGTGCTTATATTTTAAACAATACAAGATAGATGCCTTCAGAATGAAGACCCTGTGGAGTGGCCTATAAAAATCTGGACTTCTTAATTGTTGCCAAGCTTAATTGTTTCTCTGGGAACAATTTCCTTTTTTGTTTTTCCTCAGATCTGGCATGGAAGCCATGAATGGAAAAGTATATCTTTCTAGATTGCTCTCAAGAGGGCGAGTGAGAGGGGAGAAGGAATTATTCACTAATAAAATGTTAGTCATATCCTTTCTAATTTAATAAAAAGGCAATATAATTTCCATAGATGTGACACCAAAGAATTAAGGAATACAGGATCCTGATTTTTGAAGTTTTCTAATTCACAACTAATTCCTTATGTACACACACATACATACATACATGCCCAACTACCCAAATAATACATAGTTACAATAATCCTTTCATAAATAGTACAGATGAACCAATTTTCAGGGCAGGAATAGAAACGCAGATATAGAAAACGGATGTGTGGACACAGTGGGGGAAGGGGAGGATGAATTGGGAGATTGGGATTGACATATATACACTACCATGTGTAAAATAGATAGCTAGTGGGAATCTGCTGTATAGCACAGGGAGCTCAGCTCGGTGCTCTGTGATGACCTAGGTGGGTGGGATGGGGGCTGGTTGGGAGGGAGGTCCAAGACAGAGGGGGTATATGTATACATATAGGTGATTTGCTTCATTGTACAGCGGAAACTGACACAGCATTGTAAAGCAACTATACCCCAATTAAAAAAAAGTCAGCTGTGGTCTTAGTTGAGCTAATAGAAGATTTAGCTTATGGGGTGGTTTAGATGGAATGTGCCTAGAAAGGTCCGATTACACAGAGCCTTTAGGAAGAACCCAAGAAACCTCTGGTAATTTAATTATCCTATTCTGTCTAATTAACATTAACCATCAATCAGTGTCAGATTGGACCAAAATATGCTTGATCTTGAAGTAGGGGTTGTATTTGTTAATCTGTATTCTCTAAGGTCACCATACTGTTGACTGAGGTCTGCTCGTGGGTCATGAACCAATCAACTCTTTACCCAAGCTTATCCAGGTAAACAAATGCAAATTCAAATTCTAAGATGCTCTTTATAAATCAGCCCCTCTTGTCTTCCTTTCCCATGATTTAATTCATTTTTTAGTGATATAGGCTTAGTTAGTATTGAATATTACCTATAACCATTCAATCTACCAAAGATTTGCTGTTGTGCTTTGTCAATACAATGGAAATTGACAGAGTTAGCCCTGGCAAATATAGAAATCACTGTAATGTCTTGGCCCATCCTGCCTCATATTATATCACCCTCCTCCCAATAACACACCTCATATTCATAGTAGATATATTATTATTCAAGAAGTTTTATACAGCATAAAGTTTTTATACATATTTACTCATCCATCATAGCAGTGGCACTGGTACACACATAGACAATATACTGAAAAATTCTGAGCCTTCTTCAAGACATTGGCTTGAAATCTTCCAAACACATGGTTCTCAGAAACTTTTTGTAAAACATTTATTTCTTTTTATTTATTCATACTCTTTTCCCTGATCCAGGTTCAGTTGTTGGCATCTAGTGACATATTCAAAATATAATCAACCAATTTGCCACTGTGATTTAACAACACAAAGAAATAACACTGCTTTAACACTTACTATATGCAATGATCTGTGCTAAGCATTTTGTATATGTAAACTCATTTAAGCCTCACATCATGTCAACGAATCAGATTTTATTATCCCATTTTGTAGATGAAGTAACTAAGCCACAAAGTTTAAGCAGGTTCCAGAAGTTAGAACCAGGATTTGAACCCAGCCTTTCTGAGTCTAGTGTACATGCTTTTAACACTACCTTATATAATATACTGCCGCTTTTACTTCTAAAATTGTGACTTGTTAGGCTTGCCTTTATTTCTTTCTATTACATCTTGGACAATAGGATCTAGTACAGCATGGTCCAAAAGAACTTTCTATGCAGATGGAAATGTTTTTTATCTGTTCTGTCCAATATGGAATCCACTAGGCACATGATGCTATAGAGCATTTGAAATATGGCTGGTGGGAATAAGGAACTGAACATTTAACATGCCACATGTGGCTAGTGGTGACCATATTGGACAGCACAGGTTTTAGCACAATACCTGGCATACAGATGACATGCAATAAGCATTTGTTGAATGAAGGAATGACTCCCAGATTTATTTCTCCAGCCCAGATCTCTCCCCTGAAGTTCATACTCATGTATCCAATTTCCTATTTGGCATCTTCCCTGAGTTTCTATTAAACACTTCCAAGCTTATCATGTCTAAAGTTAACTACAGATTTACCCCTCCAAATCTATTCTTTCCACAGTTTTCTCCATTTCAATTTCTTGACTCGCTCAAGCTAAAATCTTTAGAGTTGTCTTTGACTTCTCTTTTTCTTCTTCTCACGTCTAATCCATGAACAAATTCTGCAGCTCTTACTTCAAAATCTTACCACTTCTAAGCACCTCCACTTTTGTATGGCTGAATAATATTCCATCATATACCCACATTTTGCTTATCTACTCATCAGTTGAGGGACATCTGGTTTGTTTCCACATTTTAGCTATTGTGAACAGTGCTGCTATGAAGCCTGCTGTGAGTTCGAAAGGGATCACATTGAATCTGTAGATCAATTTGTGAAGTGATGTCATATTAACAATATTAAGTTTTCCAATTGATGAACATGGCCTGTCTTTCCATTCGTTTGGATATTCTCTTCTGACAACGCTTTGCAGTTTTCAGAAATAAGTTTGGTACTTTTTTATATTAAATTCATTCCTAAGGATTATATTATTTTTGATGCTATTATAAATGGAATTGTTTTCTTAATTTTTTTCAGTTTAATAGTCACTTTTTTACTTAAAAATATATTTACATTTTTTTCAATCTTGAAAAAGTATAGATTTCAAAAACAACCTACATTTTTTCCTGAAAATTGATACATGATTCTTTTATGTGTTTTAAAGGAATTGTCAATTTAATAACCTTAATTGATTAAGTAATTTCTACCCGATATATAGATGCTTAAAATATTGGGCTTAATTTTGAATAATAAGCATAGTATTCTTCAGTAGGTGAGTTCATTCCATTCACATGTATTGTGATTACTGAAAAGTTCTACCATTTTATTTTTTCAATAAATTGCTTTCTTGTATTCTTTTTCTCACCTTCTGATGGTTTCATTGTCTTCTGTGTTCCATTATTTTTTCCACTAAAGGTTTGAAAAATTTACATAATATTCTATTCCGTTAGTGGGAACCCTTATATTTTCCCCAATTTTTATTATATTGGTTGATATTTTGCCACATTTGCAAGTGCTGTCTCTATTTCTGTCATGCTATCTATCTATATTATTTATATATTTATACATCTATATCTTATTTTATATTAGAGGGAGAGAGAACATATATGCATACACACACACACACTTCACTCTCAAATACTTCAGCATGGAACTCCTAAGAATAATTTGCTTACATAACCATAATATCATTAACTGAAAAAATTATTTCCAGAAGATAATCCGATATCAAGTTCATAATCAGATTTACCCAGTTGCACAAAAAATTTTGTTACATCTGTATCTCTTTTAATCTAGAACAGTCCCTTTACCTTTTTTTCTATGACATTGACTTTTGGCAGAGTCCTAGCCAGTTTTCTTGGAGAATGTCCCATGTTCTAGATTTTTCTGATTACTTCATCATTTTATATAACTTGTTCTTATATCACCCATGTTTCCTGCAAATTGGAAGTCAGGTCTAAAAGACTGAATATATCAGCATGAACATTTTTGGCAGGAATGCTTAATGGGTGAGACTGTATACTTCTCATTGTATCATATTAAGAGAAACCTTCTTTTACCTATATTAGTGATGCAGTTTGATCTCCTGCATGAGGTAGTGATTGCCAGATATCTCCACTGTAAAAGTGCATTTCTCTTTTCTAGTTGGTAATTAATTTATCAGGTGATACTCTGGCATCATATGAATAGTCTGCTTCCCAACAACCTTATTCCCAATAGCCTTACTATCCACTCATGATCCTGGCTTGCCTGAATCAATTATTATATTGGGGGTGGTACTCATATATTCTTAACCCACTTACTTAAACTTATATTTTTGATAGGTTTCAAAGAATATTAAGTCCTTTTATCTAAATTACTCAATTGCTCATATTTAAAAATTAACTTCTTCCTAAGGAGTCAGGAAACTTCACCTGTGAGCTGTTGGCTCCTTGGTTACATGGAGATATGTTTTTTCTTTTACTTTTCTAATAGGTATCCCTTAAATCAGCAATATACCATAATGATTGAGGGTGCAGATATTTTCAAATCATAGTTCCTCTACTTACTAGTTGTGTGTTCATAACAAGTAACATAATTTCTCAGAGCCCTGGTTTCTTTATGAGTAAAATGGGTCACTTAAGATTACTTGTTTCATAGAGTTTCAAGGATTTAATAAGGTAACATATGTAAAATACTCAGCAAATTTTCTATCTTATAGTTAAACTCTCAATACCTGTTAGCTATTAAAAATAATTGGTTATTAGCATTATGATTTGGATTATAATGAATATTGTAACTCCCTCCTGATCTTCTCTGGCTTGTTTATAATCTTTCCTTTCCCAGAACAGGTATACTTTTTCTTTTTTTTTTTTTTTAATTTTCTTTTCTTAGAGACTCATTTACCTTTTCTTTCTGTTTTAGGTTATAGACATGTCTCTTAAATATTTTGAGTTTCTTTATCCTCTGATTCATTCTAGTGATCCAGAATGTAATATAAATATTGAAATGTTAACATTCTGTTGCTAACTCCAGTACTAACTCTGATAACCTCCCTAGGGTCCTGGGCAATGTAGACAAGACTAGTCTGCTTTTCAGTTTCTTAGAAAAAATTACTGACTTCCTGCATGTCTTACAGAAAGGTTTATAGAGCTTATACCTCTGTGTTTATTACAATAACTTTTTCAATTCTCTCCCAATTCAACCCCATCTGGCATAATAAGGGTAGCAAAATAAATGGTGATGGAGAGAGGTCGACATCTTTCTTGAGATTCCTCTTATCTTATAGACTTCTTCTATCTTGTGATGTAAGTCATCTGCAGTTAATACTAACAGACGGAACTGAATGCTTCTCAATCTAAGTTCCTAAGGATGTTACTTAGATTCATATCTGTCCTGCATGCAGATATCAGAATGAAGAGTGCCAAGTGACAGGAATTCTTCTGAGAAATTAGTGAAAGATCTAACTAGGTCTAACTATATAAGTAGAATCAAATGAGGAGCCTGAAAAGATATGCTAAGGCAAGATAGAATATAAGGTCAAGATGGCAGAATAGGAGGACATGGAGTTTGCCTCTCCACACGAATACATCAAGAATACATCTACAAATGGAACAGTTCTCACAGAGCACCTGCTGAACACTAGCAGAGGACTTCGGACACCTAAAAGGACAAGAAAAATTCCCTTGAACCAAGTAGGATGAAAGAAAGAAAAAAAGAAAAGAGGAAACGGGACAGGACCCATACCCCTGGTGGGGGGAGCTGAAGGGAGAGGAGAGGTTCCTGCACTCAAGGAAACCCCCTCACCAACTGGAAGATTGGCTGGGATAGAGAGGGACCTTCAGGGCATTGGAGGAGAGTGCAGCAACTGCCCAGTGTCAGGCAGGACAGAGTAAGACCTACCTGGATGGTCTGTGCCACACCCCTGTGCACCCCAGCCTGAGTCATGTGTCTCCTGTTGCAGAGGGAGTCTGGGTGCTGGAACGTGGAGTTTGGATCATGGATCCAGGGAGGGGACAGCTGTTGGCTGCGAAGAGACAGCCTGAAGGGATGAGACTAAGAAGCTCCACAACTGGGAAAGATTGTGGAAGAAGTCCAGGCCACAATAGAAGCAGGGTGACATTGTGGAGTGGCACAAAAGGCTCAGGGCCACCATTGCAGCCCCCTTCCCTATGTGCCAGCCCTTGACTCCATGGGCAGTAGGAGGGGCACCCGCCTCGGCAGGCTCACCTGCCCCTCCAAAGCCTCCTCCACCCAGGCTGGCTGAGGTGCCCATGCAGCACTCCTTGCCAAAGCCTCCTCTAGCCACGCTGGCCCTGGAGGTGCCCACACACCACACCCATCACCACCCTTACCCCTGCCAGCCTGGGTGGGCGCCTGTGCTCTGGAGCAGACATGAGTGGGAGGAACACATGGAAAGGTGGGGATGAAACCACAGCAGAGGGCCATGCAAATAAGGAAGAAGAGCTGAAATCTCTCCTCATGACTCCCCAGTCATGACTCATGACTCCCCAGTGAACCACGGATTCACACCCCAAATGCTGGCTTTGTAAAATCAGCACCTGCAGAATATCTGAATGGCTGAGTGCTCCCACAGCTGACATGGGTCTAGCTTTAACAGCTGTGGGCTTTGTGGGCACGCACAGGTGGGGATTGAACTAGGTCAGAATCGAGCTGCCTCCATATCTCACACAGGGAGTTCAGGTACACAATTACTGCAGTCCTGGGACCTGACTTTGGTAGAGACACCAGGGCCAATTACCAGCATACCCACAGCTAAGGTGGAGCTGAGAGCAGTTCCAACAACAGTGTAATTTGTGAGCCAGCATAATGGGTGAAAAGTGACACAAGAGAGCACAGTCACAGGTGAACAGCTCCAGAGGAGGAAAACTCAGTGGCTTCTCTCAGTGGGAGTGCTCCAGTCCCACCTACCTCACACCACAGAGCAGAAACACAGCTCTGAAACAGATCTGGGAGCCTCTACACCAGCAACTAGGGAACAGACCCTGCCCTGACAGGGCTGTAACAATCACATAACAAAGGGGAGGTCCTGCTCAATATCCAGGGCAGGCTTAGGTCACCACATCATCAGTCGCACCTCCAATCAAGGGTATAACACCCAGCATACACTGAAGAAAGAGGGTCAGACATCCATACTAAAAACCACCCTTGTACCAAAAATATAAAACACACAAGGACTACATAGGGATGTTCCCACATAAAGATATCCCTCTAAGACAGTCTGAGGGTCAGGCATGGGGAGAAAGAACCCCAGAGCATATGCTTTGAAGGTCAGCAGGGCCTGAGTGTAGGAGCTCCGAAGGGCTGGGATAAACAGAGACTCCAGTCTTGGAAGGGGCACATAAAACCTCACATGCATTAGGACCCAGCACAAAGAATTACCTCTGTAGGATCCAGGAGTAAACCTAACTGGGGGCCTAGGAGGGTCCCTGGGGAAGTGAGGGTAGACTGTAGCTCACTGTGGAGGCAAGGACACTGGTGGCAGAAGCCCCAGAGAATACTGATTAGCATAAGCTCTCCCAGAGGCCCCTATTTTGACACCAAGACCAAGCCCCACCCAATAGCCTACAGGCTTCAGAGTTGGAACGCCTCAGGCCAAACAACCAGCATGATAGAAACACATCTCCACCCAACAGCAGGAAGGCTGCCTAAAGTCATACTGAGCTCACAATTTCTGTAAAACACATCTTGACACAGCCCTGCCCATGAGAGGGACAAGACCCAGCTCCACCCACCAGAGGGAAGGCACCAGTCCCTCCCATCAGGAAGCCTGCAAAAGCCACATGACCAACCTCACCCAACAGGGGCCAGACACCAGAAGTAAGAGGAACTACAATACTGCAGCCTGTGGAAAGGAGACCACAAACAAAGAAAGTGACACAAAATGAGATGACAGAGAAATATGTTGGAAACGAAGGAACAAGATAAAAACTCACAAGAACAACTAAATGAAGAGGAGATAGGCAATCTACCTGAAAAGAATTCAGAGTAATGATAGTAAAGATGACCCAAAATCTCAGAAAAAGAATAGAGGCATGAATGGAGAAGATACAAGAAATTTTTAACCAGCAGCTAGAAGATTTAAAGAACAAGCAAACAGAAATAAACAATACAGTAACAGAAATGAAAAATACACTAAAAGGAATCAATAGCAGAATAACTGAGGTAGAGGAACGAATAAGCGAGCTAGAAGACAGAGTTGTGGAAATCACTGCCACAGAACAGAGTAAAGAAAACAAGAATGAAAAGAAATGAGGACAGGCTAAGAGACCTCTGATACAACATTACACACACCAACATTCACATTATACGGGTCCCAGAAGAAGATGAGGAAAAAAAAGAGGCTCAGAAAATATTTGAAGATATTATAGCCAAAAAATTCCCTAACATGAGAAAGGAAACACTGAAGTCCAGGAAGCACAGAGAATCCTATATAGAATAAACCCAAGGAGGAACACGCCAAGACACATATTAGTCAAACCAACAAAAATTAAAGACAAAGAAAAAATATTAAAAGCAACAAGGGAAAAGCAACAAATAATATACAAGAGAATCCCCATAAAGTTATCAGCTGATTTTTTTAGCAGAAAATCTGCAGGGAAAAATGTAGTGACACGATATATTTAAAGTGATGAAAGGGAAAAGCCTACAACCCAGAATACTCTACCCAGCAAGACTCTCATACAGATTTGATGGAGATATCAAAAGCTTTACAGACAAGCAAAATCTAAGAGAATTCAGCACCAGCAAACCAGTTTTACAACAAACGCTAACAGAACTTCTCTAGGTGGGAAAGAGAGCAGCAACTGAAAACAACCTTGTACATATACAAACTGCTATATCAAAACCTCATGGGAAAAGCAAACCAAAGAACTCAATGGATACACATACAAAAAAGAAAAAGCAGCCCAGACAGAAAACCAAAGATAGTTATGAAATCACAAAAGAAGAGAACAAAAGAGGAAAGGAAGAAAAAAGACCTGCAAAGACAAACGCAAAACAATTAAGGAAATGTCAGTAGGAACATATATATTGATAATTACCTTAAATGTAAATGGATTAAATGCTCCAACCAAAAGACATGGACTGGCTGAATGGATACAAAAACAAGATACATATATATGCTGTCTACAAGAGATACACTTCATATCTAGGGACAGATACAGACTGAAAGTGTGGGGATGGAAAAATTTATTCCATGCAAATGGAAACCAAATGAAAGCTTGAGTAGCAATACTCACGTCAGACAAAATAGATGTCAAAATAAAGACTGTTACAAGAGACAAGAAAGGACACCACATAATGATCAAGGGATCAACCCAAGAAGAAGATGTAACAATTATAAATATATATGAACCCAACATGGAGCACCTCAGTATATAAGGCAAATGCTAAGAGTAATAAAACAGGAAATTGACAGTAACACAATAATATTATGGTGGACATTAACACCCTAGTTACACCAATGGACAGATCATCCAGAAAGAAAATCAATAAGGAAATGCAAGCCTTAAAATGACACATTAGAAAAGAGAGAGTTAATTGATATGTATAGGACATTCCATTTGAAAGCAATAGAAAACACTTCTCAAGTGCACACAGAACATTCTCCATCATAGATCACATTTTGGTCCAAAAATCAAGCCTTGGTAAACTTAAGAAAATTGAAATCATATCAAGCATCTTTTCTGATCACAACACTATGACATTAAAAATCAATTACAAGAAAAAAAACTGTAAAAAACACAAGTGCATGGAGGCTAAATATGTTACTAAATGATCAGTGGATCACTGCAGAAATCAAAGCGGAAATGAAAAAATTCCTAGAGGAAGATGACAATGAAAACACAATAGTCCAAAACGTATGGGACACAACAAAAGCAGTGCTAAAAGGGAAGTTAATAATAATACACTCTTAACTCAGGAAACAATAAAAATCTCAATTAAACAACCTAACCTTGCACCTAAAGCAACTAGAGGAACAAGAAGAAACAAAACCCAAAGTTAGTTGAAGGAAAGAAATCACAAACATCAGAGCAAAAATAAATGAAATATAGATGGAAAAACAATAGCAAAAATCAATGAAGCTGAAAGCTGGTTCTCTGAGAAGATAAACAACATTGATAAAGTTTTAGCCAAACTCATCAAGAAAAAAAGTGAGAGGACTCAAATCAATAAAAATAGAAATGGAAAAGGAGAAGTTACAACTGACACCACAGAAATTTAAAGGATCATAAAAGAATACTACAAGCAACCGTATGCCAGAGAAATGGACAACCGAGAAGAAATGGACAAATTCTTAGAAAGGTACAACCTTCCATGACTGAACCATGAATAAACAAGATATGAACAGACCAATCACACTGAATCACACTGAATTTCACTGAAAGTGAAACTGTGATTAAAAATCTTCTGACATACAAAAGTCCAGGGCCAGATGGTTTCACAGGCGAATTCTATCAAACATTTAGAGAAGAGGTAACAACTACCCTTCTGAAACTCTTCCAAAAAAAATGCAGAGGAAGGATCACTCCCAAGCTCACTCAACGAGGCCACCATCACCCTGATAACAAAACCAAACAAATATATCACAAAAAAAGAAAATTACAGGCTAATATCAATGACGAACATATTGAGATAATCAAACATCTATTTGATTATCTCAGTAGATGAAGAAAAAGCTTTTGACAAAATTCAACATCCATTTATGATAAAAATTCTCCAGAAAGTGGACATAGAGGCAGCCTACCTCAACATAATAAGGGCCATACCTATATGACAAACTCACAGCAAACATCATTCTCAATGATGAAAAACTGAAAGCATTTCCTCTAAGATCAGGAAAGAAAGAAGGATGTCCACTTTCACCACTTTTATTCAACATAGTTTTGGAAGTCCTAGCCACAGCAATTAGAGAAGAGAAATCCAAATTGGAAAAGAAGTGAAACTGTCACTGTTTGCAGATGACATGACATTATACATAGAAAATCCTAAAGATGGCTACCTAAAGGAAACTACTAGAGCTTATCAATTAATTTGGTGAAGTTGCAGGATACAAAATTAATAAACAGAAATCTCTTGCATTCGCATACACTAGCAATGAAAGATTAGAAAATTAAGGGAACAGTCCCATTTATGATTGTATCAAAAAGAATAAAATAGAAAGGAAGCAAGATGGCAGGCCTTTAGGATTTGTTAGAAAGAAGACCCAACTGCAACTGCTGTATTGCTGCAAGGCTGAGGGATGAGAATGAGGCTGGCCACCATTCAGCACCAGACCATCTCAAGATTGTATACTTGCCCTTGCTCCTCTTGATTAACCATGGGCGGAAGCAGGAGATGGGCTCAGCAGCAGCCAACAGGCCATGATCTAGGAGGCAAAGTGAGGGATAGAGCTGCTGCTCTGTGGCTGACAGGGTCTTGGTGTTCCAGCCAGGTGTCAGGCCTGAGCCTCTGAGGTGGGAGATCCGAGATCAGGACGCTGGACCACCAGAGATCCCCTGGCCCCATGTAATATCAATTGGTAAGAGCTCTCCCAGAGATCTGCATCTCAATGCTAAAACCCAGCTCCACTCAACGACCAGCAAGCTCCAGTGCTGGAAACTCCATGCCAAACAATTATCAAGACAGGAACACAACCCTGCCCATAAGCAAAAAGCTGCCTAAAACCATAATAAGTTCACAGACACCCCAAGACACATCACCAGACGTGGTCCTGCCCACCAGAAAGTCAAGATCCAGCCTCATCCACCAGAACACAGGCACCAGTCCCTTCCATGAGGAAGCCTACACAAGCAACTGAAACAACTTTACCCACTGGGGGCAGACACCAAAAACAAAGGGAAAGATGAACTAACACCTGTGAAAAGGAGACCCCAAACAGAGTAAGTTAAGCAAAATGAGAAGACAGAGAAATACACAGCAGAAGAAGGAGCAACCTAAAAATCCACCAGACCAAACAAATGAAGAAGAAATAGGCAGTCTACCTGAAAAAGAATTCAGAGTAATAATAGTAAAGATGATCCAAAATCGTGGGAACAGAATGGAGAAAATACAAGAAAACTTTAACAAGGAACTAGAAGAACTAAAGAACAAACAAACAATGATGAACAACACATAAATGAAGTTAAAAATTCACTAGAAGGAATCAATAGGAGAATAACTGAGACAGAAGAGCAGATAAGTGACCTGGAAGATAAAATAGTGGAAATAACTACCACAGAGCAGAATAAAGAAAAAAGAATGAAAAGAATTGAGGACAGTGTCAGAGACTTCTGGGACAACATTAAATACACCAACATTCGAATTATATGGGTCCTAGAAGAAAAAATGGAAAAGAAAGGGAGTGAGAAAATATTTGAGGAGATTATAGCTGAAAACTTCCCTAATATGGGAAAGGAAATAGTCAACTCCAGGAAGTTCAGAGAGTCCCATATGGGATAAATCCAAGGAGAAACATGCCAAGAGACATATTAATCAAACTATCAAAAATTAAATACAAAGAAAAAATAGTAAAAGCAGCAAGGGAAATACAACAAATAACATACAAGGGAATCCCCATAAGGTTAACCGCTGATGTTTCAGCAGAAACTCTGCAAGCCAGAATGGAGAGGCAGGACATATTTACACTTTTGATAGGGAACAACCTACAAACAAGATTACTCTATGCAGTAAGGATCTCATTCAGATTAGACGGAGAAATTAAAATCTTTACAGAGAAGCAAAAGTTAAGACAATTCAGCACCACCAAACCAACTTTACAACACAAGCTAAAGGAACTTCTCTAGGCAGGAAACACAAGAGAAGGAAAAGATCTGCAATACCAAACGCAAAACAGTAAAGAAAATGGTAATAGGAACATACATATCCATAACTACCTTAAATGTAAATGGATGAAATGCTCCAACCAAAAGACATAGACTGGCTAAATGGATACAAAAACAAGGCCCGTATATATGCTGTCTATAAGAGACCTGCTTCAGACCTAGGGACACATACCGACTGAAAGTAAGGGGTTGGAAAAAGATATTCTATGAAAATGGAAATCAAAAGAAAGCTGGAGTAGCAATTCTAATATCAAAAAAATAGACTTTAAAATAAAGACTATTACAACAGACAAAGAAGGACACTACATAATGATCAAGGGATCAGTCCAAGAAGAAGATATAACAATTGTAAATATTGATGCACCCAACATAGGAGCACCTCAATACATAATGCAAATGCTAACAGCCATAAAAAGGAAAATCGACAGTAATACAATAATAGTTGGGCACTTTAAACCTGACTTTCACCACTGGAAAGATCATCCAAACTGAAAATAAATATGGAAACACAAGCTTTAAATATTACATTAAAAAAGATGGAATTAATTAATATTTATAGGATATTCCATCCAAAAAAACAGACTACATTTTCTTCTCAAGTGCTCATGGAATGTTCTCCAGGATAGATCATTTCTTAGTTCACAAATGAAGCCTTGGTAAATTTAAGAAAATTGAAATCATTTCAAGTATCTTTTCCAACCACTATGCTATGAGCCTAGATATCAATTGAAGGGAAATAACTGTAAAAAATACAAGCACATGGAGTCTAAACAATACACTACTAAATAACCAAGAGACCTCTGAAGAAATCAAAGAGGAAATCAAAAAATACCTAGAAAAAAAAATACCTAGAAACAAATGACAATGAAAACATGATGACGCAAAACCTATGAGATTCAGCAAAAGCAGTTCTAAAATGGAACCATATAGCAATAAAATCCTACATCAAGAAATAAGAAAAACCACAAATAAACAACCTAAATTTACATGAAAAGCAATTAGAGAAAGAAGAACAAAGAAAACCCAATGTTAGCAGAAGGAAAGAAATCATAAAATTCATATGAGAAAAAAATGAAAAATAAATGAAGGAAATGATAGCAAAGATCAATAAAACTAAAAGCTGGTTCTTTGAGAAGATAAACAAAATTAATAAACCAAAAGCCAGTCTCATCAAGAAACAAAGGAAGAAGACTCAAATCATTAGAATTAGAAATGAAAAAGAAGTAACAACTGACACTGGAGAATTACAAAGGATCATGAAAGATTACTACAAGCAAGTATATGCCAATAAAATGGACAACCTGGAAGAAATGGACAAATTCTTAGAAAAGAATAACCTTCCGAGCCTGAACCAGGAAGAAACAGAAAATATAAACAGACCAATCACAAGCCCTGAAATTGAAACTGTGATTAAAAATCTTTGAACAAACAAAAGCCACGGACCAGAGGGCTTCACAGTTGAATTGTATCAAACATAAAGAGAAGAGCTAACACCTATACTTCTCCAACTCTTCCAAAATGTAGCAGACGGTGAAACACTCCCAAACTCATTTTAGGTGGCCACCATGACCCTGATACCAAACCCAGACAAGGATGTCACACGAAAACTACAGGCCAATATCACGGATGAACATAGATGCAAAAATCCTCACAAAATACTAGCAAACATTATCCAGCAACACATTAAAAGGATCATACACCATGATCAAGTGGGGTTTATCCCAGAAATGCAAGGATTCTTCAATATATGAAAATTAAACAATATGATGCACCATATTAGCCAATTGAAGGAGAAAAACCATATGGTCATCTCAATAGATGCAGAAAAGGCTTTTGACAGAATTCAACACCCATTTATGATTAAAAAAACCCTCCAGAAAGCAGGCATAGAGGGAACTTACCTAAGCATAATAAAGGCCATATATGAGAAACCCACAGGCAACATCATTCTCAGTGGTGAAAAATGAAACCATTTCCACTAAGATCGGGAGAAAGACAAGGTTGCCCACTCTCACCACAAATTTAACTTGATTTTGGAAGTTTTAGCCACAGCAATCAGAAAAGAAAAATAAATAAAAGGAATCCAGTTCAGAAAAGAAGGAGTAAAATTGTCACTGTTAGCACGTGACGTGATACTATACATAGAGAATGGTAAAGATGCTACCAGAAAACTACTAGAGCTCAGCAATGTATCTGGTAAAGTAGCAGGACACAAAATAAATGCACAGAAATCTCTTGCATTCCTATACACTAATGATGAAAAATCTGAAAGGGAAATTAAGGAAACACTCCCATTTACCACTGCAACAAAAATAATAAAATACCTAGTAATAAACCTTCCTAAGGAGACAAATGAGGTGTATGCAGAAAACTATAAGACACTGATGAAAGAAATTAAAAATGTTACAAACAGATGGAGAGATATACAATGTTCTTGGATTGGAAGACTCAACACTGAGAAAATGACTATATTACCCAAAGCAATCGACAGATTCAGTGCAATCCCTATCAAACTACCAATGGCGTTTTTCACAGATCTACAACAAAAAATTGCACAAGTTGTATGTAATGACAGCAGACCCCGAATTGCCAAAGAAATCTTGAAACAGAAAAATGGAGCTGGAGGAATCGGGCTCCTTGACTTCAGACTATACTACAAAGCTACAGTAATCAACACAGTATGGTACTGGCACAAAAACAAGAATACGGATCAATATAAAAGGATATAAAGCCCAGATATAAGCCCACGCACATATGATCACTTTATCGTTGGTAAAGGAGGCAAGAATGTACAATGGAGAAAAGAAAGCCTCTTCATTAAGTGGTGCTTGGAAAACTAGACAACTATATATAAAAGAATGAAATCAGAATACTTCCTAAGACTGTATACAAAG
Source organism: Aethalodelphis obliquidens (assembly GCF_003676395.1). Classification (NCBI taxonomy): domain Eukaryota; kingdom Metazoa; phylum Chordata; class Mammalia; order Artiodactyla; family Delphinidae; genus Aethalodelphis; species Aethalodelphis obliquidens. The sequence continues at coordinate 3,932,503 of NW_020838029.1, read as the reverse complement.
ATAAACTCAGAATGGATTAAAGATATAAATGTAAGGCCAGCCACTATAAAACTCTTAGAGGAAAGCGTAGGCAGAACACTCTATGACACAAATCACAGCAAGATCCTTTTTGACTCGCCTCCTAGAGAAATGGAAATAAAACCAAAAATAAACAACTTGGATCTAATGAAACTTAAAGGCTTTTGCACAGCAAAGGAAACCATACACAAGATGAAAAGGCAACCCTCAGAATGGGAGAAACTTTTTGCAAACAAAACAACTGACAAAGGATTAATCTCCAAAATATACAAGCAGCTCATGCAGGTCAATATCAAAAAACAATTGAATCCAAAATTGGGCAGAAGACCTAAATAGATATTTCTCCAAAGAAAATATACATATTAACAACAAACACATGAAAGGAAGCTCAACATCTCTAATCATTAGAGAAATGCAAATCAAAACCACAATGAGGTATCACCTCACACTGGTCAGAATGGCCATCATCAAACAATCTACAAACAGTAAATTCTGGAGAGGGTGAAGAGAAAAGGGAACCCTCTTGCACTGTTGATGGGAATGTAATTTGATACAGCCACTATGGAGACCAGTATGGAGGTTCCTTAAAAAACTAAAAATAAAACTACCATACGTCCTAGCAATCCCACTACTGGGCATATACCTTGAGAAAACCATAATTCAAAAAGAGTCACGTACCACAGTATACATTGCAGCAGTATTTACAAGAGCCAGGACATGGAAGCAAGCTAAATATCCATTACCAGGTTAGTGGATAAAGAAGATGTGGCACATGTATACAATTGAATATTACTCAGCCATAAAATGAAATGAAATTGAGTTATTTGTAGTGAGGTGGATGGGCCTAGAGTCTGTCATACAGAGTGAAGTAACTTAGAGTAAAACAAATACTGTATGCTAACACATATATATGGAATCTAAAATATGTATATATTGTTTTGAAGAACCCAGGGGCAGGACAGGAATTAAGACACAGGCATTGAGAATGGACTTGAGGACACAGGGAGGGGAAGAGTAAGCTGGGATGAAGCTTGAGCATGGCATTGATATATATACACTACCAAATGTAAAATAGATAGCTAGTGGGAAGCAGCTGCATAGGACAGGGTGATCAGCTCGGTGCTTTGTGACCACCTAGAGGGGTGGGATAGGGAGGGTGGGAGGGAAACTCATGAGGGAGGGGATATTGGGATATATGTATATGTATAGCTGATTCACTTTGTTATGAAGCAGAAGCTAACACAGCATTGTGAAGCAATTATACTCCAATAAATATGTTTATAAAAAATAGAATAAAATACCCAGGATAAATCTGCCTAAGGACGGAAAATACCTGTACTTGACTGTAAGATACTGATTAAAGAAATCAAAGGTGACACAAACAGATGGAGAGATATACCATGTGCTTGGATTGGAAGAATCAATATTATTAAAATAAACATACTACCCAAAGCTGTCTACAGATTCAATGCAATCCCTATCAAATCGCCAATGGTGATTTTCACAGGATTAGAGCAAAAACATTTACAATTTCTATGGAAACACAAAAGACCCTGAATAGCTGAAGCAATCTTGTGAATGAAAGATTGAGCTGGAGGAATCAGCCTTCCTGGCTTCAGAATATACTACAAAGCTATAGTAATCAAAACAGTATGGTCCTGGCCCCAAAATAGAAATATAGATCAATAGAATAGGAGAGAAAGTCCAGGGATAAACCCACGCACCTATGCTCAACTAATCTATGACAAAGAAGGCAAGAATATACAGTAGGTAAAAGTGTCTCTTCAGTAACTGGTGCTGGGGAAATTGGACAGCTAAATGTTAAAAATGAAATTAGACCACTCCCTAGCACATACAGGAAAGTAAACTCGAAGTGGATTAAAAACCTAAATGTGAGGCTGGATACTATAAAACTGATAGAGGAAAATACAGGCAGAACACTTTCTGACATAAATCACTGCAAGATCTTTTTTGACCCACCTCATAGAGTAATGGAAACAAAAACAAAAAAAAAATAGGACCTAATTGAACTCAAAAGCTTTTGCACTGCAAAGAAAACCATAGAGAAAGCAAAAAATGACCCCTCAGAATTGGAGGAAATATTTGCAAATGAAGCATCTGGCAAGGGATTTATCTCCAAAATATACAAACAGCTCATGCAACTCAATAACAAAAGAACCAACAACCCAATCAAAAAATGGCTGGAAGACCTAAATAAACATTTTTCCAAAGAAGACATATAGATGGCCAACAAACACATGAAAAGATGCTCAACATCACTGATTATTAGAGAAGTGCAAATCAAAACTACAATGAGGTATCACCACCTACCGGTTGGAATGGCCATCATCAAAAAATCTGCAAACAATAAATGCTGGAGTGGGTGTGGAGAAAAGGGAACCCTCATACACTGTTCGTGGCAATGTAAATTGATACAGCCACTATGGAAAACAATATGGAGGTTTCTTAAAAAACTAAAAATAAAGTTACCGTATGACCCAACAATCCCACTACTGGGCATATACCCCGAGAAAACCATAATTCAAAAAACACATGTACCCCAGTGTTCAAAGCAGCACTATATACAATAGCCAGGACATGGAAGTAACTTAAATGTCCATCAAAAGAGGAATGAATAAAGAAGATATGGTACATATATACAATGCAATATTAGTCAGCCATAAAGAGGAACGAAATTAGGTCATTTGTAGAGATGTGCATGGACCTAGAGAGTGTCATACTGAGTGAAGTATGTCAGAAAGGGAAAAGCAAATATCATATAATAATGCATATATGTGGAATCCAGAAAAATGGTATAGATGATCTTATTTGGAAAGGAGAAATAGAGAGATAGATGTAGAGAACAAATGTTTGGATACCAAGGGGGAAGAGGGTGTGGAGGGAGGAACTGGGGGACTGGGATTGACACATATACATTATTGATACTATGTATAAAACTGACAACTGATAGGAACGTACTGTAAAACCAGGGAGCTCTACCTAATGCACTGTGATAACCTAAATGGGAGGGAAGTCCAAAAAGCAAGGGATATCTGTATGTGTGTGGCTGATTAATTTTGTTGTGCAGTGGAGGCTAACACATTGTAAAGCAATCATACTCCAATAAAATTTTTTTAAAAATAAAAGAATTAACTCCTTTCCCTCCACCAGTTTGGAAGGTATACATTTTATTCCTTTTGTTTTATTGATCATTCTTAAATTTTATAATGCATTTTTGGTTTCAAAATTATTTAATATATTAATTGGGTACAATAAACATACAATAAACTGCACATATTCAAAGTACAAGAAAATGCTTAACATCATTAATTATCAGAGAAATGTAAATCAAAACTACAATGAGGTATCACCTGACACATGTCAGAATGGCCATCATCAAAAAAATCTACAAACAATAAATGCTGGAGAGGGTGTGGTGAAAAGGGAACCCTCCTACATTGTTGGTGGGAGTGAAATTGGTACAGCCACTGTGGGGAACAGTATGGAGACAACTGAAAATAGAGCTAACATATGACCCAGGAATCCCACTCCTGGTTATATACACAGAGAAAACCATAGTTCAAAAGATAAATGCACCCCTATGTTCATTGCAGCACTATTTACACTAGCCAGGACAGGGAAACAACCTAAATGTCCATTGACAGATGAATGTATAAAAAACAGTAGATACATATATACAATGGAATAGTATTCAGCCATAAAAAAGAATGAAATAATGCCATTTGCAGCAACATGGGTGGACCTAGAGATTTTCATACTAAGTAAGTCATACAGAGAAGGACAAATATCATATGATATCACTCATGTGGAATCTAAAACATCATAAATGAACTTATTTATAACACAGTAATAGATTTATAGATGTAGAAAATAATCTTGTGGTTACCAGGGGTGAATAAGGGGAGGGAAAATTGGAGATTGGGATCGACATATACACACTACTATATATAAAATAGATAACTAATAAGGACCTATTGTATAGCACAGGGCACTCTACTCAATACTCTGTAATGACGTATATGGGAAAAGAATCTAAAAAATAGTGGATATATGTATATGTATAACGGACTCCCTTTGCTGTAAAGCAGAAGGTAACACAACATTGTATATCAACTATACTCCAATAAATATTAAAATAAAAGATAGAATGTAAAATGCCACCGACTAACCTCATCTCAATGGAAGGGACTATCTATCAAAAGGCATTAATCAGAAAAAGGAAAAGAAAGATTATTACAGACAATGTTTTCTCTTCTTTAGACAGCACAGCTTATTCCAGTTCACTCCTTTTTTTTTCAGGCTCCCCTCTCAGATATATATATATTTTTTGAGTGAGGCAGAATATGGAGTAGAGTGTTCACATTCTGGTGACATACTGCTTGTCTTTAAATCCTGACCCCATTACTTATTAGTGGTGCCTCTTTGGGCATTTTTCTTAACCTCTCTGGGCCTTTGCCCATTTTCAAAATGAGGAAGGTAATAAATAGGAAATAGGACTGTGGTGAAGATTAAATGTGATAATGCAAGTAAAATATTTTGATCAGTCTGGCATATAGTAACTGTCAAATTTCACTAAGGTAATAATACAAACCTTTATTGACCCCTTTTAACTATGAATGCTTTTTTGAATGTTACCCACATTCCCTCAGATATTATCATCTAGAGGCGGTGTGTATGGATTGATGGACAACTCTATGCATGGGGAAATGAAGCCTCTTAGTTGCTTCATCTTCTCTTGGAGTTACCATTTCTTTTGCCTTCCTTAAGGAAGTTCTCCCTTCCTTGACATTTTATGTAATCTGGTTTTGCAATGTTTCCACCATATCTATCTTCTTGGAATTAATGTAGAGATCCACATACTCTAGAATGGAGTTCTGGTTTTAATTCCTATCTTTTGGTAGACTGGATGTCCACCATTTTTCCCCTCTCATCTCTCAGTAAACTTATTGCCACCTAAGGAATGACAAGCAAGTGGAAGGTGTTGAAAATCAGTGTTTGCTGACTGTGTGTTAGAATAAATTAGAGAGTCCTGTAAAAATACAGATTCACTGGTCCCATCCCTAGAGATTCTGATTCAGTCTCTCTGAGGCAGAGTCTGAGAATCTTTATTTTTTAACGTTCTCCAGACAATTTTGATGCCATGATATATAGTCATTCTTTTAGAAACTTGTTTAAAATGATGATTAGATTATTGGTCAGAGAATCCTGGGAGATTCCAGTCGCTACTTCAGCCAGTTTCAACCACTTTGGCAGTCACATACACATACCTATATGCCCAAATTCCCATATATACATATATCCGTACATACTCATATATGTGAGTATTCATGGTTATGATTCCAAAGGGTGCCAAGATATTCAGAACAGGCTAGGTTTATTTGCCTGGGATTTCCCATGCCTCAGCATTTGCTATCTTGAATCAGAGGAACTGAAACAAAAATTAAAATTCACATGAATAAATATTAAAGGAATTTATATAAGCTTTCAAATGCTTTTTGTACATTTGTAACATTTAAACTTCTGATGATACTGAAGCTAAAAAGTATACTAAGACTTTTGGGACATACTATATATGCACTTTTTTTCTGAAGAATTTGAGAGTTTTCTAAAAACAAGGAAATGATCTTGCATAACCACAGTATAATTCTTAAAACAATGAGATTAACATTGATATGATACTATTATCTAATGTACAGATCTTATTATTAATTCAGCTAACTGAAAGGGAATCTTGGTTCATCTGTTGCCTTTGATTGTCATATTACTTTTTTGTAGTAAACATTTTTAAAATTTTTTTAACTTTTTAAATTAAACTTTTTATTTCAGTATAACAAACGTACAGAAAAGTGTACAAATCTTATGTGTAACATGCAATGAATTTTTAAAATTGATCACACCTCTATAACCACCACCCAGGTGAAGAAATAGAACAGTTCTTGGAAAACCACTCTTTGGGGCCTCCCCCAATCATTATTCCCATTCATTCTCTCCAAAGGTAATCACTAACCTGACTTCTAGACTAGTTTAGACTCTTTTAGAATTTTAAATAAATGGAATTACAGTATGTATTCTTTTATGTCTGGCTTCTTTTTCTCAGTATTATGTTTCTGAGATTTAGCCATGTTGTCTGAATTGCAATAGTTTGTTCATACTCGTTGTATAGGTTTGCATTTAATTATTTTTAGATTAGTAATTGTAATCTTATTTATGGAGTTAACAGACTCAAACCTACATTAGATTAAAATCACTGCTCACATTGATATTAAAAGAACATCAGCAGATTGCCTTCAATCATGCATTAAACTAGATAATTTAATCCTTTTGCTTATCTCCCTTTATATCCACAGTTAAATGGTACACTATCTTAAATCCTTTTTGTAACAAGGAAGGGAATGAATAAAAGTTGGGATGCTAGATGTGTGATCCGAAGCCTTCACTCTTCAGGAGAAGGTTCATACCAGAGTTCAGGGTTCCCTCCTGACTATACGGTATTATGCTGGGTGGAGTGACTGGTTTACAGTGAGTATATCTCCATCTTTCCTGCCAAATTCCATGTGGATATTTTCTCATTTGCCCAATATATAGGAGTCACTCAGCTAGTTTCTGGATTTCTCTCAGAGGGAATTGCTGTGTGTGTCTGTGGGAGGAGGGACGTTTAGTAGACTCCTATGTCACCATCTTGGTCTCCTCTAAATCTATATGTTTTTTTAAAAAATTTTATTTTATATTGGAGCACAGTTGATTAACAATGCTGTGTTAGTTTCAGGTGTACAGCAAAGTGATTTAGTTGTATATATACATGTAGTTATTCTTTTTCAAATTATTTTCCTATTTAGGTTATTATAGTATGTTGAGCAGTATTCCCTATGATATACAGTAGGTCCTTGTTGGTTATCTATTTTAAATATAGCAGTGTGTACCTGTCAATCCCAAATTCCCAATCTATCCCTGCCCCCTTTTTTTCCCTAGTAACCATAAGTTCATCTTCTAAGTCTGAGTCTGTTTCTTTTTTGTAAATAAGTTCATTTGTATCATTTTTTAAGACTCTGCATATAAGCAATATATGATATTTGTCTTTCTCTGTCTGACTTACTTCACTTAGTATGATAATCTCCAGGTCCATCCATGTTGCTGCAAATGGCATTATTTCATTCTTTTCTATGGCTGAATAATATTCCATTGTAAAATTGTACCACATCTTTTTCCATTCATCTGTCAATGGCCATTTAAGTTGCTTCCATGTCCTGACTATTGTAAATACTGCTGCAAGGAACATTGGGGTACATGTATCTTTTCGAATTATGGTTTCCTCAGGGTATATGCCCAGTAGTGGGATTGCTGGGTCATATGGTAGCTCTATTTTTAGTTTTTTAAAGAACCTCCATACTGTTTGTTCTCCATAGTGGCTGTATCAATTTACATTCCCACCAATAATGCAAGAGAGTTCCCTTTTCTCCACACCCTCTCCAGCATTTATTGTTTGTAGATTATTTGCTGATGGCCATTCTGACTGGTGTGAGGTAATATCTTGTATTTTTGATTTGCATTTCTATGATAATTAGTGATTTTTGAGCATCTTTTCTTGGGCCTCTTGGCCATCTGTATGGCTTCTTTGGAGAAATGGCTATTAAGTCTTCTGCCCATTTTTTGATTGGGTTCTTTGTTTTTTGATATTGAGCCACATGAGCTCTTTGTAAATTTTGGATATGAATCCCTTTTCGGTCACATCATTTCCAAGTATTTTCTCCCATTCTGTTGGTTTTCTTTTCGTTTTGTTTGTGCTTTCATTTGCTGTGCAAAAGCTTTTGAATTTAATTAGGTCCCATTTGTTTATTTTTGTTTTTATTTCAATTACTCTGGGAGACACATTGAAAAACATATTGCTGCGATTTGTGTCAAAGAATGCTATGCCTATGTTTTCCTCTAAGTTTTATAGTATCTGGTCTTACATTTAGGCCTTGCAGGGCTTTTTAAAATTTATTTATTTATTTATTTATTTTTGGCTGTGTTGGGTCTTCGTTTCTGTGCGAGGGCTTTCTCTAGTTGCGGAGAGCGGGGGCCACTCTTCATCACGGTGTGCAGACCTCTCACTGTCGCGGCCTCTCTTGTTGCGGAGCACAGGCTCCAGATGCGCAGGCTCAGTAGTTGTGGCTCACGGGCCCAGTTGCTCCGTGGCATGTGGGATCTACCCAGACCAGGGCTCGAACCCGTGTCCCCTGCATTGGCAGGCAGATTTTCAAACACTACGCCACCAGGGAAGCCCAGTCTTGCAGTTTTAAATTGCATTTCCTTACTATGAGAGAGGTTGGTCTTCTTTTCATATGCTTAATGGTACACACACATATACACAGATGTATACATACTATGTATGAAAATTGTCTGTTCATGTCTTTTGACATGTTTTTATTTTTATTTTTTAAGCATCCTTATTGGAGTATAATTGCTTCACAATGGTGGGTTAGTTTCTGCTTTATAACAAAGTGAATCAGCTATACATATACATATATCCCCATATCCCCTCCCTCTTGTGTCTCCCTCCACCGCTCCGTATCCCAGCCCTCTAGGTGGTCACAAAACACTGAGCTGATCTCCCTTTGCTATGGGGCTGCTTCCCACCAGCTATCTATTTTAGATTTGGTAGTATATATTAGTTGATGCCACTCTCTCACTTCGTCCCAGCTTACACTTCCTCCCACCCCGTGTCCTCAAGTCCATTCTCTACATCTGCATCTTTATTCCTGTCTTGTCCCTAGGTTCTTCATTACCTTTTTTTTTTTTTTAGATTCCATATATATGTGTTAGGACATGGTATTTGGGGTTTTCTTCTGACTTACTTCACTCTGAATGACAGAGTCTAGGTCCATCCAACTCACTACAAATAACTCAATTTCATTTCTTTTTATGGCTGAGTAATATTCCAATGTATATATGTGCCACATCGTCTTTATCCATTCATCTGTCAATGGACACTTAGGTTGCTTCCACGTCCTGGCTATTGTAAATAGAGCTTCAGTGAACATTGTAGTACATGGCTCTTTTTGAATTATGGTTTTCTCAGTGTATATGCCCAGTAGTGGGATTGCTGGGTCGTATGGTAGTACTATTTTTAGTTTTTTAAGAAAACTCCATACTGTTCTCCATAGTGGTGATACATACATTCATATATACACTTACATTCCCACCAACAGTGCAACAGGGTTCCCTTTCCCCACACCCTCTCTAGCATTTATTGTTTGTAGATTTTTTGATGATGGCCATTCTGACCCGTGTGAGTTGATACCTCATTGTAGTTTTGATTTGCATTTCTCTAATGATCAGTGATGTTGAGCATCCTTTCATGTGTTTGTTGGCAATCTGTATGTCTTCTTTGGAGAAACGTCTATTTAGGTCTTCTGCCCATTTTTGGATTCGGCTGTTTGTTTTTTTTTATATTGACCTGCATGAGCTGCTTGTAAATTTTGCAGGTTAATTCCTTGTCAGTTGCTTCATTTGGAAATATTTTCCCCCATTCTGAGAGCTGTCTTTTTGTCTCGTTTATGGTTTACTTTGCTGTGCAAAAGCTTTTAAGTCTCATTAGGTCCCCGTTGTTTATTTTCATCTTTATTTCCATTTCTCTAGGAGGTGGGTCAAAAAGAATCTTGCTGTGATTTATGTCATAGAGTGTTCTGCCCATATTTTCCGCTAAGAGTTTCATAGTGTCTGGTCTTACATTTAGGTCTTTAATCCATTTTGAGTGTATTTTTGTGTATGGTGTTAGGGAGTGTTCTCCTTTCATTCTTTTCCATGTACCTATCCACTTTTCCCAGCATCATTCATTGAAGAGGCTCTCTTTTCTCCATTGTATATTATTGCCTGCTTTATGAAAAATAAGGTGACAATATTTGTGTAGGTTTATCTCTGGGCTTTCTATCCTGTTCCATTGATCTATCTTTCTGTTTTTGTGCCAGTACCATACTGTCTTGATTACTGTAGCTTTGTAGTATAGTCTGAAGTCCGGTAGCCTGACTCTGTTACCTCCATTTTTCTTTCTCCAGATTGCTTTGGCTATTCGGGTTCTTCTGTCATTCCATACAAATTGTGAATTTTTTTGTTCTTGTTCTGTGAATAATGCCATTGATAGTTTGGTAGGGATTGCATTGAATCTGTAGATGGCTTTGAGTAGTATAGTCATTTTCACAATGTTGATTCTTCCAATCCAAGAACACGGTATATCTCTCCATCTGTTTGTATCATCTTTAATTTCTTTCATCAGTGTCTAATAGTTTTCTGCATACAGGTCTTTTGTCTCCTTAGGTAGGTTTATTCCTGGTATTTTATTCTTTTTGTTGTGATATTAAATGAGTGTGTTTCCTTAATTTCTCTTTCATATTTTTCATCATTAGTGTATAGGAAAGCAAGAGATTTCTGTGCGTTAATTTTGTGTCCTGCTACTTTACCAAATTCATTGATGAGCTCTAATAGTTTTCTGGTAACATCTTTAGGATTCTCTATGTATAGTATCGTGTCCTCTGCAAACAGTAACAGCTTTACTTCTTCTTTACCAATTTCGATTCCTTTTATTTCTTTTTCTTCTCTGATTGCTGTGGCTAAAACTTCCTAAACTGTGGTGAATAATAGTGGTGAGAGTGGTCAAACTTGACTTGTTCCTGATCTTAGTGGAAATGCTTTAATTTTTCACCATTGAGAATGATGTTAGCTGTGCATTTGTCATACATGGCCTTTATTATGTTCAGGTAAGTTCCCTCTATGCCTACTTTCTGCAGGGTTTTTATCATAAATGGGTGTTGAATTTTGTAGAATACTTTTTATGCATCTATTATGATAATCATATGGTTTTTCTCCCTCAATTTGTTAATATGGTTTATCACATTGATTGATATGCATATATTGAAGAATCCTTGCATTCCTGGTGTAAACCCCACTTGATCATTGTGTATGAACTTTTTAATGTGCTGTTGGATTCTGTTTGCTAGTATTTTGTTGTGGATTTTTTCATCTATGTTCATCAGTGATATTGACCTGTAGTTTTCTTTCTTTGTGACATCTTTGCCTGGTTTTGGTATCAGGGTGATGGTGGCCTCTTAGAATGAGTTTGGGAGTGTTCTTCCCTCTGCTATATTTTGGAAGAGTTTGAGAAGGATAGGTGTTAGCTCTTCTCTAAATGTTTGGTACAATTCTCCTTTGAAGGCATCTGGTCCTGGGTTTTTGTTTTTTCAAAAATTTTTAATCACAGTCTCAATTTCAGTGCTTGTGATTGGTCTGTATATATTTTCAATTTCTTCCTGGTTTAGTCTCAGAAGTTTGTGCTTTTCTAAGAATTTCTTCCAGCTTGTCCCTTTTATTGGCATAGAGTTGCTTGTAGTGATTTCTTATTATCCTTTGTATTTCTGCAGTGTCCATTGTTACTGCTCCTTTTTCATTTCTAATTCTATTGATTTGAGTCTTCTCCCTTTTTTTCCCGATGAGTCTGTGTAATGGTTTATCAATTTTGTGTATCTTCTCAAAGAACCAGCTTTTAGTTTTGTTGGTCTTTGCTATTATTTCCTTCATTTCTTTTTCATTTATTTCTGATCTGATCTTTATGATTTCTTTCCTTCTGCTCACTTTGGGGTTTTTCTATTCTTCTTTCTTTAGTTGCTTTAGGTGTAAAGTTTGTTTATATGAGATGTTTCTTGTTTCTTGAGGTAGTATTGTATTTCTATAAACTTCCCTCTTAGAACTGCTTTTGTTGCATCCCATAGGTTTTGGGTCATCATGTTTTCAATGTCATTTGTTTCAATGTATTTTTTTATTTCCTCTTTGAATTCTTCAGTGATCTCTTGGGTATTTAGTAGTGTATTGTTTAGCTTCCATGTGTTTGTAGTTTTTACAGAGTTTTTCCTGTATTTGATATCAAGTCTCATAGCGTTCTGGTGAGAAAAGTTACTTGTTGATACAATTTCAACTTTTTGAAAATTACCAAGGCTTGATTTGTGACCCAAGATATGATCTATCCTGGAGAATGTTCCATGAGCACTTGAGAAGAAAGTATAGTCTGTTGTTTGTGGATGAAATGTCCTATAAATATTAATCAAGTACGTCTTGTTTAATATATCATTTAAAGCTTCTGTTTCCTGATTTCTTTTCATTTTCAATCATCTGTCCATTGGTGGAAGTGGGGTGTTAAAGTCCCCTACTATGATTGTGTTACTGCTGGTTTCCCGTTTGCTGTTAGAATTTGCCTTATGTATTGAGGTTTTCCTATGTTGGGTTCATCAATATTTACAATTGTTATATCTTCTTCTTGGAATGGTCCCTTGATCATTATGTAGTGTCCTTCTTTGTCTCTCATAATAGGCTTTATTTTAAAGTCTATTTTGTCTGATGTAAGAATTGCTACTCCAGCTTTCTTTTGATTTCCATTTGCACGGAATATCTTTTTCCATCCCCTCACTTCCAGTCTGTATATTTCCCTAGGTCTGAAATGGGTCTCTTGTAGACAGCATATATACTGGTCTTGTTTTGCTGTCCATTTAGCCAGTCTATGTCTTTTGGTTGGAGCATTTAATTCATTTACATTTAAGGTAGTTATGGATATGTATATTCCTATTACCATTTTCTTAATTGTTTTGAGTTTTCTATTGTAGGGTTTTTCCTTCTCTTGTGTTTCCTCCCTAGAGAAGTTCCTTTAGCATTTTTTATAAAGCTGGTTTGCTATTGCTTAATTCTCTTAGCTTTTGTTTGTCTGTAATGTATTAATTTCTCCCTCAAATATGAGTGAGATCCTTGCTGGGTAGAGTAATCTTGGTTGTATGTTTTTTCCTTTCATCACTTAAAAAATGTTCTGCCTCTCCCTTCTGACTTGCAGAGTTTCTGCTGAAAAATCAGTGGTTAACCTTATGGAGATTCCCTTGTAAGGTATTTGTTGTTTTTCCCTTGCTGCTTTTACTATTTTTTCTTTGTATCTAGTTTTTGATAGTTTGATTACTATGTGTCTTGGTGTGTTGCTCCTTGGATGTATCCTGTATGGGACTCTGTGTGCTTCCTGGATTTGATTGACTATTTCCTTTCCCATATTAGGGAAGTTTTCAACTATAATCTCTTCAAATATTTTCTCAGTCCCTTTGTTTTTCTCTTTTTCTTCTGGGAACCTATAGTTCGAATATTGGTGCATTCATTATTCCCAGAGATCTCTGAGACTGTCCTCAATTCTTTTCATTCTTTTTTCTTTATTCTGCTCTGTGGTAGTTATTTCCACTATTTTATCTTTGAGGTCACTTTTCTGTTCTTCTGCCTCAGTTATTCTGCTATTGTTTCCTTCTAGAGAACTTTTAATATCATTTATTGTGTTGTTCTTCATTGTTTGTTTTCTTTTTAGTTATTCTAGGTGCTTGTTAAACATTTCTTGTATTTTCTCTGTTGAATTTCCAAGATTTTAGATCATCTTTACTGTCATTACTCTGAATTATTTTTCAGGTAGACTGCCTATTTCCTCTTAATTTGTTTGGTCTGGTGGGTTTTTACCTTGCTCCTTCATCTACTGTTTGCTTCTCTTTCTTCTCCTTTTGCTTCACTTACTGTGTTTGGTATCTCCTTTTCGCAGGCTGCATGTTTGTAGTTCCCATTGTTTTTGGTCTCTGCCCCTAGTGGCTAAAGTTGGTTCAGTGGGTTGTGTAGGTTTCCTTGTGGAGGGGACTGGTGCCTGTGTTCTGGTGGATGAGGCTCGGTCTTGTCTTTCTGATGGCAGGACTGCATCTCGTGGTGTGTTTTGGGGTGTCTGTGACCTTATTATGATATTAGGTAGCCTCTGTGCTAATGGGTGGGGTTTTGTTCCTGTCTTGCTTGTTGTTTGGCATAGTGTGTCCAGCACTGTAGCTTGCTGGTCATTGAGTGGATCTGGGTCTTCGCATTGAGATGGAGATCTCTGGGAGATCTTTTTCCAGTTGATATTATGTGGAGCTGGGTGGTCTCTGTTGGGCTAGTGGCCTGAGCTCGGGTCTCTCACCTAAGAGGTACAGGTCTGACAGCTGGCCACAGCACCAACACCCTGTCAGCCACACGGCTCAGAAGAAAAGGGAAGAAGAGAGAAAGAAAGAAATAAAATAAAGTTATTAAAATATTTTTTTAATTATTAAAAGTTAAAAATATTAAATAGTAGTAAAGAAAGAAAAGAAAGAAAGAAGAGAGCAACCAAATGAAAAAACAAATCCACTAATGATAACAAGCACTAAAAACTATACAAAAAAACCCCAAACAGCAACAAAAAAAACGGACAGACATAACCCTAGGACAAATGGTAAAAGCAAAGCTATACAGACAAAATTACACAAAAAAGCGTACACATACCCACTCACAAAAAGAGAAAAAGGATAAAAATGTATATATCTATATCTATACAAAAAGGAAGAGATTAACCATATCAATAAACAAATCTTCCAATAATAATAAACTCTAAATTCTAAACTGAGATAAACATAAGACCAGACACAAATTAGATGGAGAAAGCAAACCTGAAGTCTACAGTCACTCCCAATGTCCACTGCCTCCATTTTGGGATGATTCATTGTCTATTCAGTTCTTCCAGAGTTGCAAGGTGAATGAAGTTGATTGTGGAGGTTTAATCTGCTGCTCCTGAGGCTTCTGGGAAAAAATTCCCTTTCTCTTCTTTGTTCACAGAGCTCCTGGGGTTCAGCTTTGGATTTGACACTGCCTCTGCCTGTAGGTCACCTGAGGGCATCTGTTCCCTGCCCATGCAGGACAGGGTTAAAGTAGCAGCTGATTAGGGGTCTCTGGCTCACTCAGACCAGGGGAAGGGAGGGGTACAAAATACGGGGTGAGCCTGCAGTGGCAGAGGTCGGTGTGATGTTGCAACAGCCTGAAGCATGCCGTGTGTTCTCCCAGGGAAGTTGTCCCTGGATCATGGAACCCTGGCAGTGGCAGGCTGCACAGGCTCCCGGGAGGGCAGGTGTGGTTAGTGACTTGTGCTTGCACACAGGCTTCTTGGTGGCTACAGCAGCAGCCTTAACATGTCACGCCCGTCTCTGGTGTCTGCGCTGGTAGCCGCGGATTGCGCCTGACTCTGGATGCTCATTTAGGCAGTGCTCTGAATCCCCTCTCCTTGCGCACCCTGAAACAATGGTCTCTTGCCTCTTAGGCAGTTCCAGACACTTTCCTGGACTCCCTCCCGGCTAGCTGTGGCACACTAGCCCACTTCAGGCTGTGTTCACATAGGCAACCCCAGTCCTCTCCCTGGGATCTGACCTCTGAAGCCCAAGCCTCAGCTCCCAGCCTCCACCCGCCCTGTCGGGTGAGCAGACAAGCCTCTCAAGCTGGTGAATGCTGGTCGGCACTGATCCTCTGCGCAGGAATCTGTCTGCTTTGCCCTCTGCGTGCCTTTTTGTGCTCTCCTCTGTGGCTCCAAAGCTTCCCCACCACCACCCCTCTGTCACCGCCAGTGAAGGGGCTTCCTAGTGTGTGGAAACTTTTCCTCCTTCACAGCTCCCTCCAATAGGTGCAGGTCCTGTCCCTATTCTTTTGTCTCTGTTTTTTCTTTTTTTTTTTTTTTTTTTTTTTTTGCCCTACCCAGGTACGTGGGGAGTTTCTTGCCTTTTGGGAAGTCTGAGGTCTTCTGCCAGCGTTCAGTAGGTGTTCTGTAGGAGTTGTTCCACATGTAGATGTATTTCTGATGTATTTGTGGGGAGGAAGGTGATCTTTACGTCTTACTCCTCCATCCACCTTGAAGGTCTCTCTCAAGACTGCTTTTTGAAGACTGCTTAGAACACCTTTCCCTAAGTGCTCTGATCTACCCTGACTGTCTTTCAGTATTTTTACACTTTCTGTAGACTTTGTCTTTCTGGTGCTAGCTTTAGATTAATCTTAGACCTCTAGTCCTCTTTATTTCTCATGAATGAACTTTGCCCAGCATTGCCCTTGTTTTCTACAAAGGTTTGTGGAGGGGGACTATGAGTGATACCTCACTGGGATTTGGTGTTTATTTTCCTACTTACAATTAATTTGGAATTTGGGTGTTCTCTGTGTTTTCATGTGGAGGGCATGGCTTTGTGTACTTTTATGTGTTTCTAGTGGTTCTGTGTTGATTTATGGAGGATGTGTAGGGAGATTTAGATTTTTCATGGCCACAATTACCTCAACATAAGCATTTCCTATATGATTAAAAATGCTTTGCAAATATTTTAATGGCTGCATAATATTATGATAGACAAAAGAACCAAAATTTATCAGATCATTTCCTTCTTATTGAGCATTTTATTTGTCTCCTTTTTTGTGATTACATAATTTGTGGATGAAGTCGTTCTAATGTTTACTTTGCATAGATTTGCTGAAGTAGAATTATTTTCTTAAGGTTATAAATATTATTAATAATCTTGATATAATTTAAATCCAGGGAGAACCAATAGATCACATATGGATTTATTTTAATCAGCTAACTAAGGTTGCTTCCATCTTTTTTTCAGGTAGCACCCCTGTCTTCTACATATATAGCAGGAACCAGGTCTGAAATAGCTGGGAGGCATCAGTGTGGCTATTTCTGGTGTTTACAACCAGTATCTCTGCTTATTGATGGAACCATGTGCCATTATTGGTTATTAAATATTTGAAGAACTCCTACAGCCGTAGTTTATAATATTTGTTTTCCTATGAGTGTATTGTCTTTTATCACTCTACTTGGGACACATACATATACAGCAACAACAAAAGGACAAGTGACCTTTATTTCAGCTCTCCTTTAGTCTGCCATCCCTGGGTTTTATAAGTGAAGAAGGGAGATAAGCAAGAGACTGAGCTGGCAAGGCTGTAACTTGGTGAACCTGATCAATCCTCACATTAATCATTACTGCCTTCATGACTTGTGTCAGAGACTGATAGTCTCATTTTTCCTCCACTTTCTATTAGTGACTTCTCTTTCTTCCTCTCAGTCGATCAGTTTTATCAACTGCAAGTAATCAAAGCTTATCTTACTATTAATGCAACCAGAATTTTCACAGTAATATCATATTACTCATGTTTTCTTCATTAGTTGGTACACTCTGACATGACTCGTGTGTTTTAGAGGAGCCACTATGACCTTGCTATTGTGGGGGTATTTTTGTTGTTGTGTTTTTTTTTTGTTTTTCTGCCTCTAAATGTGAGGGAAATAAACATTGTGCCCTCATTTGGAGTGGTGGTTAGAACTTTGACCAAGATATTCCTATGATTATTTTTACTCCCAATCTTATTATCTATCACATAACAAAACACAACAGGAAAACAGCCTCACCCTAGAATCACATTTGAGAAGTTGTTATTCAAAAACAAAACAAAACAAAACAAAACTTCCCAGGCCTAACCCTGGACCCAATGAAACAGTCTCTTGTCTTGGGATCCAGGAATCTGTATTTCACAAAGCTTCCCTAATGTCTCTGGTGCCGTTTGTCACCTGACTATAGGCTCATTTTGGGGATGCATAGTTTCAGTGCATATTCTACATCAAACGATGACCCCAATATAGCTGTCAAATGGTCATCTCTGTTCCAGTTTCTAGAACTTGTTAACCTTGCTGTATATTCATGATGTGCTCCAGGGTGCATACAAAACTTCATTTTCTAATATGCTCAGAATGTCATTCCCAAACCAAGAGCCTATAAAAATTCATTTGGTTTTCTGCGAATTGAATGGTTTTTTTTACATGTTAATTCTTCTGTTAATTTGAAATTGAATATGTTTGGTTGTGAAATAGGGATCTAACTGAATTTTTTCCAAATTATTAATTTTCTATGCTCCATTTATTGAATGTCTTCTTTTTTCACTAATTTATAATGCTGCTTTTATTGTATATTAAGTTCTTATATTTACATGATGATCTTTTCATGAGCTCTTCACTTTTTCCATTTGTTATTCTTGTACTAGTATGACCTTGTTATTGTTGTAGCATCTTTAATCATTTTCCTATCAAGTAGCACAAATTCTCCCCAATTATTCTTCTTTAAAAAAATGTTTAAACCATTTTTGCCAACTCATCGTCCCATGTAAACTTTTTATCATGTTCCAGAAAACATAAGCTTTTTGACATTTTTATTTGAATCCTATTAAATCTAAAACTTAATTGGAGTCAAGTTGATAACTTTTCAATATTTAGTCTTTCTGTACAGAATCACAGTATATGTTTTCATTTATGCAGTTTTCTTTTTATATTTTATACTTTTTTCTAGATAAGTCCTAAATGTTTACATATATTTATTCCTAGGTTTGATTATAAAAATAACATATACACACACACACATGCACAGAGTACCATTTTTCCTATTATCAATAAATTTTTGAACTGATTATTGCTAGTGTATAAGATGCTTATGATTTTTGTATCTTTATTTTCTGACCAAGGATTTTAACAAGATTTCCTGTGAGTTTTAACAATTTTTTAATTGTTTATTTTGGGTTTTTCGGGTGGACAGTTACGTCATTGATAAATAATTCTTACTCTGTCTCCTTTCCAACAGCTCTAAGTTTCCTATTCCTTGTTTAATTACATTAAATGTCCTAGCTGTTCACTGCCTTTGCCATTCATTAAAATCATCTGGAGAATTTAAAAAACAACCAAGACTCACCTCCAGAGGTTCTGATTTACTTTACATGGAGAGGAGCCTGGACATTGTTATTTTCAAAGTTTCTCAGAGATTTCTAGAAGTTAGGTTTGAGAATCATTGTTCAAAACACTCTGATCCAATGATAAGTAGTAGTGGTGAAAGAAGGATTCCTTTCTGGCTTCTGATCTTAAGCTTTAACTATGATATCAACTGATCATTTGAGACAGATTCAGTGGTGTACTGGATGTGCTCATACTGGCTCATGAGACCTGACTTTGCACATCTTTTTTCCAAACTTCAAGTTTATTGACATCGTGGTAGCTTGGAATTGGCCCCACTCCACAGAATTTGGCAAATGCTGCAAATCAAGGCTCCCCTCCTCTCCCAGCATACTATTGTAAATATTTCCTTCTATTCCTAATCTAAGGGTAATTTTTATCTTCATTACTATTTGAGTTTTATTGAAGCCACCTTTCATCATATTGACAACTTATCACCAAAGTTTTAAAACTTTCTATTTCTTGCAGTATTTTTTTTTCAGATGGATGCCTGTATTCTGATTCTTCAGAGTGTTTCCCTTATTTTGAGCTACATTGACTTTTCCTGGCCCTAATAACTTTTCAGTTTGTTGTTTCTATTACATTATAGACAAGGAGGAGTCAAATTTGGGTTTGTAAGATATTGGTTTGAGTTCTTGCTCAAACTTTCAGGTCCAAATGAGTAGAAAAGCGAAACATTACTCCAACAATCACTGCTGTGGTAAACCTCAGATTCAGAGGGTAGTTCGTTTGGGTGGAAAAGAAAATCTCAGTCACTAACTTAGAGGAATATCTTGACTGCATGTTTCTCCAATAATTCTCTATAAATACTATCTTGTCACAAAGATGTGCATAAGAATTAGGCAATATAAAGCTGAAATTGGCATTCTCTGAGAAGTAATTGGAATTCAGAAATCATAGTCATGTCAGTTACATGCAGACCCATATGTTTTACAATCAAATGAGCTGAAATTTGGGTAGATAGGTTCTTTTGAAGATTAAGAAGCCTAAATGCGACACATGGCTAAATTTATGGCCACTTTACTTTCACTGAGAATGGACAGGCCTTGGGCAGGGCCAAGATTTTACACAAATAAGGCTGCAGTAATCTTCAGAATATACCAATTACCAATTTATATAGGAGGATATTATTCTCATTCAAGCAATTGAAGTGTTGATTCTATAGCTGGGAATCTTTTGCCTTTACTTAGTGCAAAAGGATGAAGCTTACCTACTATATGCCAGACACTCTTCTGAGAGAAAAGGATTATATAAGGGGAAGCACAGGCACAAGCTTAAAGTGGTTGCCCCTCTGGAGGGCATAGGCACTAAACCTTGTGGGCATCACTGCAGCACCTTCTCTGCCAGCATGCAGAATGCAAGAGCTATGGAGGTGTGACTACTTCCACATGTATTTTGATGGGTGGAGGCAAAGGGCTGTTGTAAGCCATGGCCACCACAGAGAGTCCCCACTGGTGCAATGCCAAATGGAGCTGTGGGAATGGGGCTGCCTCCATTACCCTGGACTAGTAGAACCACATGTATGCAGTTTCAGCCTGGGAGTCACCCGCACTGAACTCTGACCCAGGAGAGCTGCAGAATGTGCTGTGCCGACCAAGCCATGGGAGCAGGGCCACCCAAAGCCTTGGGGACAGGACCACTACCCCAGTGTGTCTAGAAGGCAGGATCCCCATGCAAACTGGCCTTAAGTTTTGGGACTTGCTCAGTACCAGTACCCCTTTCTATTTTCTTATTTCTTCCTTTTGGAATGGGAGTGTTTGTTCTATGCCTGTCCCATGTTTGTATTTTGGAAGCACCTAACATGCTTGATTTCGCAGGTTGCCAGCTGGAGAGCAGTTTGCTTCAGGATGAATTATCTCACCAGTATCTGATTTAGATGATATTTAGATAAGACATTGAACTTAGACTTTTTTTTAAATCATAAACTTTATTTAACCCTATATATTAAGAATATTACCAATTTAATATGTAATATAACAAATTATTAATGAGATATTTTACATTCCTTTTTGTACTAATTCTTCAAAATGTGGTGTCTATTTTATACTTACAGAATATCTCAACTCCAACTAACCGCTATTTTTCCTTCCATTTTTATTGAGATATAATTGACATATATATGTTTAAGGTGTACAAAATAATGATTTGACTTACATACATCATGAAATGATTACCATAATAAGCTTACTAAAAATCCATAGTCTCATATAAATATAGCATAAAAGAAATAGAAAATAAGATTTACTGTTTTAACAACTTTCATATACAACATAGAGCAGTGTTAATTATCTTTGTCATGTTGTAAATTACATATCTAGTACTTACTGATCTTATAACTAGAAGCTTGTACCTTTTGACTACCTTCATCTAATTCCCCCTTCCCCCATGCCCTGTCTCTGATAACCACAAAGCTGATCTCTTTTTCTCTGAATTTGTTTGTTGGTTTTTGAAGTATAATTGACCTACAGCAGTGTGTTAGTTCCTGGTACACAAGATAGTGATTCAATATTTCTGTACATTTAAAAATGATCACCATGATAAGTATAGTTGTCATCTGTCACCTTACAAAGATATTACATAATTATTGACTATATTCCCCACACTGTACATTTCATAATGTAACTAGAAGTTTAATCTCCCTAACCTATTTCTCTCCTCCCCTCAACCACTACTCCACTGACAACCACCTGTTTATTCTCTTTATCTGTGACTCTGTTTGGTTATGTTTTCACGTTTGTTTCGGTTTTTTTAGATTCCACATGTAAGTGAAATCATACAGTATTTGTCTTACTCTGTCTGACTTATTTCACTTAGCATAATACCCCCTAGGTCCACCCATGCTGTGACAAGTAGCAAGATTTCATTCTTTTTTATGGCTGAGTAATATTCCACTATGTATATATAACATATATTCCTTATCCATTCATTTGTCGATGGACACTTAGGTTGAACCTAACATATGGGTGCATATATCTTTTCAAATTAGTGTTTTCATTTTCTTCACATAAATACCCAGAGTGGAGTTTCTGGATTTTATGGTAGTTTTATTTTCAATTTTTTAAGGAATCTTCATATTGCTTTCCATAGGGGCTGCACCAGTGTACATTCCTACCAACAGTGAATGAGTGTTCTTTTCTCCACATCTTCACCAACACTTACTATTTCTTGTCTTTTTGATAATAGCCATTCTGACAGATGTGAGGTGTTAGCTCATTGTAGTTTTGATTTGCATTTCCCTAATGATTTTGAACATCTTTTCATGCGCCTGTGGCTATCTGTATATCTTCTTTGGAAAAATCTCTATTCATGTCCTCTGTCATTTTTAAAATTGTGTTGTTGGTTTCTTTGAAGTGGAATTATATGATTTCTTTTTTATATTTTGAATATAATATATATATATATTATCCTTGTATATATCCTTGTTGTGTGTGTGTGTGTTGTATATGTGTGTGTGTATACATATATATATATATATTCTTGTTGGATATATCATTTGCAAATATCTTCTTGCATTCAGTAAGGTGGCTTTTCATTTTGTTGATAGTTTCCTTTTCTGTGCAAAAGCTTTGTAAGTTGATGTAGTCTCACTTTTTTTTTGCTTTTATTTTCCTTGCCTGAGGAGACATATTCCAAAAAATATTACTAAGACTGATATCAAAGAGCCTACCACTTATGTTTTCTTCTAGGTGTTTTATGGTTTCAGGTCTTGTATTTAAGCGTTTAATTCATTTTGAGTTTATTTTTGTATGTGGCATGAGAAAGTAGTCCAGTTTGATTCTTCTGCATGTAACTAGCTGTCCAGTTTTCCCAAACCATTTATTGGAAAGAGGGTCTTCTCTCCATGGTATATTCTTGCCTCCTTTGTCATAGGTTAATTTACTATATAAGCATGGGTTTATTTCTGGATGCTCTATGCTGTTTCATTGATCTATGGGACTGTTTTTGTGCCAGTACCATACTATTTTTATTACTGTAGCTTTGTAGTATAGTTTGAATTCAGGACATGTGATACGTCTACTTCTGTACTTCTTTCTCAAGTTTGTTTTGGCTATTTGGGGTCTTGTGTTTCCATACAAATTTTAGAATTATTTGTTCTACTTTTGTGGAAAATGCCATTTGTATTTTGATAGGGATTTCATTGAATATTATATTACTGTTATTTCTTTCTAGTTTAATTTCATATTGGTGTAAGGTTTTATTCTTTTGAATTTATTAAGGTCTGTTTTATGGCCCAGAATGTGGTCTATCTTAATGAATGTTCTATATGAACTTTAGAAGAATGTGTATTCGCTTTTGTTGGATGAAGTAGTCTATAAATGTCAATTAAATCCAGCTGATTGATGATGCTGTTCAGTTCAATTACTTACTGATTTTTTAACCATTGTATCTGTCAATTACCAATAAAGGGGTGTTGAAAAGCACATGTTTCAGTGCTTTTTTGTTGGATGCATATCTTTTAAGGATAGGTATGTATCCTTGGAGAATTAATCCTTCTATTTAATGGCCCTCTTTATCCCTGATAATTTCCTTGATCTGAAGTCTGCTTTGTTTGAAATGAGTAGAGCTACCTCAGCTTTGTTTTTGATTAATGTTAGCATGGTATATCGTTCTCCGTCCCTTTTTTAATCTATATGTCTCTTTATATTTGAAGTCGGTTTCTTGTAGATAATATATAATTAAGTCTTATTTTATAATACACTCTGACAGTCTGTGTATTTTCATTGGTGTATTTATACCGTTGACATTTAAAGTGATTATTGATATAGTTGGATTAATACCTACCATACTTGCTACATTTTTCTGGTCATGGTCCTTGTTCTTCATTTCTCTTTTCATTTTCCACTCTTTTTCTGCATTCTCTGGGTTTAACTGAGTATTTTTTATGATTCTATTTTTTCTATTCTGTTAACGTATAAATTATACTTTTTTAAAACTCATTTTTAGTGGTTGCCCTTGCATTTGCAACATACATTTACAATTTATCCAAGTCCTCTTTCAAATAATACCATACCACTACACTGTTAGTGCCAGTACTTTATAACAGAATGTTTCTAATTCCTCTCTTTAATCCCTTATAACATTTTTGTCATTCATTTCACTTTCCATAAGCTATAATCACTGAATACATTGTTGCTATTATTTTAAACTTTTATCTCTTAGACCAGTTAATAATAAGAGTAATAGTGTTTTGTTTACCTTCATTTATTCCTCCTCTAATACTCTTCATTTCTTTATGTAAATATGAATTATTGACCTATAGGTTTCTCTGTGAAGAACTTCTTTTAACATCCCTTGCAAGGGAGATCTACTGGTGACAAATTTTCTCAAATTGTAGATTTGTAGATCAAACAATTGTCCTTGTTTTTATTTCCTCTATTGTCTTTTGTTTATCTGAGAAAGTATTTATTTCTCATTCATCTTTGAAAGGTAATTTCTTTCTTTCAGGCTGGTCTTTTTTTTCCTTTTAACACTTTAAATATTTCATTCCACTCTCTTCTTGTTTACATGGTTTCTTGAGAAAAGTTGGAATAATTCTTATTGTGCTCTTCCTTCAGTAAGGTGTTTTTTTCTTCTGGCTTCTATCAAGATTTTTTCTTTGTCTTTGGTTTTATTCAGTTTGATTGTGGTATACCTAGGTGTAGATTCTTTTGATATGTATCCTGATTGGTGTTTTCCAAGATTCCTGGATTTGTGGTTTTGTGTTTATTATTAGTTTTCAGAAATTCTCAGTCATCATTGCTTAAGATATTTCTGCTGTTCCTTTTTCTCTTTCTTCTCCTTCTAGTATTCCCATTGCATGTATGTTACACCTTTTGTTATTGTCCCACAGTTTTTGGATATTCTCTTCTGTCTTTTTCTTTCTTTCTTTTTTTTCCTCATTGCATTTTATTTTTGGAAGTTTATACTGACATATCTTCAAGTTCACTGATTATTTTCTCACCTGTGTCCATCAAAGGAATTCTTCATTCTGTTATGGTGTTTCTGATTTCTAAAATTTCCTTTTGATTCTTTCTTAAGGCTTCTATCTCTCTGCTTACATTAATCCAACTCCTTTTTTTAATGTTGTCCACTTTACCCATTATGGTCCTTGATATATTAATCATAGTTGTTTTAAATTCCTAGTTTGATAATTATAAAGTATCTGCCATATCTGAGTCTTATTATGATGCTTTCTGTGTTTCTTGAAACTTTTTTTGTCTTTAGTGTTTTCTTGTAATTTTTGTTGCAAGCCAGACATTATGGGTAAAAGGAACTGAGGTAAATGGGTCTTTAGCATGAGGTTTTATTTATCTGACTAGAGTTTAGCTTGTGTTTTTTGGTTGCTGTAACTGTAGGTCTCAGGGGCTAAACTTACCTCTGGTGTCCTTGTTTTTATTTCCTCTCTTGTCTTTTGTTTTCCCTAGAGACTTCTTAAATATTGTCTGAGAAGAATAATTCTTTTAGTCATATTCCCTTGTTATTATCCAGGAAGCCTGTTGATATGGTGGTAAGGTGTGAGGGCAGGGGTAGTGTTCTACAATTCTACAGTTATGTGTCAGTATTTTAGTGAACCTGTACTTCTGGCCTGTGACTTTCACAAGCATTTCTCAGTTTTGTTTCAGTTTTCTCCCTTGGAAGAGACAGGAAGGGATTTCATATCTGGAATTGGGAAATTTCCCCCTTCCCAGGTCAGTTAAGCTCTGTTAAAGTAGTTTCTCTTGAGGGTAGGCCTTATTAAGAAGAATGAAATGCTCTGTGCATATTTTTAAATGGCTAATTTTCTTATCCCCTTCTCAGAATTACAGTAACATGAGGGAATTTTTCTCAGATCTTCACTGTGAGAACCTGATAGGGCTCCTGGAGGTAAAACTCACAAAAACTTGGGAGTCCCCTAGGACTGGGCCTGCTTAAAATTTTTAACTCTCAATCTTGTCCACACTGAGCCACTAGCAATTTGCCAATTACAGATTGGGTTTTCCTAGCCCTGTACTGTTTCCCAAGGAGTTTTCTAACCTTGGGCTTCTGCTCTATAAGTTTTGATTCTCTGTATGTGCCTGTCTGTTTATTCAGTTTGCCCTATGACCTCAGTTCTCTGATGGAACTAAGAGGAGTTGACTTTCAGTTTGTTCCATTTTTTTTTCTTATTGTGTGAATGAAAGAGGTGGCTTCCAAGCTCCTTACATCCCTAGCTGGAATATAAGGGAATTTTTGAGACCTCAAAAACATGTTTGTTGTAAAGTTTTCATCTTTTGAAAACTGGTTAGAGTAACCATCTTTTAATTAATGCACTTTAAATGTAAGATAAAATGTAAGATCTTGTGGAATGTTAACTTATTTCTCATTTTTTTCTTCTCAAATAGATCCTAAATGTCCAGGAGATGTTGATTTTCATAATAGTGACTGGGACATTAAGACAATCACCAGCTCCTTGAAATTCTACCTCAGGTATATCTGATATGATTTGGAACATTCCTTTTCAGAGTTGATGAAATATTTCTGGATGGAGATTGGAGTTAATGTGGTCCCAATTTTGGGAGGTTGGATAGGATTGCTAAAGAAAAAAATAGTGAAAAAAATTTCTGTCAAAGAAGAATGTGCATTAGGAGACTTTTTAAAATTTGGGAATTTAAGCGAGGGAAGCATTAAAATAATAGAATAGTTATTGAAATATGGCTTTTTTGAAGAAAATTGGCTTTAAAAAAGATTATTTAAAAATCACGCCCTTAAAATAATTGAAGTTTTGCCATTGTGCACAGATAGGGTGATGTCACAAATGGACTCACTAGTAAAATCAAGAGTTGTGACATTTCAAGGTTGTTAACATGTTTTGGTGGATAATAACCATTTTGAAACATTAAATTGCATTTACACAAACATAATTTGTGTATTTGTATGTCTTTTGTTAAAATGGCAATAAAAACCAAAAAACTACAACCATAAAAATGTTAGAACTGAATGAAGTGATGGCAGTCGGGAAAAAAATTAACTTACAAGCAAAATTTGGGGATGCACAATGATGATGAATATATCATTCAGTTTATTGGCATAGATTTATATTACGTAAAAATATTTGTGACATATGCACTTTTTAAAGTCATTCATTTCTTACCATTTTCTATGTCCCATGTATGCACCATACTTTATGTGGTAAAATGTCTTCTTTTCAATTACTGTACTCTTTAGACATTAAGATAGGTACTTTAGCTATGGGAAATGTCATTAATCCAAAATAGATTGGGTCCCAGATATTGCTATTAAATGACCTTCTGCTGTAGCATCATCTTAGAACTTTAAGTAAACATGAATGCTCTTTCCAGGGGTATTTCTCCTGCATATGCCGAAGAAGAAAAGCACTGGTGTTGGAGGGTTTATTCTGTGCTAGGCTGTGTTCTAGTTGCTTACGTTGACAATATCATTGTTTTTTTCTCACAATAATCTTATAAGGTAGGTGTTACCATACTCATTTTACAGATGAAGAAATTAAATCATATCCCTCCCCCATTAAGTGATATTCATGATCGTGGCTCATATTATTTGAACCTAAGTATCTCTGACTTATAAGGCCACTGGTATTGGAGCACCTTATTCCCCTATTCCCCACTGCCCAGGGGCTGTGGCCTTCTTGGAGTTGCTTGGGTAATTTAAGAAAGACAGAGCAATCTGCTATGCATACTTTCAGGAGACTCGTGATGATGAGAATAATGCAAGTATATAACTCTGTGTCTCTAGCCTCCTTAAAAGGAGTTAGTTTTTTCAGAGATTTATATAGAGTAAGTCCCTCCCACATTACGTCTTTCCCAGCTTATCCCATAACAAGCAGTGTAGCTCTTTTGAAAGATGAGAAGATCGAGCCTGAAAGTTTGAGTGGCCTGTACCCCCAATAAGAGATATTTGTTCTTAAGTGTCTTATCCATGAACATTTAATATGTACTAGCCAGTCAACACCCTTTAGATTTCTTAAATGTGTCAGTATTTTCATAGTGGACTTCCTCCATCTGTGTTCTAGGCACCTAACTCACCCCTTGTCTCCAACACTTCTAGAAAATTACTGTAAAAAACATCCCTTCTCTCTTCTGTATCTTTACCCTCTCTCATTCAACAGGCTTTTTCCTCTCAGCATGTAAATATGCTCCAACATTACACATCTCTTTGCATTCATTTATTCTACCGTTCACTAAACCATTCAGTAAACATTTCCTGACCTACTCTATGCCTAGCATGGTGTCTGGCAGTAGCCATACAGTTGTGAGTAGATATGACCTTAAAAAGGTTATAGTCCAGTGAAGTGGACAAAAGACAAATAATTATACAAATATAATGTGCTATGATAAGTTCTCTGAAGGAAAAGTGCAAGGTGCTATGCAGTCATATAATAGGAAGGCCTAACTTATTCTGGTTTTTAGTTTGGAATGATGTTTGAATTATAACTTGGAGTCAACTGGGGATGGAGGGAGGCATTTCCAGACAGAAATAACTTCATATGCAAAGACTTTGAAGCAAGAGGAAGACCCTTTTAAGAAACTACATGTACCAGTTTATGTGGAGTATTGAGTGTAGACAGGGAGGGAGAGATATGTAGGGGCCAGATCATACAAGGGCTTTTAGGACATTTTAAGAATTGGGGTATGAATTTGTATTAAAAGGAATGAGAATATATTGAAAGATTTTTAAGCAGGAGGTTATATGATGAGATTTGCATTTTGAGAAAAACATAGAGAGATGAGATTAGAGAGAGGCAAAATAAGTAGAGGTGGAAACCAATTAGCAAGCTATTGCTGTGGTCCCGGAAAGAGATGATGCTTCTGTGTGGACTAGGGAGTAGCGGTGGGGATAGATAGAAATAAGCATATTCAAGAGATTTAGGGAGTAAACTTGGATATGAAGATGGAGGAGAGGGAGATAAAAGAATGGCTTCCACATTTCCCGCCCATACAACCAAATGATGGTCATACATTTACTGATTTGGGAAACATAAGAAAATGACTAAATTTGAGGGATATGACAAGTTAGGTTTTGGATATGTCAAATTTGGGTGTCTTTGAAGAAATCAGGAGAAGAATTTTAAGTAGGCAATTTGATATATAGGAAATATATAGGAATGAAACTCAAGAATTCTGGGCTCGAGCTAAAAAATTGAGAATCATCAACAGTGTAGATGATAATTGGAGTCAGGAGCTTAGATGAGATTGCCTAGTGAGATATTTCACCCCTTCCCAATCTAGCTTCATTGTATGAAGTAATATACACTCCCTGTCTCTGCTTCTTAATGTCCCAGTTTACTCCTTAACCCACTGCAGTCTGACTCCCGCCCCCTCTGCTCTACTGAAGCTGCTCTTGCCAAGGTCACCAGTGATTCCCTCAATTCTAAACACAATGGACAATTGTCAGCCTTTACCTTATTTGACCTCTTTGTAGCATTTGAAGCAGTTAACAAGCCCTCGTTGAAACTTTCTTCTTTTCGATTCTGCTAATCCATTGCTTTTGGATTTTCTCTCACCTCTGACAATTTTTAGAAGTCCCTTTTATGGACTTTCTACCTGGTATTTCCTAGGGCTTTCCTCTCTTTTTACTACACTGAGGGGATGGAAAATTCAAATATCCACAAGAGCCAGGACATGAAAATGACTGAAGTAGACTGCTTTTATGTTAAACATGTTGCATATAAAACCTTTACTTGCAGAGCAATCCCTTTGTTTATATATAAACAGCAATATTCTTTACTTCCACAAATAACCATATGGACCCAATATAGACAGATCTTTCAGTTTTTCAATAGAGGCAGACAATATTGACTTTTATGTGTAATATACAATTTTTTCGTATTCTGATGACTCATTCAATTCCATTTCTTTTTTACACACTACTCTGGACAGGGAAGAATTGTTGAAAGGTCTCATGTAGCTGTTGGCTGCCAGTTTGTCATCTTTCCTTGAGCAGTGGTATCTGTTCTCATGGTTCTAATCACCCTCCTAGGCTCATGATTTCCACATCTACTTCTCAGATCTAGAAAGGCACTCCATCCATCTTCCTAATAAACATCTGCCTTTGGCTATCCCAGAAACCCTTCTGACATAGCATCTCCACTTCCCTCTCAATCAATTTCTAATCTATTCAGTCACCCAAACCAGATTACTCTCTCCGTCACCAGCATATGCAATTATTGAAGCTCTGTCTTTAATGTCTTTCAAATGACTCTTCTCACATTTTCTTTCTATCCCTAATGGCACTATTTTCGTTTAGGCCTTTATTATTTCTCACCTAGATTACTACAATAATAGCAGTGGCAAGCAGTATAAAGTAGTGATTAAGAACATGGACTTGAGACAGACTTCTAAATTCTGCCACTTACTAATTGTGTGGTCTAGGATGAACTATTTAACTTTTCTGAAGCTCAGTTTCCTTATCTATAAAGTGGAGATAATAACAATATCTACCTTACAGGGTTGTCATGAGAATTAAGTGAGTAAATATATATAAACCACTTAGAACAGTGGATAGTTTGTTATTATTATTATTAGTGTATTACTTCCTTCCTCTGAGCCATGCATCACCTACATTTTGTATATGGAACTCTCCTCAACTAGACTATTAGCTCCTTGGAGGTTTAGACTATGTCTAATTCATCTGGATCCCCAATACCTGGCACAATGCCAGTCACAAGTAGGTGCTCAGCCAACATTTTTTTTTTTTGGCTGCACCACACAGCAAGCGGGATCTTAGTTCCCCAACCAGGGGTTGAACCCATTCCCCCTGCAGTGGAAGTATGGAGTGTTAACCACTGGACCGCCAGGGAAGTCCCTCAGCCAATATTTTTTGACTAAATAAAGAAACCTATTTGAGGCTCAATTTCCTTCTCCATTAAATGGGTATTTGAATTACTGCTTCACCTCACAGGATCTTTGGAAGGATCAAATGGGAGGACAGATATAAAAGCACTTTGGGGGCTTCCCTGGTGGCGCAGTGGTTGAGAGTCCGCCTGCCGATGCAGGGGACGCGGGTTCGTGCCCCGGTCTGGGAAGATCCCACATGCCGCGGAGCGGCTAGTCCCGCGAGCCATGGCCGCTGAGCCTGCGCATCTGGAGCCTGTGCTCCGCAACGGGAGAAGCCACAACAGTGAGAGGCCCGTGTACTGCAAAAAAAAAAAAAAAAAAGCACTTTGGAAACTGAGGAACTATCCAACTGTAAGGACTTCATAGTAGCATTCATAGTGGGTCCACTTTGGAATTTTGCAGGACTGATTTGTGCCTCTTTTCACTTTGGGGAACTAATTGGAGACCCTGCACAAGGTCTCAGCTCATACTTTTATAGGTCTTCTGTCAAATTACTAGCAACTAGGATTCCTCTGACAAAGTTTCAGATGAAGAGAGAAATGTATGTAGTCATTAATCTGTGGAGCTCAGAAACTTCAGCCTTGCTGCTCACAGAACTGCGCATCTAAGGCCTTGCTACTCCCTCCCCAAAGGAACTTACAGTCTTCATTAATTTCAGGAATCTTTCTGAACCTGTCATGACCTATAGACTTCACAAAGAGCTGGTCTCTGCTGCCAGTAAGTATTTATGTTACTTAGTTAATTGTGTTGTCCTCGCTTCTAAGTAATATTTACAGCAACAAGCCTAGAAGACTGCTTGAGGGAAAGTGAGGGAAAAAACAAACATATACACAGATTTTGTCCACTGTCAAATGAGAGTATTCTTACTTGCTAACTCAAGTGTTGTATTATTTTTCATAAATCAATGTTAGTTGAGTGATTTGGAGAAAACTGGCTAACGAGGGATATGACAGGTCTGAGGATTTTATTGATTGATTTTGCCTCTTACATCAGAACAAGATGGCTCACATTGCCAGGGGACAGCAAAATGTTTCCATTACAGTTACTATTTCAGCATGTTTTCAGCACTTTGCCTTTTCAAATGCTTTTCAATTGTGTTGTGAATTATTATTCCTAATCTTTTAGTGCTAGCATCACATTTTTTTAGATGATAAGACCAATGGTGAGGGTGGAAGGGTACACAGGAAATAAGGCATATGGAATCACTTAAAAAGTTGGCAGCTGAAGAAGCATTAAAAGTTTTGACTGAGGCCACTGTATGAGTATCCCTCCCTACCTTGATGTGACTCTTCTGCATTATGCCTTGTATGGTATTCAGGAAAATGATTCAGGGGATTTGTCTTCATAATGAATATTTGTTGAGGCAAGAGAGCTTTGATCTTTACTCTGAGGTCTCTCAGTGATTTTCATAGGAACCCAGAGGCAGAAGCATACCTCCTAGTTCCACAAGGAAAGTGGGTGGGCAAGGGATTCCAGCTGGAAGTTTACATGTGGAACTTTAGGAGCAACCTGCTGTATCCAGAATTCTGACTTGCTCTGAGACAGTCTTGTCTTCTCTACTCATATTTCTTTTCTCTTCTCTCTTCTAATTCTTCATCTTTCTAGGCCTATTTCTTTGTTTTCGATCTATGTTTTTATCTTTTAGTCAGTCTCTCTCCCTCCCTCTCTTTCTTTCAGTGTCTGTTTCTTGGTCTCTCTTTGTCATTGTGTCCCTGTGTCTATATATCTCTCTCTTTCCATCTATTTGACTCTATGTGTCTCTGATTGTGTCTGTGTGCACATGTGCACATGTGTGTGTGTGCCTGTGTGTATATGTATGAGAGTTTGCTTGATCCAGTTGCCCAGAAAGCAAAACTATCTCTCTGTTCTCTCTCAGAGTCTGACAACCTGGATTATCGGCTGGGAGCTATTCATTCCTTGGTATATAAGCTACCGGAAAAGAACAGAGAGATGCTGGAACTTCTTATAAGACACTTGGTCAAGTAAGTAACTTCTAGGTTTTCAGGAAGAGTTCCTATTAGAGGGCTGGCCCACATGGTAGCACTGCAGATTAACTGTCTGTCAGCTCATTAAGTCTCAGCCCCCAACTGCTTCATCCTGGGCAGTCTGAGTGCTCTGTGAGAAAGTCAGTTTTCCCTTTACCCTTATATATATCCTCTCAGGGTCATCATGCATCTTAGTTGAGGGGTTGTCTCAGTTGAATGGTAACACCAGGTAGAATGGTGGCTGAGCACAGGCTTTGCTGTCAGATAAACGTGGGTTCAAATCCCAGCTGTGTAATCTTAGGAAAACCTCTCTTAACCTGTTTGATCATCTATAAAATGAGAATAGTATTCCCTACCACATAAGACTGTTGTGTGGATTTGAATGAACACAGGTGAAGTACGTGGCACATAGGAAGTTCTCAAGACATGGGAGTTATGATTATGGTCACCTTCTTTGCTTGGGTGTGGCATGTAGGAACAGATAGCAGCATTCCAGAGAGTAGGTCTGGTGATAGGCTCTAAGATGGGTGGGTGTAAGGGCATGTGTGCCCCACTGTGGTGCTTCCTGGCATGAAGGTTCAATGTTGTGAATAAAGATGAATTTACTTGACTCATAAAAGGCTAGCTGCTCTAAGGAAACAGTATGGTGCAGCAGAAAATACTCTGTCCAGGAGTCAGCAAACCTGGGTTCTAGTGTCAGTTCTGCTACTAGCTTTCTTGATGACCACGGGCAGGTCTCTCTTAAGACCACTCCTGGTGTATTAAAAAGTAAATAAGTGAGACAACAAGCTTAGAAAAATTGTGATGCCTTTTAAGTGTTTGTGTTTAACAAAATAAAGCTATCAGCACACTCATAAATGCATTGATGAGATATTTTAACCTCATTTGGAGAATATCTCAAAACACCTAAAATTGAGGCCCTTAGTGAAGGTTAAATGGCCCTCTTTGCCTCCTGCTGTAATAAATCCTGATCACTCTGTACCTCTGAACCTCAGGTTCCCCTGTGATATGATAATATCTCTCCAAGATCTGACCAACTCTGACATTCTAAGTTTTTGTTTTGGAGTTTTTTTTAATACGTCTATAGCCAATATTGCAGACAAATAGGCAGAATTAACAAGACAATAGCTTTTATATTTATTGCCAATGTTTGTAATTTGGGCTAATAGCAAACATTAAAAAGCATTTTCTTTCCAAAAAATTGTTTATGATAATTTCCGTAAAGTACAAAAATCAGCACATGTTGTTAATTTGAAGTTGCCCGGGGAAAAGGGACTTTGGGTTCAAATTTCAGCTTTATTGCTAATTTGCTATGAACCTAAAGAAAGTCCATCCTACTCTCTGGGCCTCAGTTTGGTCATCTATAATATGAGGGGACTGGAATAGCTAATCTCAAAGTGTTCTTCCAGCTCTTACTTTCTAAGAGTCTTAATATGTGACATGAGCCAAGGATTCAATTGAAGATTCTCCTACTAACAGTTAGTGAGAGACACCTACCTCCCTCCACCAAAAGGCTGGCCATCTACCTTACTTGAAGAATCTTGCTCCTCAAAATCCTTAGAACAAAAGGAACAATAGACACAGACACACAAAACACAGAACTAGAATGACAAATAACCTTAAATATGTGAAAAACTGTGCAAGTTAACTTGTAATAAGAAAAATGCAAATTAAACCTACATTGAGATACCATTTATTGGCAAACCCTAAAGCTTGACCACATTCTGTTTATGAGACTTTGGGGCACAGGGAGTCCAACACATTGCTGGTGTTAATGCAATACAAACACAGACGTACAGGACGGGAATTTGGCAATATCTAACAAATCTGCATTTTCAATTATCCTTTAACCCAGCAACTCCACTTTTAGGCATCTACTCTGAAGATATACCTCCACAAATACAAAACAACATATGCACAAGTTTGTGTCAGTGCAGTGTAATTTTTAGTAACAAAATATTGGAAGCAACATAAATATTCAACAATAAGTGACTAGTTTTGTAAATCATGGTATATTCAAGCAATGTGGTATTATATAGTCATTAAAAAGAATGAGGAAAATATGAATTTTGTTTTTGAAGTGATTTCCAGATGCATTACAAATTTCTGTACAAAAACTTGTACACAAATATTCATAGCAGCATTATCCATAGTTGTTCAAAGGTGGAAACAGCCCATATGACCATCAAATGCTGAATGGAAAAAATAAAATATGGTATAAACATACAATGGAAAATTATTCAGCCATAAAAGGAATCAAGTATATGGATGAACCTTGAAAATATTATGCTAAGTGAAAGAAGCCAGACACAAAAGGCTACATATTACATTACTCCATTTTTATGAAATGACCAGAAAAGACAAATCTATAGAGGCAGAATGTAGGTTAATAGTTGCCTAGGACTGAGACATGGGAAGTAACAGCTAATGGTTACAGGGTTTCTTTTTGGAGTGGGGAAAGTGTTCTGGAATTAGATAGTGATGATTGTTGGACAACTCTGTGAATATATTAAAAACCACTGAATTGTACCTTTTACAAGGGTAAATTTTATGGTACATGAAATATATCTCAATAAAGCTGTTATAAAAACAAACTAATGAAAATGGTTACTATGGAGGTGTTGACCTGAAATAGACTACCAGATATTTCTTCAGCAAAGGTGGGTTTATTTGGGATGAGCAGAGATTTGTAATTTGGAATCTGCAACCATGCCAAACAATGGGCAAGTCCTCACCTGACAAGGGAAGGACAACGCTTTTATAGAGGGGAAAAGGAAGTTGGGAGGGCTATAGTAAACAAAGAGTCCATAGCTTTTCATTGGCTTGGGTCCTTGGCAGGAAAGAAAAATCTGTTTTCTTCCTGTTGGGCTCTGCTATCATGGCAGGGTATAAGAGCTCCCCCTTCTGGTCTCCTGACTATATTTAATTGAGGCTTCTCTTTTTTTTTTCTTTTCTACAGGGGATAGGTGGTGACTAGGGTGGAAGGGACAAGGATGAGAGCTAGATTCCTCTGAGTCCTCCTTCTATGGTTTTGACTTTTGAGCCATATTAATATTTTAGGTATCCAAAAAGTAAAATTAAATGAAAAGGAAAACATTACAAACCCTAAAATGGAATGCAAAAAATCAAATGAATCTAAATGTTTATCAAATTCATAGCATAGTCATACAGAGAAAACAGTTATTTCATCTAACTTGTCAACACAGCCTCTGATTCATGCTAATGAAATATATTCTAAAAACAGGAAAAACTGCAAAAAAAGTTGTAAGCATCAGCCAGTAGGTTTATTAGTACTAGTAATATTATAATTATAACATGAAATTATTTTATGTATATGTATCTCATAAGGATAAAGTAAAAAATAGTAAATATATTAATATTATCAGAAGCCAAGGTTTATGGTGTAAGAAAAAGAGATGTGGATACAAAATTCAAGATGTAAAGAAAAAAAAATTCTCTAATGGTAAAGTTGAATTGAGAATGCCAATATGAACTCATGATTTAAAAACAAAACAACAAAATCTTCTATTCACTTAACGAGTCTTGAGATGATTCTACCCAAGAAAGCAATAAACACATGTAGTGCCCAGATCTTTTGTCTCTAAATAACATTCCCTTCTCAAAAGTGCCAAGTCTTCTTAGAGAACTGGCTGATTCCAGGTCTGGGGCAAGGAAAATACAAGGTGAGTCTTGGATCAAGTATACCTTTGTAAGCAAAGAAGAGCTCATGCACTAATAGGGTCATGTCACAAAGATTCAGGAATCTGCTTGAAAAGGCTGACACTGATTACATCTGGAGCAACCGAAACATCAAAAACAATGAGTGCTGTATTTGATAATAACATTTTGAATAAATAAAAATCCATGGGAGGTAGTTAGAGTAAGGAAAGCCCTTTATTACTGAAGAATACCAGCTAATAAGTGTGGGAGGAATGATAGAATTAGAAAAACTAGTTTTCAAAAAGCTACAGTAATCAAAACAGTGTGTTCTTGGCACAAAAACAGACACATGGATCAATGGAACAGAATAGACAGCCCAGAAATAAACCCACACACCTATGGTCAGTTAATCTATGACAAAGGAGGCAAGAATATACAATGGAGAAAAGACAGTCTCTTCAATAAATGGTGCTGGGAAAACTGGACAGCAACATGTAAGAGAATGAAATTAGGACATTCTCTAACACCATACACAAAAATAACTCAAAATGGATCAAAGACCTAAATGTAAGAGCAGATACTGTAAAATTCTTAGAGTGAAACATAGGCAAGACACTCTTTGACATAAATTGTAGCAATGGTTTTTTTGATCTGTTTCCTAAGGCAAAGTAAACAAAAGCAAAAAAAAAAAAAGAACAACAAAAAAATGGGACCTGATTAAACATATAACCTTTCACACAGCGAAGGAAACCATTGACAAAATAAAAAGACATTCTACCAAATTGGAGAAAATATTTGTAAAAGATATGACCAATGAGGGGTTAATATCTAAAATATATGATCAGCTCATGTAACTCAATATTGAAAAAACAACTCGATTAAAAAATGGGAAGACGTGAATAGATAATTTTCCAACAAAGGCATACAGATCACCAGACACATGAGAAGATGCTCAACATTGCTAATAATCAGAGAAAGCAAACAAAACCACATTGAGATATTACCTCACACCTGTCATGGGGGTGGTGGGATGAATTGGGAGATTGGGACTGACATATATACACTACTATGTATAAAGTAGATAACTAATGAGAACCTACTATATAGCACAGGGAACTCCACTCACTGCTCTGTGGTGACCAAATGGGAAGGAAATCCAAAAAAGAGGGGATCTATGCATACATATAGCTGATTCAGTTTGATGCACAGCAGAAACTAACACAACACTGTAAAGCAACTATACTACAATTAAAATTATTAAAAAAACATGGACAGCACCAGATGATTTTGATGTTGTAAATGGTAAAGACAAAGTGTCATGCAGCGTTGATTAAGTGAAAGGTACTCATTGCAAAAGCAAGGGTGTAAGGATGAGTAAGAGGAAAATAATTTTTAATTGATAGCTCAGAAAAGTATTAATTTTATAATCTCATGTTTTGAATCAATCAAATGTGACACATTATAACCTGCTACCACTTTTCATACAGAGAAGGTAGCATTTGGCAGAGTTTAAAAATCAGAATTCAGCTTTTATAGAAAAATAAATAAGGCTTTGGATATGAGTATAAGCTTGACATAACTAAATATTTTTGAGAAAAATTAATAAAAAGGAATTTTAAATGGATGCTCCAGTTCCTACTTAATTTGTAACTTTTTCCCCTAAGTTCAACAGTATATCATAAGAATAAGTGGAAACATTCTGGAGCTAATTTTGGAGCTAAGGGATAATTTTGACCATGCTCTGCAAGTAAACACTACTGATCTGCTACCAAATGAGGCCAACTCCAAGGAAACCTTTGCATTCAAACCAGGAAATATCTCAGAAGAAAATGAAACCCACATATTCATTGCCATTCAAAATGTGGATTAAAGCAATTTGACATCAAAAGTATCCAACTTTACACAAGTAGCTTTGTTTATTTCTCAAGCAGATCACCAGTCGTGGTGAAAGTCATCCAAATCCCAGAGTTAACATTTCTACCTTGGTATTGTCAGTGGTTGGATCTGTTGCAATTGTTAGTGTTATTTTAAGTGCCACTATTTATATTTTAAAGAAGAAAAGAAATGCAATTAGATCGAGGACTGGATTTTAATAAAATAAACAAAATTGAAGGATACTGTGAATTTTTAAATTCTGTGTGGATCATTAGCTCATGAAAATAATTTTAAGAAGTCTGAATGGATACGTAGATTAAATATAAACACCCAGAGATATTTGAAATACTGTAAATCAATATTAAAAGTATAATTTTATTTACTCATTGTTTCATTTATCATCCATAGTGATAAATAAAACTCTTTTCTTCTTGCTAAACAAACAAACAAACAAAAAGAATGACTGTCATCAAAAAGGAATCCTAGTATGCTGCTGGTGAGAATGTAAATTTGTGCAGCCACTATGGAAAATATTTGGAGGTTCCTCAAAAAACAAAAACTAGAATTACCATATAATCCACTCCTGGGTATATATACAAAGAAAACAAAACACTAATTCAAAAATATACATGCACCCCAGTGTTCATAGCAGCATTATTTACAAAAGCCAAGATGTGGAAGCCTAAGTGTCCATCAACAGATGAATTGATAAAGCAGCTGGTATATATACATACAATGGAATATTACTCAGCCATAAAAGGAATGAAATTTTGCCATTTGCAACAACATGCATAGACTTGGAGGGTATTATGCTAAGGAAATAAGTCAGGCAGAGAAAGACAAGTACTGTATGTTGTCACTTATATGTGGAATCTAAAAAATAAAACAAACGAATGTACATAATAAAACAGAAACAGGCTCACAGGTGTAGAGAACAAACTAGTGGTTACCAGTGGGGAGAGGGAAGTGGAGAGGGGTAAGATAGTGGTAGAGGACTAAGGTACAAAGTACTATTTATAAAATAAATAAGCTACAAGAATATATTGTACAGCACAGGGAATATAGCCAATATTTTATAACTTTGGATGGAGTATAATCTATAAAGATATTGAATCACTATGTTGTACACCTAAAACTAATATTGTAAATCAACTACACTTAAGAAAGAAAGCAAAAAGAAAAACTTCGAGTTTGCAACCTCAGCACCCTGTTTCAGGCATGGATCAAAACCACTGAGTAAAAGAATTTTCAGGAACAAGATATTCATATAGTTTCAAAGTATTACCCACAGATTACTTACTAATTACAAATGGAAACTATATCTTTACAATGAAGTTATCTGGCAAATACCACCTTAATTAATTGATCAAATTTAGCATCACTAATAATGATACAAACTGACCTTATCTACCTTCTGATGGGATACAGTAAGAAGTATACAACATAAACAAATATTTTTGCCAAGAATGTTTAACCCCAATCAAATTTAGCCTTTTAAGTTTACAGGAAATACAGGGTATAGAAAAATGCAGAATGTTTGACATTCTTTTAGACAACTGGCTTGGAATTTTTATAAAAGTCAATGCCCTGGGGAAAAAAGGTAGTGGTACTGTTTTGTATTAAGAGGCTAAAGAAACAGAAACAAATGCAGTGTATGAACTTTGGATCTAGATTTGAAACACCCACCTATAAAATAATTTTTTCATGATATTTGAGAAAATTTGAATATGGACCGGATATCAGGTGATATGGAATTATTATAAATTTTCCTCGGTATAAAAATGTTATTGTGGTTTTGTAGGACAGCATGCTTATTATTTGGAGATGAATACTACAATATTTAGGGTTGAAACAATTTACTTCTAAAGGGCTCAGAAAAAAAATATACAGAGAGAACAAGCAAATGTAGGAAAATGTTAATTCCTGAATTTAGGTATAGACAGTATTAATTTTCATAGTACCATTCTTTCAACTTTTTTGTATCTTTATAACCAAGAGTTATAGGGAAAATGCAAATAAAATAGGCTTAGTTCCAACAGGGAAATTTACACAGGAGAAGAAAATCTATGTGCTTTCAAAATTCACATAATTTTTCTGCCTGCCAACCACTGCTTTCATAAGCTATATGATAATCATAACTTATGCCTTCTTAGTGTGTTCCCACTGCTGGCCCATTTTCTAGGCTAATTACTGGCAAACACAAATTGACATCAGCCAATTTGAGATTCCCAATTATTCCATTCTTTTTGCTTTTTACCTATTGCTTCCATTAATCTGAAGTAGGAGAACGGTACAGGTTACCTCCCCCACAATCTCATGACCAGTGGCATATACAATGCAAGCAAGCCTCAGGCCTAATTCTGCCACTCACGCAGGTATTTATCTCGAAGCAGATTCAAAACAGTTGTACAACCTGTTCTGTAAACTCAGTGAAGTCTCAGCTCTCTTTCCTTTCAGTTGCTCTGACTGCATCATGCATTAAAGTTTAAATTGAAACAGATGAGATAATAATACAGCAACGCAATTGTAGTTCAGGCAATAAAATCCCATGATCTAATGCCCAAATGCAAGACCAAGACCCCTTTGCAATCCTAGGCTTCGGCTACCATTCTATAGGGTGTGAGCTCTTAGGCTTATTAGAATCTTCTTACTTTTGTAATAATAGCACTTGTTATTTCTGAAGCAATACCATTGCATTGTAGAGATTGGAAAATATAGAAGAACAAAACAAGTCAATAAACAAAAATAAAAGCTTTCTATTTTCAGCATCCAAAAGTCACTACTATTAATATATTCGTGCTTTTTCTTCTGGATCTTTTTGTGGGTGTGGGTGTGTGTTTATGTATACACACACACCCCACACAAACACATTTACATTTTTTACCAAATTGAGGTTATGCTGTTCAGTAACACCAAACTTTTTTCAGTTCAACAATTTCCACCTTTTTTCAGTTCAACAAGTTCTACCTCTCCAGAGCATATTAACATTTCCTTAGTTGACCCAAAAATTTGTTTTTCTGTAGAGTCTTTTTTGTTTGTTTTTTAACATCTTTATTGGAGTATAATTGCTTTACAATGGTGTGTTAGTTTCTGCTTTATAACAAAGTGAATCAGTTATACATATACATATGTTCCCATATCTCTTCCCTCTTGCATCTCCCTCCCTCCCATCCTCCCTATCCCACCCCTGTAGGTGGTCACAAACCACCGAGCTGATCTCCCTGTGCTATGCGGCTGCTTCCCACTAGCTATCTATTTTACGTTTGGTAGTGTATATATGTCCACACCACTCTCTCACTAGTTTTGTCTACTTTCGTCATTGTATTTTTCAGCTTGTTCCCCTATTTTCTTTATTTCTTATAAAGTAGAGGTTGTATTTTAAGGCTAGATGGATTCAAGTTAACTATTTTGGGGATAGAACACATCATAGGTGATTTTGTGTACCTTATGCTGCATCACATCTGAAGATTCATAATATTAGTTGACCCACCTTACTGATGTTAAGATTGATCATTGCTCTATTCTAACCTGTCAATGAAAGCTTGAGAATGTCTATACAATATTTCTAGCCAATCCACAATCCATTTATCTTGACACATCTAAGCAATGAGAAGTCAGTTTGCCACCAACCATGCTAATTAACAGAGCCATTGGTGTTGATTGGAGATGAGGTTAGCTGAAGCTTATAGTAGCCCCTCTGGCTTCTGATTAGAGTCTTTTAAATACTAATTAATCAGCCCTAGAGTATGTAAATATGCATTTAAAATTAGAATACTACAACCATAACTGACCTGTCCTAGGGTGTGCATGAAAACTAACAAACACATATATCAAATTTCATCCATTCTAAAGGGCACTTTTCTTTTTCAAATTGTAACCTGAATTCTGGATGCATCTTAGAATCAATTGTTTCTTAAAATCACTGTTGTCAGATAGCAGTTTTTATCTAATTATCATAACGTCTACATGCATGAACATGATCATAGCTGCTCATGTTGTAGTCATTTTAGTTAAATTATGTTCATTGTTGAGTTTATTTTCTATTTAAAATGTCTTCAAAAATATTACATAATGATTTGACAGTGAAAGTTTCTTCTTTCTCAGTGGTACATACTAAAATAATGGTGTGATTGCAATTGATGACATTGATGAAATTTAGGACATTGTACTGGCTATGTTGCAGTATTTAAAGTAAATTATGAATAATATAACACCAATGGTTGAAACCAAAGCTGTCTGCCCTTAAGGGCATCATCTTCAGGAATTGGGATGTTACCAAAAGCTCAGCTTCTCTGTATACCAGTGCCGAATCAAACCTTGGAGACCGAGTTTTGGGTGAATAGAAAAGGATAGCTTTATTATTTTGCTAGGCAAAGGGGGACACAGCTGGTGCGTGCCTGAAAAACTATGTGTCACAACCCCAGAGGATTTGATGAAGGGTTTTATAACAGTGGTTCAAGGGTGGGGTCTCTGACAAGATTAGGTTATGTGTAGGGCCTGCACTCCTCTAATCTGGTCTCAGGTAATCATCTTGATGAGCTTCTCTGGTTCCTTTAGTCTTTCCTCAGGTGGTTTTCTGGCTGCTTCTCCCTTGATTAGCAGCTGTTCAAACCCTCCCTTTGGAACACAGGGAAAGTCATGCAGGCTGGAGTCTTGCCTACAAGAAACGGGGAGGCCTGGGAGCCCCACAGGGCCCTGCTTGGTCTCACTCCCCGCTTTTTACTTGATCCTCCTCAATCTTGAGGAGAACAGATATTAGATTAGAAAGGGAACAATCATTTTGGATAGAGATGTTAATCATAAACTCAGCAGAGGAACTTGGTTTTAGGGGAACTCGGTTTTAATCCCCACTTTGGTTTTATCTTTCCCCAAATCTTTCAGGGAACTGGGTGACGACCATTCTACTTCCTGCTGAGATGGGGTGTCTAAATTTTGGGGAGTAGATACCAAATTTACAATATTTGAGCTCCAAGTCCTGGATCCGAGTCTTATGTGATTAAGATCTCAATCCCTTGGTCTGCCATTTTGGTGCAACAGGCCCAGTTAGAGGTAAGAGGAATGACAACTGGAACTTTAGTAGACAGAAAAGATCTCATTTCCTTAGGAATTCAAGGGAATAAGTCTGAAGCCTAGTGTGGAACTGGTACTTCAGAGAGACTTGTTGTAGCCAGTTGTTTCCAAACCATTTCCTGTATGGGGAAAACCCATTAAGGCAATCCTGAAGACCCAGAAATAGGAAGCTGACCACATATCTGGCAGTTAGAATTATCAAAAGGATCAGCATATGGATGTATAACTTTGTACATAAAAGGTATGAGAAAGAATAAGAAAACAGAACTTTCATTCTGCTTGTCAGAACAAATACTTAAAGTTTCTGAGTAGTAAGAAGAATGTCATAGGATCCCTTCCATTTTTCTTCAAGCTGCTGCTCAGATCCTTGCTCTTTTTTTAAAATTTATTTATTATTTTTGGCTGCGTTGGGTCTTTGTTGCTGCATGCAGGCTTTCTCTAGTTGCGGTGAGCAGGGACTACTCTTTGTTGTGGTGCGCAGGCTTCTCTTATTGTGGAGCACAGGCTCTAGAGCACGTGGGCTTCCGTACATGCAGCACGTGGGGTCAATTGTTGTGGCTCTTGGGCTTTAGAGTGCAGGCTCGGTAGTTGTGGTGCACAGGCTTAGTTGCTCCGCGGTATATGGGATTTTCCTGGAGAAGGGCTCAAACCCATGTCCCCTGCATTGGCAGGCAGATTCTTAACCACTGTGCCACCAGGGAAGCACCCTTGCTCTTTTGCACACTTTCAGCAGCACTGGGTCTCCTGCTTTAAAGGGATGCAAGGGAGCTTCCAGGTGAGGGG
Organism: Aethalodelphis obliquidens; assembly: GCF_003676395.1. NCBI lineage: Eukaryota > Metazoa > Chordata > Mammalia > Artiodactyla > Delphinidae > Aethalodelphis > Aethalodelphis obliquidens. The sequence goes on along the minus strand of NW_020838029.1, from coordinate 3,888,659 downwards.
GAGACCTGTGGAATACAAACTCATGCAGTGGTTAACAATTGACCAATCTGTTGTACATACTGTTTAATTTTTGCCTCCTGTGTTAGAAATGTTTCTCTTTCTTTACTCTTAGGAGGTAAGAGTGGTATCCTGTATACCTAGCCCGCTTCTAGGGGCCACCAGTGTACAAAGGAGAGCAATCAGCAAGACCTTTTTCCATTTTAGATGAGTTTCCTGGCATCGTTTGGCGAGCATTTTCTTCAGAGTGTGGTTCATCTTCTTACCCTTTCTGTAGATTGCAGTGTCCATGCTGAGTGAAGTTTCCATTTTATACCTAAACCTTTATTTGCTGTTTGCATTATTTCTGTGATGAAAGCAGATCCATTGTTGCTCTGAATAGTAGAGGGAAGGCCGTACCTAGGAATAATGTCCTTAAGAAGGGTTTTTGTCACTTCAGATGCTTTTTTCCGTTCTGGCTGGAAAGGCCTCTACTCAACCTTGATCCAGGTATAATCCTCTTAAATCTTTAACCAAAATCTTGTGAAGGAGGGTGGGGGACTTTTTAAATCCTTGTGGCATCCTGAGTCTGAAGGAATAGTATAAGGAACTCTCATATGCCTGTAAGGAACTCTCTTGTGCCTATCACCCAGCTTCAACAATTTTCAACACGTAGCAAACCTTGTTTCATCTATATCCCTATTCATTTCCCCTCCTCCTATATTATTGTGAAGCAAATCTAAGACATTATTTTATCCATAAATATTTCAGTATGTATATTGAAAAATGAAAATTCTTTGTACATATAAACACAATATAATTATCACATCTGAAAACAAACTGTTAATAATTACTTAATATCATTAAATATTCTGTGTTCAATTTTCCAGTAGTCTCAAATATGTCATATATATATATATATATTTTTTTAATAAGGATCCAAATAACGTCCACACATAGGAATCTTTTCAGATGTTTTTTAAGTCTCTTTTAATCTCTAGCAGAGGTCAGCAAATGTTTTCCAGAAAGGATTAGATAATACATATTGAAGGCTTTGTGAGCTATATGGACTCTGTTGCAGCTACTTAGTTCTACCTTTATAATACAAAAACAGCCATTGATAATATGTGAATGAATAAGCATAGCAATACTCCAATAAAACTTTATCTACAAAAACAGGTTGGATTTGGCCCAAGGGCCATAGTTTGGTGATCCCTTATCTATAGCAGTAGTTCTCAGTCTTTTGTGTGTATCAGAATCACTTGGAGGGCTAATAAAGAACACAGAGGCCAAAGTTTGATAGGATAGGGCCTCTGTGTTTTTACCATGTTCCCAATCTGTAAGTTTCTTCTTCATCTCTTTCTTGTTTCTTATAATTTATTTGTTAAAGAAAACAGGTCATTTGTCCTTTAAAGTTTCCCATATTTTGAATCAAGAGGCTTGCTCTGATTCAAGTTCTTTTTTTTTAATTTGTTTTTTGGGGATTTGGGGTGGGTTTTTTTGGTTATTTTGGGTATTGGGGGTGTGGTCTTTACAGTGGGGAGGGCAGACATACTTAATAAATGGTTCTATGTTCTTCCAACAGTAGACGTGTAATGTGTGACTGTTTCTTTTTTCCATTATTTTCAAGGGAAGGACTTTCTTAGAGTCACTGAATGGCAGAGCTGAAAGACTCTTTAGATTACCCAATAACCACCTCATTTTATAGGTGAGGGAACAGATATCCAGGGATGGAAAAAGATAGGCCCCAAATCATACAACGTGTTAGTGATGGAACCAGTTTAATGAACTTATTCAGTTTTTATTTTTATTTGTTCATATTTGTTGAGGTATAATTGACAAATAAAAATTGTATATATTTATGGTATATTACTTATATACCATAATGATGTTTGGTATATGTATATGTTGTGAAATAATTGCCACAATATAGCTAATTACTATATCTATCACCTCATATAGTTACCGTTTTCTCCCTTCCTTCCTTCCTTCTCCCCTCCCTCCCTCCTTCCCTTCTTTCTTTCTTTTTCTTTCTTTCTTTCTTTCTTTCTTTCTTTCTTTCTTTCTTTCTTTCTTTCTTTCTTTCTTTCTTTCTTTCATTCATTCTTTCTTTCTTTCTTTCCTTCCTTCCTTCCTTCTTTCTTTCTTTCTATGAAGAACACTTAAGATCTACCCTCTTAGCAAATTTCAAGCACAAAATACAGTATTGTTAACTATATTCATATTGCTATATATTAGATCTCTAAAACTTACTCATCTTATATAACTGAAAATGTGTACCTCTTGACCAACATCTCCCCCATTTTCCCCTCCCCCAGCCCCTGGCAACTACCATTCTACTCTGTGTCTGGCTTATTTCACTTAACATAATGTCCTCCAAGTTCATCCATGTTGTTGCAAAAGGCAGGATTTCCTTCTTTTTTAAAGCTTATTGATATTCCATTGTGTGTATATGTTTATCTGTTTGTCCATCTAAGGACACTTAGGCTATTGTGACTAATGCTGCAATGAATATGGGAGTATAGATATTCTCTTTGAGATACTGATTTCATTTCCTTTGAATATATACCTAGAATTGGGATTGCTGGATCATAAGGTAGTTCTGTTTTTATAGGCATTTTAATTTATGACCTCTGATCTAAACCATCTAATCAAAATTATTTTTTCCTAAACTGGAGGCTTTTTATAACCTCTCTCTACTCTGGTTTAAATTTTGATGTTCAAGAAGTTGTATCCATTGAGAACATGGGGAGGGGGAAGGGTAAACTGGGATGAAGTGAGAGAGTGGCATGGACTTATATATACTACCAAATATAAAATAGGTAGCTAGTGGGAAGCAGATGCATAGCACAGGGAGATCAGCTCAGTGCTTTGTGACCACCTAGAGGGGTGGGATAGGGAGGGTGGGAGGGAGATGCAAGAGGGAGGGGATATGGGGATATATGTATATGTGTAGCTGATTCACTTTGTTATAAAGCAGAAACTAACACACCATTGTAAAGCAATTATATTCCAATAAAGATGTTAAAAAAAAGAAGTTGTATCTATTTTCTTTAGTCTAAGTGGACTAAAGAATTTAAGATTTCTTTGCTTCCAAATCATATTACAAACTCCCACCTAATTAACTACTCATGATGCCCTTATTTTTGGTTTCATTCATCTTATTAACCCACAATTATGCCTCTTAATGATTTTCAAAATGTATAATAAAAAAGGAGAGATGTCAAATGGAAAGAAACCTCCCCAAAGAATAGATTACCTTTCAAATCTCATAAGAAGACTAAGAATGAAAAGAGTGTCCTAAATGGAATACCTTGAACCTCCATCAGAGAAACAGAAGGTGGCTTTTGCCTAAAGGGGCCTCCATAGGGGCTGATTTCTTGACAGGAACTAGACAAGCAGGCAGTGGGATGCAATGGGATGACTGTAAGACTTGGAGCCCAACAGATATGGGTTTGAATCCCTGTATTGCCATGTATTCACAAACTGTTTGACTTTAACTAAGTTCTTTACCCTCTGTGAAACTAGGCTTCAGAGATAATATACTCTGCCTTTTGGAGTTATGCGGATTAAGTGAGCTCTGGCATATTCAACCAAAGTCACTTTCTTTCAAAGCTCAAAAAAGGAGATAAGCATTTACACATGCTGGAGGCTGTTGTCTCACGAGTGTCCTTGCCTTGTTACTAGTGGTTTAGCCATTCTGGATCTCGTGGCAGCATGGAGTTGCTTTTCCATTTTAACATCTGAAATATTCTGTCACTAAAGAATAAGGGTTAATTGCAGAAGTATTTAAACTGTTAAAAGGGATCCATCATCAGTCTAGCAATACCAAAGGCCTGTGAATAGTTGCTGTTCATTATCATCTGAATGGCACCCAGCCTTTGTCATGGGCTTAACAGACTTCATTAGAATTTGTCTAAGGATTCTGTCCCTGTCAATTACCTTGTTAGTGACAGGAGCCTGCCTATTAATGGGGTCAGTCTCTCAAGGGACTTGACCTGGGCAGGTTTTGAAAATTAGTGTTTGTGGCGGGCTGTTCCATTCCCTTATCTCCCCACTCCCACAGCCAAACTGACCAAAGCGCTGTACACCTTTTACTTAGCTGCCTCCAGTACTATATGAAAGAGTGCTAGAGGCTCTCAGTTCTATTAAAAATAATTAATTAGTATCTACTCTGTGTGAGGCACACACACTTGGAAGTTGTTTACCACCTAGTAGGAAAGGCAGATAAGAAACAGAAAATTGCAATATATTCGACTTGCCAATGGTGTCAATCAAGATGAGGACAGTGGGCTGTGAGAGCCCTGAAGGAGATGTCACCTAAAGTGAATCTCAAAGGATAGACATTCTTTGGATCTAGGAGGATGGAGACATTCTAAACAGAGGGAATGGCATGAGCAAAGATACGGAGATCTGAAACAGCATGATATAGCCAGAAAACTTCATCTAAGCAGTGTAGTATATAAGAGTGTCAGACATCAGCAGTGCCTAGATGGAGGCTCCTGGAGAGGTCATTATAACAGCAGATACTTCTAATGGAATATTTCCAGGATACCATGCTAAAGCAATTTAGCTCTATTTATTTCACAACCGTCTGAGGTGGATACTATTTTTGCAAGTGGGAAAACTGAAGCCCAGAGAAGTTAGGTCAGCAACATTCACTGTTGCACGGCTAATGGGTGGCAGAGTTGGGATTCAAACCCAGGTCAGCTTCAGAGCCCAAGCTGTGCATTGGGATTGGAAATATGTGTCAAGTTACTGAAGACTTTAATTGCTACTTTGAAGAGAATTGGCAGTGTCCTATAAGTGATAGGAAGCCACTTAAGGTAAGTTAAGTAAAGAAAGTGACTAGGGACCAGAAAATTTGGGATTAGAGGCCCTTCTCTAATCAGGCTAACTGACTGTGGCTTCAGCCAAATCTCTTTCCTTCTTTGGACCTCTGTTTTCTCATCTGTAATGTGAGGACAATGATAAAGTGCTAATCTTAAGGATCTCTTTTGGCTCTTTGAGTTTTTTGCCTCTCTAGCTAGGGCTGGGGAAGAGACTAGATTCCTGACTGGTGAGACTGGTAGGCACTTTCTCTATGTGCTTTGTTCTTTATATATGCTTTATACATGCTGTACCTCTTGCCCTGGAATACCTTCTTGCTTCTCTCCTGTCTTTCCAAATACTATAGCCATCCGCCCCTCTTCTCATGACTTCTACAGTGCTACAAACTAAGTTAGCCATGGCTCAGTTTGGCCCCTAATTATATGCTATCTTGTATTCTTTGCTAGTTGCTTCCTTTGTAATCTTTTCTTCCCATATATATTTTGGGCCTCTCCTCTTCTTCTACTTTTTAGTTTCTCTTGCCCCCTAAAGCATCTAAACACAGTCTTGGTTACAATGGGGTCTTGGAGAAAATCTTGTTAATCATTTTCTTTCTCTTCTGGCAGTGTGTGTGAGCACAGCAAAGAGAATCTTATGACCCCCTCTAACATGGGGGTGATCTTTGGGCCCACTCTCATGAGAGCTCAGGAGGACACTGTGGCTGCCATGATGAACATCAAATTCCAGAACATTGTGGTGGAAATCCTAATTGAGCACTTTGTCAAGGTATGTATTTCCTATCTTTACCATCACTCCTCCAACCATGTGACACTTTCCTCTAGCCAATTTTTAGAGTTGTGTCTTCTCTCTGGCTCAAGTTATAATGGAAGGAAAATCCATATGACACAATGACATTTAATAGCATTTCTGACCCTGTGAAATTCATTCTTTCAGCAAACATTGCTTGAGCATGCAACTATTTTATTATCAGACCCCATGCAAGATGGTATAGAAGAAAAATATCATTGTACATGCCTTTAAGGAGTTAATAGTATAATATGGAGACAACCATGTAAACAAAGGAAAATGATAGGTATAAAAGTGGTATATGTACAATTAAACCATAAGGAAAGCAATACTTATTAAAACCCCATAACATTCTAAAGAATTTAAGGTGTTATATTTATATGGTATGTAAAATATGAGGTAGTGTACATTGTAATTAGATCAAATGAAAAATCATGATACAGATAGAAAATGAACCCAGGAATGAGGCTAGACAAGAAATATTTAATGACAAGTCCTATACACTTGCTACGGATGGTCCTACATTTGACTCTAGGCTTTCTAGCAGCCAATGCCATCCTAGCAGAACATAATTCAATACAAACTTTTCTTCAGGGGGAGGGGACTGGTGATATAGTCCAGGTGGTATGCACAGTTCAAATCCAAGCTCTTCCACTTACTAGCTGTATTAGGTAAGATACAGGTTAGGCTGCTAAGATACCACAGTGGCTCCAACACAAGAGACATTTATTTCTTGGTTTGGAACAGTTCAGCAAGGTGGTCCAGGCCTGATACAGTGACTTGACAAAGGCTAGAACCCAGCTTACTTCTTTGTTGTTGTTCCATCATCCCTAAGGTGCTGCTTCATCTGCATGACCAAATATCTTCTACATTATATCAATTGGGAAGTATGAAAGAAAGAAAGCTGAGGATATAACCCTTTCCTTTAAGGCAATGACCTGGAAGTCATACATATCACTTTTATTTACATACCATTTATCAGAATTTAATCTCATGGTCAGATCTAGCTATAAGAAAAGCAGGGAAATTTAGTTTTTGTTTGGGGCAGCCATGTGCCTAGCTAAGACTTTAGTTCTTTTACTAAAAGAAGGAGAGAATGGATATTGGAGAACAATTGACATTCTCTGCCATATTATCTGTGTTACATTGAGCACTGTAACTTCTCTGATAGTCATTGTGTTTCAGCTGAAATGTGAAGATGATAATAAACACATGCTATGTGAGAGTTACATGCCCAAGGCCATTTAGCTAGTGAGAGAGCTAGAATTTAAATCCATGTACGTGGCTCAGAGTTGAAGTACTTAATCACTATACAGTGCTGCCTTACCAATCATTTTGGTACAATGATATTATTGGGTATATACAGGACACTTTGGGATTATCAAGGATGGGTACTTGCAGAGAAGTACAACCTATGTCAATACTTAAAGTGGGAAAGAAAGGGAAATAGGGAAAAGAAATTTCAAGGAGATGGTTCAGCATGAACAAAGGCCCAAGGACCTAAAACCCCAAACCATTTTATATTGTTGGAACATGAAATGGAAATAGGAGTGGCAAGAGATGTGACTGGAGGCAGACGGTGGCCATGTTCTAAAAGGACTAGGCTTTGTCTAATTAAGGAGTTTGGAATGTTTGAAATTGTTCTTGCAGGCTTGGGAAAGCCTTGCTTCAAATTAGAGTAGTATGATGAATAGAGTTAAATTTGGGTGACTGTGTGGATGGGGCTCTACTTCATACATATAAGAAATACAGAATGGGAAAATTTTAGAAAGATGGAGCAAAAGCTCAGTTTGGGGCAGATTGGATTTGAGATTTCTGGAATATATCGAGAGAGCAATATCTAGGAAGTAGTTGACTATGAATCCAAAGCAGGGATCGGCGAACTTTTTATTGAAGAACCATATAATAAATATTCTAGGCTTTGCAGGTCATAGATGTGTGTCACAACTACTCAACTCCACCTTTGTATTGGGAAAGCAGTCATAGATAACATAAACAAATGAATGTTCTAATAAAACTTTATTGACAAAACTGGCAGCAGACCTGTGGGCTGTAATTTTCTGACTCTTGGTCTATAGCCCAGATATCATTTATTGATTAACTGATTAGTTCATTCATTCAGAAAATATGTTTTGAGTATCCACATTTGCCAGGTACTGTTTTAGGCATGGGGATACAGCCCTCATGTAATTTAGAAAAACAGTATCAATATAACTAAAATATATAATATATTAAATGGTAATGAGCATTAAGATGAACAGTAAAGCAGAAAAGGGGAATAGGGAGGGTTGAGAAGTGGTTTTCACATTTTAAATACAGTGGCCAGGAAGACCTCATTGAGAAGGACTTTTGAGCAGAGACCCATAGGAAATAAAGGAATTGTTCATTCAGATATCTGGGGGGAAATCATTCTAGGCTGAAGAAATGGTAAGTGGAAAATCCCTGAGGCAGAAATGTGTATATCATGTTCATGGTACAAAAAGGAGGCCAGAAGGATTAATCAAAAGAGGAAACAGAAGAAGATGGTTCAGGGAGGAAATGGAGAGGGAAAGCTAAATAGATCCTATAGGGCCTTAGACCCATTGGAAGGATTTTGACTTTACTATCTGAGTAGAATGAGGTTTTTGACTAGAGAAATGACATGATTTGACTTATATTTAATAGAACTATTCTGGATGTTGTGTGGATAATAGCTGTAGGGGGACAAGGGTAGACACAAAGAGTCTAATTAAGAGCCTGTTTCAATAATGCAATCAAGAAATGGTTTGTACCTTGGATGGCGGTGGTAACAGTGGATATGGTGAGAAAGTGGTCAGATTCTAAATAATTTTGAAGGCAGAGCTGACAGGACTTGCTAACAAATCATGTGGAATGTGGGAGAGAGAGAGGAGCCATGGATAACTTCAAGGTTTTATATCAGAGCAACTAGAAGGATGAAGTTTCCATTTACTGTGATGGATAGGCTGAGGGAGAAGAAGATTTGAAAAAAAGAGCAGGAGTTCAGTTTGGGACAAGTTAAGATAGATATGCCTATGAGACATCTGAGGTCAGAGAATAAAACAGGATTAGGGAAATAAAGTTGGCCTTCCATAGCATAGAGGCAGTGGTTAAAACCATGCAAGTCTTGCCTAGGGATACTTGTAGCAAGACAATAAATGTTAGACCAAAGATTGAAATCTAGGGAGTGCCAATGTTTTAAGGGCCATTAGAAAAGACCACAAAACAGATCAAAAAGAATGTTCAGTAGCATGAGAATGAGGAGATAGGGGAGCCATAGACTCCTGGAGAGGAGATAGTTTTTGGAAGAAAGAGTGGACAGTGGTTTCCATTTCCCAAGACAAGTCATCTAGGACAGGAACTGAAAAGTATTTACTGCTTTAAGGGTTTTTTTTTTAATTTTTAAATATAAGCAATACATATACATGGTAAAAATTTCCAACCATGAAGAAAGTATAGAATGAAAAATAATTCCACCCTTTACTTATTCTCAACTCCTAGTTCCAAACATCATTTCAATAATTTCTTCTTTGGCATTCCGGCAAAGAAAAACAATACATATGCATACATACACATGCATTAATATATTTGATAGATTTTAATATGCATATTTTATTTCTCTACTGAGAAAGCCTAAAAACCCTAGACATTATATGTAAAAGCAACACAAAACAGAAAAAGCCTCACAGACTTAGAGAACAAACTTATGGTTACCAGGGGGGAAGGGGGGGAGGGATAGATTGAGAGTTTGGGGTTTTTTTTTTGTGGTACGTGGGCCTCTCACTGTTGTGGCCTCTCCCGTTGCGGAGCACAGGCTCTGGACACGGAGGCTCAGCGGCCATGGCTCACGGGCACAGCTGCTCCGCGGCATGTGGGATCTTCCCAGACCGGGGCACGAACCCATGTCCCCTGCATCAGCAGGCGGACTCTCAACCACTGCGCCACCAGGGAAGCCTGCAGATTGGGAGTTTAAGATTGACATGTACACACTGCTATATTTAAAATAGATAACCAACAAGGGCCTACTGTATAGCACAGGGAATGCTGCTCAATATTCTGTAATAACCTAAATGGGAGAAGAATTTGGAAAAGAATAGATTATGTGTATATGTATAACTGAATCACTTTGCTATACACCTGAAACTAATGCAACATTATTAATCAAGTATGCTCTGATATAAGATAAAAATATAAAAAAGAAAACTTAAAAAACAAACAAAAAATGAAGACTCTGTAACATGAAGGGAACAAGGCACACCAGACCATGTACGGACCTTGGGACCTGAGGAATGACATGGCCACAAGTCATCAGGGTTTTGATTTTGCCTCATGTCTTCCATATTGGGTAGTGTAGAAGCTGACAACCTAAGAACACCAACGGGTGCAGTCAAAAGAGGTCCCAGCAAAAGCCTGCTCTCTCTGTCCAAAGGAACTGGAAAGGAACAGCCTAATGACAAAAAAATTTAGATAATAACCCCTTCACCGCAAAATGCCACCAAAAACTTGAGGCCTCACCCCCACCCTCAGAAAATGCTGAGTGGAAAGACTAGACTTCTATCTTTGCCAGTCTGTAACAAGGCACCTCAACCAACCTCTTCCTGCCCCATGTGGTTGTGTCAAGGAGGTCAAGTGGGGAACCAGACTTTCATCCTCACCTGAGGTAATGAGATACCTTCCCCCACTCCCTATGGTGTCAGTGGAGACCACATAAAGCACCTGGACTCCCATGACCATTTAGCACTGGAGTAGTGTCAGAGGAGGCCTGGCAGAAATACAGGACTTTACCATTACTCTGTGGTAGCAAGTCTACTACACTGTGGTATCAGTTGAGAGGAGACCATGTGGGGAACCATAATGAGACTTGCTTCTTCTCCAGCCAGAGTGGTATCAGCAGGGCCTAGTGAGGAGCCTAAACTCCTACATTTGCCTAGCACTAACAAGGTAGTGTTTCCTTCCCTACCTACTCCTAACAAGGAGTCTTTCCTTCCCTTTGGGATGTCAGTGGAGGCCAAGGGGAAAATCTGGACTTCCACTCCATCCTCGCAGTAATAAGGTAGTGCACTCCTCCCCTGCAGTGGCACTGTCAAAAGAGGTCTGCTCTAACAGAAGGTATAAGTAAGAACAAGATTCTCATAATACCCAAAATGTACAGGCTTTAGTTGAAAATTATTTGTCATACCAAGAACAAGGAATATCTCAACATGAATGAGAAAAGACCATCAAAAGACATCAACATCCAGATGACACAGATGTTAATTATCTGACAAGAATTTTAAAGATGCCATCATAAAAATGCTACAATGCACGATTAGGAATACATTTGAAACAGATGGAAAAATTTCAGCAAAGTTATAGAAAATTTCTGCAGAGAAATACACAGACTCGGCAAAGAAATAGAAGATATAAAGAAGAAACAAGTGAAAAATATAGAACTGAAAAATGCCGTAAGTGAAATTTTAAAATTCAGTGGATGTACTCAACAATACAATAGAGAGAACAGGAGAAAGAAACAGTGAACTTATAGAATAACACAAATTATGCAATCCAAGCAACAGACTACTAAGAGAATTTGTTACAGCAGACCTATCCTAAAATAATGGCTAAAGGAAGTTCTTTAAACAAAAAGGGCACAATTAAAGAAGGGATCTTGGAATAGCAGGACAGAAGAAAGAACAACAGAAAGACCAAAATTATGAATAAACATCATAGACTTTTATTCTCCCATTTAGATTCCTCAATTACATTTCTTTTTTTTTAACATCTTTATTGGAGTATAATTGCTTTACAATGTTGTGTGAGTTGCTGCTCTATAACAAAGTGGATCAGCTATATGTATGCATATATCCCCATATCTCCTCCCTCTTGCATCTCCCTCCCACACTCCATATCCCACCGCTCTAGGTGGACACAAAGCACTGAGCTGATATCCCTGTGCTATGTGGCTGCTTCCCACTACTAGCTGTTTTACACTTGGTAGTGTATATATGTCCATGCCACTCTCTCACTTCATCCCAGCTTACCCTTCCCCCTCCCCATGTCCTCAAGTCCATTTTCTACCTCTGCATCTTTATTCCTGTCCTGCCCCTAGGTTCATCAGAACCATATACATTTTTTTAGGATTCCATATATATGTGTTAGCATATGGTATTTATTTTTCTCTTTCTGACTTCACTGTGTATGACAGTCTCTAGATCCATCCACCTCACTACGAATAACTCAATTTTGTTTCTTTTTATGGCTGAGTAATATTCCATTGTATATATATATGTGCCACATCTTCTTTATCCATTCATCTGTTGATGGGCCCTTAGGTTGCTTCCATGCCCTGACTATTGTAAATAGAGCTGCAGTGAATATTGTAGTACATGACTCTTTCTGAATTATGCTTTTCTCAGGGTATATGCCCAGTAGTGAGATTGCTGGGTCGTATGGAATTTCTATTTTTAATTTTTTAAGGAACCTCCATACTGTTCTCCATAGTGGCTGTATCAATTTACATTCCCAACAACAGTGCAAGAGGTTTCCCTTTTCTCCAGACCCGCTCCAGCATTTACTGTTTGTAGATTTTTTGATGATGGCCATTCTGACTGGTGTGAGATACTATCTCATTGTAGTTTTGATTTGCATTTCTCTAATGATTAATGATGTTGAGCATTCTTTCATGTGTTTGTTGGCAATCTGTATAAATTCTTTGGAGAAATGTCTATTTAGGTCTTCTGCCCATTTTTGGATTGAGTTGTTTCTTTGATATTGAGCTGCTTATATATCTTGGATATTAATCCTTTGTTAGTTGCTTCGTTTGCAAATATTTTCTCCCATTCTAAGGGTTGTCTTTTGGTCTTGTTTATGGTTTCCTTTGCTGTGCAACAGCTTTTAAGTTTCATTAGGTCCCATTTGTTTATTTTTGTTTTTATTTCCGTTTCTCTAGGAGGTGGTTCAAAAATGATCTTGCTGTGATTTATGTCATAGAGTGTTCTGCCTATGCTTTCCTCTAAGAGTTTGATGGTGTCTGACTTTACATTTAGGTCTTTAATCCATTTTGAGTTTATTTTTGTGTATGATGTTTGGGACTGTTCTAATTTCATTCTTTTCCATGTAGCTGTCCAGTTTTCCCAGCACCATTTATTGAAGAGACTGTCTTTTCTCCACTGTATTTTCTTGCCTCCTTTAAAAAGATTAGGTGACCACATGTGCATGGGTTTATATCTGGACTTTCTATCCTGCTCCATTCATCCATATTTCTTTTCGTGCCAGTACCATACTGTCTTGATTACTGTAGCTTTGTAACATTTAGTCTGAACTCAGGGAGCCTGATTCCTCCAGCTCTGTTTTTCTTTCTCAAGATTCCTTTGGCTATTCGGGGACTTTTGTGTTTCCATACAAGTTGTACAATTATTTGTTCTACTTCTGTGAAAAACGCCATTGGTAGATTGATAGAGATTGCATTGAATCTGTAGATTGCTGTGGGTAGTATAGTCATTTTCACAATGTTGATTCTTCCAATCCAAGAACATGGTATATCTCTCAAACTGTTTGTATCATCTTTAATTTCTTTCATCAGTGTATTATAGTTTTCTGCATACAGGTCTTTGGTTTCTTTAGGTAGGTTTATGCCTAGGTATCTTATTCTTTTTGTTGCAGTGGTAAATGGGAGTGTTTCCTTAACTTCTCTTTCAGATTTTTCATCATGAGTGTATAGGAATTCAAGAGATATCTGTGCCTTAATTGTGTGTCCTGCTACTTTACCAAATTCATTGGTCAGCTCCAGTAGTTTTCTGGTAGCATCTTTAGGATATTCTATGTATAGTACCATGTCATCTACAAACAGTGACAGCTTTACTTCTTCTTTTCCAATTTGGATTCCTTTTATTTCTTTTTCTTCTCTGATTGCTGTGGCTTAAACTTCCAAAACTACTAGTGGTGAGAGTGGGCAAACTTGTCTTCTTCCTGATCATAATGGAAATGTTTTCAGTTTTTCACCATTGACAATGATGTTGGCTGTGGGTTTGTCATATATGACCTTTATTATGTTGAGGTAAGTTCCCTCTATGGCTACTTTCTGGAGGGTTTTTGTCATAAATGGGTGTTGTATTTTGTCAAAAGCTTTTTCTGCATCTATTGAGATTATCATATGGTTTTTCTCCTTCAGTTGTTTAATATGGTGTATCACATTGATTAATTTGCATATATTGAAGAATCCTTGCATTCCTGGGATGAACCCCACTTGATTATGGGGTATGATCCTTTTAATGTGCTTTTGGGTTCTGTTTGCTGGTATTTGGTTGAGGATTTTTGCATGTATGTTCATCAGTGATATTGGCCTGTAGTTTTCTTTCTTTGTGACACATTTATCTGGCTTTGGTATCAGCGTGATGGTGGCCTCGTAGAATGAGTTTGGGAGTGTTACTCCCTCTGCTATATTTTGGAAGAGTTTGAGAAGTATAGGTGTTAGCCCTTCTCTAAATGTTTGGGAGAATTCACCAGTGAAGCCATCGGTCCTGGGTTTTTGTTTGCTGGAAGATTTTTAATCACAGTCTCAATTTCAATGCTTGTGATTCATCTGTTTATATTTTATATTTCTTCCTGCTGCAGTCTCAGAAGGTTGTGCTTTTCTAAGAATTTGTCCATTTCTTCCAGGTTGTCCATTTTATTGGCACACAGGTGCTTGTAGTAATCCATCATGATCCTTTGTATTTCTGCAATGTCAGTTGTTACTTCTCCTTTTTCATTTCTAATTCTATTGATTTGAGTCTTCTCCCTTCTTTTCTTGATGAGGCTGGCTAATGGTTTATCAATTTTGCTTATCTCCTCAAAGAACCAGCTTTTAGTTTTATTGACCTTTGCTATCATTTCCTTCAGTTCTTTTTCATTTATTTCTCATCTGATGTTTTTGATATCTTTCCTTCTGCTAACTTTGGACGTTTTTTTGTTCTTCTTCCTCTAATTGCTTTAAGTGTAAGGTTAGGTTTTTTATTTGAGATATTTCTTGTTTCTTGAGGTAGGCTTGTATTGCTATAAACTTCCCTGTTAGGACTGCTTTTGCTGCATCCCATAGGTTTTGGGTCATCGTGTTTTCATTGTCATTTGTTTCTAGGTAGTTTTTTATTTCCTCTTTGATTTCTTCCCTGATCTCTTGGTTATCTAGTAGTGTATTGTTTAGCCTCCATGTGTTTGTATTTTTTACAGATTTTTTTCCTGGAATTGATATCTAGTCTCATATTATTGTGGTGGGAAAAGATACTTGATATGATTTCAATTTTCTTTAATTTACTGGGTCTTGATTTGTGACCCAAGATATGATCTATCATGGAGAATGTTCCACAAGCACTTGAGAAGAATATGTATTCTATTGGTTTTGGATGGAATGTCCTATAAATATCAATTAAGTCCATCTTGTTTAATGTATCAATTAAATCTTGTGTTTCCTTATTCATTTTCATTTTGAATGATCTGTCCACTGGTGAAAGTGGGGTGTTAAAGTTCCCTAATATTATTGTGTTACTGTTGACTTCCCCTTTTATGGCTGTTAGCATTTGCCTTATGTCTGGAGGTGTTCCTATGTTGGGTGCATAAATGATTACAATTGTTATATCTTCTTCTTGGATTGATCCCTTGATCATTATATAGTGTCTTTCTTTGTCTCTTGTATTAGTCTTTAGTCTAAAGTCTATTTTGTCTGATGTGACAAAAGTTGCTACTCCAACTTTCTTTTGATTTCCATTTGCATGAATATATTTTTCCATCCCCTCGCTTTCAGTCTGTATATATCCCTGGGTCTGAAGTGGGTCTCTCTTAGACAGTATATATATGGGTCTTGTTTTTGTATCCATTCAGCCAGTCTGTGTCTTTTGGTTGGAACATTTAGTCCATTTACATTTAAGGTAGTTATTCATATGTATATTCCTATTACCATTTTCTTAATTGTTTTGGGTTTGTTATTGTAGGTTATTTGCTTCTCTTATTTTTTCTGCCTAGAGAAGTTCCCTTCTCATTTGTTGTAAAGCTGGTTTGGTGGTGCTGAGTTCTCTTACTTTTGCCTGTCTGTAAAGCTTTTAATTTCTCCATCAAATTTGAATGAGATCCTTGCTGGGTAGAGTAATCTTGGTTGTAGGTTTTTCTCCTTCATCACTTTCCTGCCACATTCTTATGTCCTGCCACTCCATTCTGGCTTGCAGAGTTTCTGCTGAAAGATCAGCTGTTAACATTATGTGGATTCCCCTGTATATTATTTGCTGCTTTTCCCTTGTCTCCATTACGTTTGATGCTTAGAGCAAAAAATAAACTTTTCCAACTTTATTGAGATGAAGCAAAAATTATGGTATGATCTGATGTGGTTCTCAGTGTATGTGAAGAAAATGCTTAAGACAGTGGTATTAATGGAGCATAAAAAACTTCAAATGAAGAGAGATTTAAATACGTTTCACCAATGACATGAAATGTTGACACTAGTAGCCTATGATAAGTTATGTATTTACAGTGTAATACGTAAAACAACCACTAAAAACCTTTAAAAAGTGATGCACTCAGAACAGATAAATCAAATTGGAATTCTAAGAAATGTTTAAGAAATCATAGCTATCCTAAATGTCTATGCACTAAACCAAAAAATGTATATACTTTAAATTAGATGATGCAAAAACTTGTGGAACTGATAGGAGAAATACAAAATTCATAATTGTACTTGGAGACTTTAGCAACCTTCTCTCTCAAGAACTGAAAATGCAACTAGACAGAAAATCAGAAATACAAGAAATCAAGGGCTTCCCTGGTGGCGCAGTGGTTGAAAGTCCGCCTGCTGATGCAGGGGACACGGGTTCGTGCCCCAGTTCTGGAAGATCCCACATGCCACAGAGCAGCTAGGCCTGTGGGCCATGGCCGCTGAGCCTGCACGTCCGGAGCCTGTGCTCTGCAACAGGAGAGGCCACAACAGTGAGAGGCCCGCATACCGCAAAAAAAAAAAAAAAAAAAAAAAAAGAAAAAGAAAAGAAATATAAGAAATCAAGAGCACCATCAACCAACAGGATCTGATCAACATTGATATAATACTACACCCAACAGCAGTAAAATATACATGATTTTTAAGTGGCCATGGGGCACATACCAAGATAGTCAATATTCTAGTCTATAAAATGAACTTCAAAAATGTTTACAAATTGAAATCATGCATGTGTTTTCCCTGACTGCAATGGAATCAAACAAGAAATCAATAACAGAAAGGCAACATGAAGCTTGGCAGAAAAAATGGTGGTGTTAGAGAGTCCAGCTTCTCTGTCCCCCCACAAGAACAATGATTGGATAGCTATCCATGAACAAAAACACCTCTAGGAGGCTTCTATAGTCTCCTTCAGAAGTTTTAGAAACACACTGGAGCAACAACAACAACAACAAAAACAGGAGAGAAGGAAGAAATTGCATTTTGTTTACATCATCCCCATCCTTCTAGTCAACATTGTTTAGTGCCAAGAAGGAACTTCCCAGCTAGAAAAAGTTCCTCTTGCCTGGAAGGGAAGAAGGGAGTGAATGACCAACTTCTCCAGCCTCTCAGGGCAGTATGTAAATGTCCCATTTCAGTTTCGCACCACCCAGACCAGCAAAGCTGAGATGTGTACAGCTGGCTAGGAACAAAGATGAAAAGCAGTGGCTATTATTAGCAGACATGCAGTGGGACTGATTAAAGTCCACAGAGACCTGCTCTGCAGACAAACTCAGCAGATTTCACCACTGATGAAGCCAGTGGCCAGCACAGCTGCTATGAACCCACTGTAGGTCTTGACCAGCTTTTTCCCCACAGGTATTCATGTTCCCTAATGGCAGCCAACTGAGTCCATCTCCACTCTCTCCACCCACTCACCCCTGATGGTGCCTAGGAACCACCCTGGCAGCCATCCAAAATCTCTGCAGCTGCACAAGTGTAAAAGACAAGCTGCCCAAGACCCTCCCCACCCCCACTGGAGCCCACGACCCATGCCTGCAGGCAGTGTGGGCCTCTGCAGCTGTGTGAGTGGGCCTCTGCAGCTGTGTGAGTAAGGCTGGTTTAGGACACCAACCTACAGACACTAGGCTCACCACCACTACTCCGCTAGTAGTGGGCTAGCCTACCCAGCTGTGCACCTGCACACCACTGGCCTGACAACCATCTTTGGCCTCTACCACAGCACACACATCCTGGGGGGAGAGCGTGCAGCCATGGATGACAACCACTTGTGCACCTGGCTCAGGCTCTGCCTTCTGTCACTGGCCAGCACCACTGCCCACCCATAACTAGCCCCTCCAGCTGTGTGCCTGCGTGCTCCCAGCCCAACTCCCACCACCAGCCACCACTGCGGTGTGAATGCCCAGGAGGAGATTATGCAGCTGCAGGAGTGTACACTAACAGCCAGGGACCCCACAGCTGCATATGGGCCCAGATCAGGCCATGCATTCTGTCACTGGTGAACACAACAGCACTCACCATTCCATCTCTGCACCTGCACACCTCTAACAACTCTGTCACCAGCTTCCTTTGAAGTCTGCATACCTGGGGAGAGAGTGTGCAGCCATAGAAGGTCATTCTGACATCCAGGGCTTCTGCAGCTGCCAGTGTGCTCATAGTTGGCCCTGACCTTTGCTACCTGCCCTAGTTCCCATCACTATATGTCTGTCTGCAACTAGCCCTTACTTATAAACAGGCACCTGCAGTTGGCCCCTATAGCGGAGTGTCTGTACACCACCAGCTCCAGCCACCACAGCTGCCTGCACTGGTCCCTAGCTTTTGGACCTGGAGGTGCCACTTAGGACCCCAACAGCCCTTGCAACTATGTTGAACCCCCACAGTACCCACCAAGGACCATGCAGTTGATGATACTGTGGACCCCAGTAGGCTGAGCCAAAGAAAAATCATGCCCCCATGGTGCCTGACACATGCTTCAAAACTTAGCACCCTGTACTACCAGACTGAGGGTTGTAGCACAACTCAGCATGCCCCCACTCACAGGAGAAAGGCTTCCCTTACCGAAGTCAATCCATAAAGTCTGGAAGTTGTGACTGCTTCTTCAAATGAGCAGACATGTATGAAAGGCTACACAGAATCCTGAAGAATCTGAGAAACATGTCTCCACCAAAGGAATATGGTAAACCTCCAAGAGTTGGCCCCAAAGAAGTGGAGATCAGGAATTGCCTGACAAAGAATTCAAAATGTTCTATAGTTCCCAGAGAGCTACAAGAGAAAACAGTCAAATAATTTAACAAATCAGGGAAACAATATGAGAACAAAATGCGAAGTTCAATGAAGAGATAGAAACATAAAAAAGAAACAAATTTGGGGACTGAAGAATATAATGACTGAATTGAAGAATTCAATCGAGAGCTTCAACAGCAGACTTGAACATGCAGAAGAGAGAATTAATGAGCTAGAAGACAGACCAATTGAACTTATCCAATGAGAGGAGCAAAATTTTTTTAAAGTATGAAAAGTAATGAAGAAAGCCTACAGGACTTATGAAACAATATCAAGAAAAATAATGTACTAATGATTGGAGTCCCAGAAGGAGCAAAGAGGGAGAAATGGTTTTAAAGTTTATTTAAAGAAATAATGGCTGAGAACTTCTTACACCTGGACGTCCATGTTCATGAAGGTAATAGATCACCTTGAAATTTCAATCCACGACAGTATTCTCCAAGACACATAATAAAAAAAACTGTCTAAAACCTAAGATAAAGGATTTTAAAAGCAGCAAAAGAAAAGAAATTCTCTCATACAAGGAAATGCCCATAAGGCTGTCAGTGGATTTCTCAGCAGAGGCCAAAAGATAATGGGATGATATATTCACAGTGCTAAAAGAAAGAAACTGCCAACCAAAAATACTTCACTCAAGAAAGTTGTCCTTCAGAATTGAAGGCAAAGTAAAGATTTTTCCTAATAAACCAAAGCTGAGGGAATTCTTCATCACTAAGCATGCCTTAAATGCTGAAAAGATTTATTCAGGCTGAAACAAAGGATGCTAATTGATAACATAAAGACACTTATATGAAAATATACAATGGACTGGTAAAGGTGAGCATATAGTCAGATTCATAATACCCTAACACTGTAATATGGTGATGTGTGAACTACTTAATTCTAGTACAAAGGGTAAAGGACAAAAGTACTAAAAATAGCTATAGCTTCAACCATTTGTTAATGGATAACAATATAAAGAGCTGTAAATGGTGACATCAAAAACATAAAAGGGGGAGTAGAGTAAAAAGTATTTCCATGAGATCAAACTTAAATTGTTAGTGTAAAATAAACTGTTTCCACACACTAGGAAGCACCTTCATGGGCGGAGACTCTGGGTGACGGGGGGTGGGGGGGGGACTTCCAAGCCCACGGGGAGAGGGCAGCAACACGGTGAGGAGGACAAAGCGGAGAGATTCCTGCACAGAGGATCGGTGCCGACTGGCACTCACCAGCCCGAGAGGCTTGTCTGCTCACCCGCTGCAGTGGGCAGGGGCTGGGAGCTGAGGCTTGGGTTTCAGTCGGATCGCAGGGAGAGGACTGGTTGCGTGAACACAGCCTGAAGGGGTTAGTGCACCACAGCTAGCCAGGAGGGAGTCTGGGGAAAAGTCTGGACCTGCCAAAGAGACAAGACTTTTTCTTCCCTCTTTGTCTCCTGCTGCGCAAGGAGAGGGGATTAAGAGTGCTGCTTAAAGGAGCTCCAGAGGCAGGCGTGAGCCGTTGTTAACAGCGCAGACCACAGAGACAGGCATGAGGCGCTAAGACTGCTGCTGCCACCACCAAGAAGCCTGTGAGCGAGCACAGGTCACTATCCACACCTCCCCTCCCGGGAGCCTGTGCAGCCCACCACTGAGAGGGTCCCGTGATCCAGGGACAACTTCCCCAGGAGAACACATGGCATGCCTCAGGCTGCTGCAACGTCCTGCCGGCCTCTGCTGCTGCAGGCTCACCCTGTACTCTGTGCCACTCCCTCCCCACGGCCTGAGTGAGCCAGAGCCCCAGAAGCAGCTGCTCCTTTAACCCTGTCCTGTCTGAGCGAAGAACAGACGCCCTCAGGCGAACTATATGGAGAGGCGAGGCCAAATCCAAAGCTGAGTCCCGGGAGCTGTCTGAAGAAAGAAGAGAAAGGGAAATTTTTCCATGCAGCCACAGGAGCAGCAGATTAAAGCGCCACAATCAACTTGATGTACTCTGCATAGGCGGAATACGTGAATAGGCAGCAAATCTTCCCAAATTGAGGAGGTGGACTTTGAGTGCAAGATATATTATTTTATCCCCTTTTCCTCTTTTTGTGAGTGTGTATGTGCATGCTTCTGTGTCATATTTTGTCTGTACAGCTTTGCTTTCACCATTTGTCCTGGGATTCTGTCTATACAATTTTTTTTTACTTTAAAAAATTTATTTTCTTAATAATAATTTTTTATTTTAATAACTTCATTTTATTTTATTTTATCCTCTCTCTTTCTTTCTACTTTTTCTCCCTTTTATTCTGAGCAATGTGAATGAAAGGCTCTTGGTGCTTCAGCCAGGAGTCAGTGCTGTGCCTCTGAGGGGGGCGAGCCAACTTCAGGACACTGGTCCACAAAAGAGCTCCCAGCTCCATGTAATATCAAATGGTGAAAATCTCCCAGAGATCTCCATCTCAACACCAACACCCAGGTTCACTCAACGACCAGCAAGCTACAGTGCTGGACACCCTATGCCAAACAACTAGCAAGACAGGAACACAATACCACCCATTAGCAGAGAGGCTGCCTAGCATCATAATAAGGCCACAGACACCACAAAACACACCACCAGACATGGACCTGTGCACCAGAAAAACGAGATCCAGCCTCATCCACCAGAACACAGGCACGAGTCCCCTCCACCAGGAAGCCTACACAACCCACTGAACCAACTTCAGCCACTGGTGACAGACACCAAAAACAACAGGAACTATGAACCTGCAGCCTGCAAAAAGAAGACGCCAAGCACAGTAAGATAAGCAAAATGAGAAGACAGAAAAACACACAACAGATGAAGGAGCAAGATAAAAACCCACCAGACCTACCAAATGAAGAGGAAATAGGCAGTGTACCTGAAAAATAATTCAGAATAATAATAGTAAAGATGATCCAAAATCTTGAAAATAGAATAGAGAAAATGCAAGAAACATTAAACAAGGAACTAGAAGAACTAAAGATGAAACAAGTAACGAAGAACAACACAATAAATGAAATGAAAAATACTCTAGAAGGGATCAATAGCAGAATAACTGAGGCAGAAGAATGGATAAGTGACCTGTAAGATAAAATAGTGGAAATAACTACTGCAGAGCAGAATAAAGCAAAAAGAATGAAAATAACTGAGGACAGTCTCAGAGACCTCTGGGACAAAATTAAACGAAAAGACATTCGAATTATACGGGTCCCAGAAGAAGAAGAGTGAAAGAAAGGGACTGAGAAAATATTTGAAGAGATTATAGTTGAAAACTTCCCTAAAATGTGAAAGGAAATAGTTAATCAAATCCAGGAAGCACAGAGAGTCCCGTAAAGCATAAATCCAAGGAGAAACACACCAAGACAAATGTTAATCAAACTGTCAAAAATTAAATACAAATAAAACATATTAAAAGCAGCAAGAGAAAAATAATACACAAGGGAATGCCCATAAGGTTAACAGCTGATCTTTCAGCAGAAACTCTGCAAGCCAGAAGGGACTGGCAGGACATATTTAAAGTGATGAAGGAGGAAAATCTACAATCAAGATTACTCTACCCAGCAAGAATCCCATTCAGATTAGATGGAGAAATTAAAACCTTTACAGACAAGCAAGAGCTGAGAGAGTTTAGCACCACCAAACCAGCTTAACAACAAACGCTAAAGGAACTTCTCTAGACAAGAAACACAAGGGAAGGAAAGACCTACAAAAACGAACCCAAAACAATTAAGAAAATGGGAATAGGAACATACATATCGATAATACCTTAAATGTAAGGGATTAAATGTTTCCACCAAAAGACAGAGACTGGCTGAATGGATACAAAAACAAGACCCATATATATGCCATCTACAAGAGACCCACTTCAGACATAGGGACACATACAGACTGAGAGTGAGGGGATGGAAAAAGATATTCCATTCAAATGGAAACCAAAAGAAAGCTAGAGTAGCAATTCTCATATCTGAAAAAATAGACTGTAAAATACAGACTATTACAAGAGACAAAAAAGGACACTACATAATGACCAAGGGATCGATCCAAGAAGAAGATATAACAATTGCAAATATTTATGCACGCAAAATAGGAGCACCTCAATATATAAGACAAATACTAATGGCCATAAAAGGGGAAATCAGCAGTAATGCATTCATAGTAGGGGATTTTAACACCCCACTTTCACGAAGGACAGATCATCCAAAATGAAAATACATAAGGAAACACAAGCTTTAAATGATACATTAAACAAGATGGACTTAATTTATATTTATAGGACATTCCATCCCAAAACAACAGGATACACATTTTTCTCAAGTGCTCATGGAACATTCTACAGGATAGATCATATATTGGGTCACAAATCAAGCCTTGGTAAATTTAAGAAAATTGAAATTTTATCAAGTATCTTTTCCAACCACCACACTATGAGACTAGATATCAATTACAGGAAAAGATCTGTAAAAAATAAAAATACGTGGAGGCTAAACAATACAGTACTTAATAATGAAGTGATCACTGAAGAAATCAAAGAGGAAGTCAAAAGGCACCTAGAAACAAGTGACAATAGAGACACAACGACTCAAAACCTATGGGATGCAGCAAAAGCAGTTCTAAGAGGGAAGTTTATAGCAATACAATCCTACCTTAAGAAACAAGAAACATCTCGAATAAACAACCTAACCTTGCACCTAAAACAATTAGAGAAAGAAGAACAGAAACAGCCCAAAGTTAGCAGAAGGAAAGTAATCATAAAGATCAGATCAGAAATAAATGAAAAAGAAATGAAGGAATCAATAGCAAACTCAATAAAACTAAAAGCTGGTTCTTTGAGAAGATAAACAAAATTGATAAACCATTAGCCAGACTCATCAAGAAAAAAAGGGAGAAGACTCAAATCAATAGAATTAGAAATGAAAAAGGAGAAGTAACAACTGACACTGCAGAAATAAAAAGATCACGAGAGATTACTACAAGCAACTCTATGTCAGTAAAATGGACAACCCAGAAGAAATGGACAAATTCTTAGAAATGCACAACCTGCCAAGACTGAATCAGGAAGAAATAGAAAATATGAACTGACCAATCACAAGCATTGAAATTGAAACGGTGATTTAAAGTCTTCCAACAAACAAAAGCCCAGGACTAGATGGCTTCACAGGCGAATTCTATCAAGCATTTAGAGAAGAGCTAATACCTATAATTCTCAAATTCTTCCAAAATATAGCAGAAGGAGGAACACTCCCAAATTCATTCTATGAGGCCACCATCACCCTGATGCCAAAACCAGACAATTATTTCAGAAAGAAAGAAAACTACAGGCCAATATCACTGATGAACATAGATTTAAAAATCCTCAGAAAAATACAAGCAAACAGAATCCAACAGCACATTAAAGTGATCATACACCATGATCAAGTGGGGTTTATTCCAGGAATGCAAGGATTCTTCAGTATACACAAATCAATCAACATGATACAGCATATTAACAAATTGAAGGAGAAAAACCATATGATCATCTCAACAGATGCAGAAAAAGCTTTTGACAAAATTCAACACCCATTTACGGTAAAAATCCTCCCAAAAGTAGGCATAGAGGGAACTTTCCTCAACATAATAAAGGCCATATATGACAGGCCCACAGCCAACATCATCCTCCATGGTGAAAAACTGAAAGCATTTCCACTAAGATCAGGAAAAAGACAAGGTTGCACACTCTCACCACTCTTATTCAACGTAGTTTTGGAAATTTTAGCCACAGCAATGAGAGAAGAAAAGGAAATAAAAGGAATCCAAACGGAAAAGAAGAAGTAAAGCTGTCACTGTTTGTAGATGATGTGATACTATACATAGAGAATCCTAAAGATGCTACCAGAAAACTACTAGAGCTAATCAATGAATCTGGTAAAGTAGCAGGATACAAAATTAATGCACAGAAATCTCTGGCATTCCTATACACTAATGATGAGAAATCTGAAAGTGAAAGCAAGAAAACACTCCCATTTACCATTGCAACACAAAGAATAAAATATTTAGGAATAAACCTACCTAAGAAGACAAAAGACCTGTGTGCAGAATATTATAAGACACTGATGAAAGAAATTAAAATGATACAAATAGATGGAGAGATATACCATGTTCTTGGATTGGAAGAATCAACATTGTGAAAGTGAATCTACTACCCAAAGCAATCTATAGATTCAACGCAATCCCTATCAAACTACCACTGGCATTTTTCACAGAAGTAGAACAAATAATTTCACAATTTGTATGGAAACACAAATGCCCCCGAATAGCCAAAGCAATCTTGAGAACGAAAAACGGAGCTGGAGGAATCATACTCTGTGACTTCAGACTATACTACAAAGCTACAGTAATCAAGGCAGTATGGTACTGACACCAAAACAGAAATGTAGATCAATGGAACAGGATAGAAAGCCCAGAGATAAACCCACACACATATGGTCACCTTATCTTTGATAAAGGAGGCAGGAATGTACAGTGGAGAAAGGACAGCCTCTTCAATAAATGGTGCTGGGAAAGCTGGACAGGTACATGTAAAAGTATGAGATTAGAACAGTCCCTAACACCATACACAAAAATAAGCTCAAAATGGATTAAAGACCTAAATGTAAGGCCAGAAACTATCAAACTGTTAGAGGAAACCATAGGCAGAACACTCTATGATATAAATCACAGCAAGATCCTTTTTTGACCTGCCTCCTAGAGAAACAGAAATAAAAACAAAAATAAACAAATGCACCCTAATGAAACTTCAAAGCTTTTTCACAGCAAAGGAAACCATAAACAAGACCAAAAGACAACCCTCAGAATGGGAGAAAATATTTGCAAATGAAGCAACTGACAAAGGATTAATCTCCAAAATTTATAAGCAGCACATGCAGCTCAATAACAAAAAAACAAAAAACCCAATCTAAAAATGGGCAGAAGACCTATATAGACATTTCTCCAAAGAAGATATGCAGATTGCCAAGAAACACATGAAAGAATTCTCACCATCATTAATCATTAGAGAAATGCAAATCAAAACAATGAGATATCATCTCACACCAGTCAGAATGGCCATCATCAAAAATCTAGAAACAATAAATGCTGGAGAGGGTGTGGAGAAAAGGGAACACTCTTGCACTGCTGGTGGGAATGTGTTGGTACAGCCACTATGGAGAACAGTATGGAGGTTCCTTAAAAACTACAAATAGAACTACCATATGACCCAACAGTCCCACTACTGGGCATATACCCTGAGAAAACCGTAATTCAAAAAGAGTCATGTACCAAAATGTTCATTGCAGCTCTATTTACAATAGCCAGGAGATGGAAGCAACCTAAGTGTCCATCATCGGATGAATGGATAAAGAAGATGTGGCACATATATACAATGGAATATTACTCAGCCATAAAAAGAAACAAAATTGAGTTATTTGTAGTTTGATGGATGGACCTAGAGTCAGTCATACAGAGTGAAGTAAGTCAGAAAGAGAAAGACTAATACCATATGCTAACACATATATACGGAATTTACAGGAAAAAAAATGTCATGAAGAACCTAGGGGTAAGACAGGAATAAAGACACAGACCTACTGGAGAACGGACTTGAGGATATGGGGAGGGGGAAGGGTGAGCTGTGACAGGTCGAGAGAGAAGCATGGACATATATACACTACCAAACGTAAGGTAGATAGCTAGTGTGAAGCAGCCATATGGCACAGGGATATCGGCTCGGTGCTTTGTGACCACCTGGAGGGGTGGGATAGGGAGAGTGGGAGGGAGGGAGATGCAAGAGGGAAGAGATATGGGAACATATGTATATGTATAACTGATTCACTTTGTTATAAAGCAGAAACTAAAACACCATTGTAAAGCAATTATACCCCAATAAAGATGTTTAAAAAAAAAAAGACACAGACCTACTAGAGAATGGACCTGAGGATATGGTGAGGGGGAAGGGTAAGCTGTGACAAGGTGAGAGTGGCATGGACATATATACACTACTAAACGTAAAATAGATAGCTAGTGGGAAGTAGCCACAATGCACAGGGAGATCAGCTCGGTGCCTTGTGACCACCTGGAGTGGTGGGATAGAGAGGGTGGGAGGGAGGGAGACGCAAGAGGGAAGAGATATGGGAACATATGTATATGTATAACTGATTCACTTTGTTATAAAGCAGAAACTAAGACACCATTGTAAAGCAATTGTACTCCAATAAAGATGAAAAAAGAAAAAAAAGAGAAGGGAATCAAAACATACCACTGTGGAAAATCATCAGTGTACAAAGGAGGGCCACAAAGAAAGGAAGAAAGAAAATTAGAACTAGAAAACAGCCAAAAAACAATAAGATGGCATTAGTTAAGTCCTTACCTCTCAGTAATTACTCTAAATGATAATAGAATTCTTCAATCAAAAGGCATAGAGTGGCTGGATGGATTAAAAAAAAATAAGACCCCACTATGCTGACTAAAGGAGATTCACTTCAGCTTTACAGACACACACAAGCTCAAAGTGAAAGGAGGATAAAAGATATTCCACGCAAATAGGAACCAAAAGAGAGCATGAATATCTTATACTTATATTAGACAAAATAGACTTTCAACCAGAAATGTTCAAAAAAAGGCAAAGATGGTCATTATATAATCATAAGGGAGTCAATTCATCAAGAATATATAACAATTATGAACAAATTTGCACCCAAGAGTGGAGCACCTAAATATATTAAGCAAACACTGACAAATCTAAAGAGAGAAACAGAGAAAAATACAATAGTAGAGGACTTTACCTCACTTTCAACAATGGATATATCATCCAGGCAGAATATAAACAAGGAAATGTTGAGCTTGAACCATACTTTAGGCCAAATGGAACTAACAGATATATATAGGCATTCCTTGGAGGTATTGTGGGTTCAGTTACAGACCACTGCAATAAAGTGAATATTGCAATAGAGTGAGTCACACAAACTTTTTGTTTCCCAGTGCATGTAAGTTATGTTTACACTATACTGTAGTCCATTAAGTGTGCGATAAAATTATGTCTAAAAAATGTACATACCTTAATTTAAAAATTATTTATTGCTAACAAATACTAACCATCATCTGAGCCTTCAGCAAGTTGTAATCTTTTGGCTAGTGGAAGATCTTGCCTCGATGTTGGTGGCTGATGACTGATCAGGGTGTTGGTTGCTGAAGACTGGGGTGGCTATGGCAATTCCTTAACATTACGACAACAGTGGAGTTTGCCACATCAATTGACTCTTCCTTTCACAAGCGATTTCTCTGTAGCATGAAGTGCTGCTTGATAGCACTTTACCCACCTTAGAACTTCTTTCAAAATTGGAGTCAATCCTCTCAAAACCAGCCACTGCTTCATCAAGTAAGCTTATTTGTAATATTCTAAATCCTTTGTGGTCATTTCAACAATATTCACAGCATCTTCACCAGGAGTAGATTCCATCTTCAGAAACTACTTTCTTTGTTCATCCATAACAAGAAACTCCCATCCATTAAAGTTTTATCATGAGAATGCAGCTATTCAGTCATATCTTCAGGCTGCAGTTCTAATTTTAGTTCTCTTGCTATTTCTATCAAATCTGCAGTTCCTCCTCCAATGAAGTGTTGAACCCCTCAAAGTCATCCATGAGGGTTGGAATGGACTTCTTTCAAACTCCTGTTAACGTTGATATTTTGACCTCTTCTCATGAATCACAAATGTTCTTAATGGCATCTAGAGTGGTGAATTATTTCCAGAAGGTTTTCATTTACTTTGCCTGGATCCGTCAGAGGAATCCCTATCTATGTCAACTATAGCCTCATGAAATCTATTTCTTAAATCATGAGACTTGAAAGTTGAAGTTACTCTTTAATCCATGGGCTTCAGAATGAAGGTTGTGTTAGCAGGCATGAAAACATTAATGTCATTATACATCTCCATCAGAGCTCTTGGGTAACCAGGTGCATTGTTAATGAGCAGTCATATTTTGAAAGGAATCTTTTATTCTGAGCAGTAGGTCTCAACAGTAGGCTTAAAATATTCAGTAAACTATGTTGTAAACAGAGAGTAGATTTAGCATAATTCTTAAGAGCCCTAGGATTTTCAGAATGGTAAATGAACATTGGCTTCAACTTAAAGTCACCAGCTGCATTCACCCCTAACAAGAGACTCGGCCTGTCCTTTGAAGCTTCAAAGCCAGGCATTGACTTCTCCTCTCTAGCTGTGAAAGTCCTAGATGGCATCATCTTCCAACATGACTGTTTTGTGTATATTGAAAATCTGTTGTTTAATGTAACCACCTTCATTCTCTCAGCTATATCTTCTGGATAACTCACTGCAGCTTCTACATCAGCCCTCGAAACTTGATGTTTCACCTTGCCCTTTTATGTTATGGAAACAGTTCCTTTCCTTAAACCTCACAAACCAACCTCTGATAGCTTCAAACTTTTCTTCTAGAGCTTCCTCACCTCTCTTAGCCTTCTCAGAATTGAAGAGTTTGGACTTTGCTTTGGATTAGGCTTTGGCTAAAGGGAATTTTGTGGCTGGTTTGATCTTTTACTTAAACCATTAAAACTTTCTCCATATCAGCAATAAGCCTGTTTCACTTTCTTTTTTTAATTATTATTATTTTTTATATTTAATTTGTATTGAAGTATGGTTGATGTACAATATTATATTAGCTACAGATGTACAATATAGTGGTTCATAATTATAGAAAGCTATACTCCATTTATAGTTATGATAAAATCTTGGCTATATTCCGTGCTGTACAATATGTCTTTGTAACTTATACATAATAGTTTGTACATCTTAATCACCTCCCCCTCCCCCTTCCCTCTCCCACTGGTTACCACTAGTTTGTTCTCTATATCTGTGAGTCTGCCTCTTTTCTGTTATATTTGCTAGTTTGTTGTATTTTTTGGATTCCACATATAAGTGATAGCATACAGTATTTGTCTTTCTTTGTCTGACTTATTTCACTCAGCATACTACCTTCCAAGTCCATTTGTGTTGCTGCAAATGGCAAAATTTCATTCTTTTTATGGCTGAGTAGTATTCTGTTGTGTGTGTGTGTGTGTGTCTGTGTGTGTGTATGTGTATATATATCACATCTTCTTTATCCTTTCCTCTGTTGATGGACACTTATTTTGCTTCCATATCTTGGCTATTGTAAATAATTCTGCTATGAACGTTGGGATGTGTATATCTTTTCAAATTAGTGTTTTTTGTTTTGTTTGGATATATACCCAGGAGTGGAATTACTGGATCCATTTTCAATCCTGAGAAAGAAGAGCAAAGCTGATGGCATCATACTATTTAATTTCAAACTATACTATTTTAAAGCTATAGTAATCAAAACTATGTTACTGGCTTAAAAATAGACACATAGACAAATGGAACTGAATCAAGAGCCCAGAAATACCCATATGCACATATAGCCAACTAGTACTTGACAAGCATACTCATTGGGGATAGGATAGTTTCTTCCATAAATGGTGTTGAAAAACTGGATTACCACATGCAGAAGAGTGAAATTGGAACCCTATCTTACACTTAACTCAAAATGGAATAAAGACTTAAACATGAGATCTGAAACTGTAAAACTCCTAGAAGAAAACATAAGGAAAATACTCTTTGACATTGATCTTTGTAGTGATTTCCTGTATATGACACCAAAAGCATAAGCAACAAAAGAAAAACTAAGTGGAACTACATCAAACTAAAAAGCTTCTGCACAGCAAAAGAAATAGACAATGAAATGAAAAGGCAACATATGGAATAGGAGCGATTGTTTGCAAAGCATATATTGGGTAAGGGGTTAATAACCAAAATATATAAGTGTACAGTTCAGTGGTTTTTTCTTCTTTGTTTTGTTTTGTTTGATAAATTTATTTATTCATTTATTTTTGGCTGCATTGGCTCTTTGTTGCTGTGCACGGGCTTTCTCTAGTTGTGGCAAGGGGGACTACACTTCATTGCAGTGTGCGGGCTTCTCATTGCGGTGGCTTCTCTTGTTGTGGAGCACGGGCTCTAGGCATGCAGACTTCAGTAGTTGTGGCTCACGGGCTCTAGAGCGCAGGCTCAGTAGTTGTGGCTCACGGGCTTAGTTGCTCCACAGCATATGGGATCTTCTCGGACCAGGGATTGAACCACTGTGCCCTGCATTGGCAGACGGATTCTTAACTACTGCACCACCAGGGGAGTCCCTAACCAAAATATATAAAGAACTCATACAACTCATTAGTAAAAAAACAAACAACCCTATTGAAAAATGGGCAGAGGAACTGAATAGACAGTTTTCCAAAGAAGATATACAATTGGCCAAGAGGTACATGAAAAGATATTCAACATCACTAATCATCAGTGAAATGCAGATCAAAACTACTATAAGATATCACCTCACAACAGTTAGAATGGTTATTATCAAAAAGACAAGAGATAACAAGTGTTAGCAAAGGTGTGGAGAAAAGGGAACCCTTGTACACTGTTAGTGGGAGTGTAAATTGGTTCAGCCACTATGGAAAATAGTATGGCGATTCATCAAAAAATTAAAAATAAAACTACCATATGATCTATGAATCTCACTCCTGGGTATATATCCAAAGTAAATAAAAACTGATTTTGAAGGGATAGCCACACCCGCATGTTCATTGCAGCATAATTCACAATAGCCAAGATATAAAAACAACCTAAGTGTCCATCACAGATGAATGAATAAAGAAGTTGTGAGATTTTACATAATCTGAGTGAATGAAGAAGTTGTGAGATTAAATGTATATTCAGCCATGAGAAAGAAGGATATTCTGCTGCTATGCAATAACTGGGTGGACCTTCAGGGCATTATGCTAAGTGAAATAAATAAGACAGAGAAAAACAAATACCATATGATATCACTTATTTGTGGAATCTAAAAAAGCCAAACTCAGAGAAATAGAGAGTAGAGTGGTGATTACCAGGAACTGGGAGGTAAGGGAAATGGGGAAATACTGTTAAGGAGTACAAACTTCCTGTTATAAGATTAATACGTTCTGGGGATCTAGTGTACAGTATGGTGATTATAGCTAATAATACTTTATTATATACTGGAAAGTTGTTAAGACAGTGGATCTTATATGTTCTAACCACAAAAAAGAAATGGTAACTATGTGATGGGATAGAGGTGCTAGCTAATGCTATGGGGGTAATCATTTGCAGTATACAAATGTATCAAATCAGCACACTGTACACCTTAAACTTACACAATGTTATATGTCAATCATAACTTATAAAGCTGGAAAAAAAGAAGGGCAATGTGAAAAATCTCCAAAGACTTAAATATTAAACACACTTCTCAATAATCTGTGAGTAGATAAGGAGTCTCATGAGAAATAAGAAATTACATTGAACTGAGTGACAGTATAAATATATCAAAATTTATGGAAAACAGCTAAATCAGTTTGTTTGAGAGGGAAACTCGTAGGATGGAATGCTTGCCTTAGAAAAGAGGAAAGGTCTGAAGTCGATATACCAAAATGTCACTTCAGGAACTTAGAAAAATAAGAGCAATATAAATCCAAAGCAAGTAGAAAGAAGGAAATAATAAATATAAATAATGAAGATAACATAAAAATCCCTGGAATTGAAACCATAAAGACAAAAGAGAAAATCAATGAAAGAGTTGGTTACAGAGAACCAGTATCCAAAACTCAATAAAATTAACAATCTTTTAGAAGGCTAACGAAGCAAAGGAAGAGAGTAGACACAAATTACCAATATCAGGAACAAAATGGAGGATATCATACTAATCATGTGGATCTGGAAAGGATAATAAGGGAATAATATGAACAATTCTATGTGCATAAATTTGATAACTTAGTTGAAATGAATGAGTTCCTTAAAAAGTACAAACTACTAAAACTCACCCAATATGAAATTGATCATTTGAATAGCCCTGAAACTATTAAGGGTATTGAATTCATATTTGAATACTCTCTGAAAAAAGAAATGTTTAGGCCCAGATAGTTTTACTGGAGAATTATACCAAGTGTTTAAAGAAAAATTAACATCAATTTATAAAATCTCTCCTAGAAAACAGAATAGGAGAAAACACTTCCCAACACATTGTATGAAGGCAGTAATTGCCTGACACAAAAACCAGGCAAAGAAGATAATACAAAAAAAGAAAATTATAGACCAATATCCCTCATAAATATAAGTGCAAATATCACTAACAAAAAGTTTGAGGATAGAATTCAGAAAAATTTAAAAAAAAAAAACACTATATACCATGATCAGATGGGATTTATTCCTGGAATGCAAGGTGGTTCAGTTGATTTTAAAATCAGTGAGAGAGTGGCATGGACATGTATACACTACCAAATGTAAAATAGATAGCTAGTGGGAAGCAGCTGCATAGCACAGGGAGATCAGCGGTGCTCTGTGACCACCTAGAGGGGTGGGATAGGGAGGGTGAGAGGGAGGGAGACGCAAGAGGCAAGAGATATGGGGATATATGTATATGTATAGCTGATTCACTTTGTTATAAAGCAGAAACTAACACACCATTGTAAAGCAGTTATACTCCAATAAAGATGTTAAAATTTTTTTTTCCATATTAACAGGCTGAAGAAGCAAAATTACATAAACTTATCAATTTATGCAGAATAAGTATTTGAAAAGATCAACACACATTTAGAAAAATAAACAAAACTCAACAAACTAGGAATAGGGAATAATCACCTCAGCTTGGTAAAGAACATCTTTAAAAAAATACCCTGTAGCTAACATCATACTTAATGGCTAAATGCTGAATGCTTTTCCTTTAAGATTGAGAATAACACAAGAATGCTTGCTCTTGCCACTGCTATTCAACATAGTAATGGAATTTAGGGGAAAGGGTGGGGGAGGGATAAATTAGGAGTTTGGGACTAACATATACACACTACTATATATAAAAAGATAAATAACAAGGACCTACTGTATAGCACAGAGAACTATACTCAATATTTTGTAGTAACCTATAAGGGAAAAGAATCTGAAAAGAGGATATATATATATATATATATATATATATATGTATATGTATATATTTCATATATATTACTTCATATATATATATATGAAACTGAATCACTTTGATATATGCCTGAAACTAACACAACATAAATAAATCAACTATATACTTTAATCAAAAAATAAAGTAACTTTAGAAAGTTTAAAAAAAAGGAAATAAAACACATATAGTTCCGATAGGAGGAAATCTAACTTTCCCTATTTGCCGATGACATGTTCGTCTGCATAGAAAATCCTAAGGTGGATATAAAAAAAAAATTTTCCAGAAATAATAAGGGAGTTTATCAAGATTACAGAATACAAGGCCAACATTCAAAAATCAGTTGCAATTTTATATTAGCAATGAAGGTATGGAAAATGAAATTAAAAGTACAATACCATCTACAATCTCTCAAAACAACTGAAATGCTTAGGTATATGTCTAATAAAACATTTAGAGGATTTATATGCTGAAAATTACAGAATGCTGCTTTAAAAACTCAAAGAAAATATACACTAAGAGACATATTGTACTCATGGAGTAGAAAACTCAACATAGTAAAGATTGTAATTTCTTTCCAAATCTATATATATATAAGCTTCAGATAATTAATATCAAAACCCCAGCAAGATTTTTTGTAGATAGGGACAAGATTATACTGGCGTAGGTGTATATATACATATATACACATATATATGTATATATATATATATTTGTGTGTGTGTGTGTGTATAATACACACACATACATACACATACACAAAAGAACTAGAAGAGCTAACACAATTTTTAAAATGAAGAATAAATGGGGAGATATTGTTAATGCTTACTATATTGCTTCAGTAGTCAAACAGTGTGATACTGGCAGATGGATAGACACATAGATCAATGGAAGAGAATAGTCTATAAATAGCCTTGCAAAGTATGGCCAAATTGCTTTTGATAAAAGCACAAAAGCATTTCAAGGGAGGAAGGATAATCTTTTCAACAAATGATGGTGGAGAAATTGCATGTGTATAGGCAACAAAATTGAACATTGACCTAAACCTCACATCTTATACAAAAATTAACATAAAATCATCATACATATAAATGTAAACTATAAAACTTTTAGAAGATAACATAAGAGAAAATATGTGGACCTACTGAAGAACCTTACTGAGCAGTTTTTAGACATTACACCCAAAGCACAAACCATTAAAGAAGTAAATTAATAAATTGAACTTCATCAAAATTAAAAACATTTGCTCTGTAAATGACCCTATTAAAAAGATGAAGAAACAAGCTACCAACATGGAGAAAATATTTGCAAACTATGTATCTGATACAGGACTCATATCTAGAATATACAAAGAACTCTCAAAACTGAACCGTAAAAAAATCAGACAATTCAATTATAAAATGAACAAAAGACATGAAAAGGATGTATGTATGACAAATAAACACATGAAAAGATGTCCAAGATCACTGGCCATTAGGGAAATGCAAATTAAGGCCTCAATGAGATATCACTGCATATCCATTAAAACAATTAAAAAATAGTGATAACACCAAATGCTGACCAGGGTACACAGAAGTTGGAGCTCTCCTACATTTCTGGTAAGAACATAAAATGATACAGTTACTCTTGAAAAGTTTGGCAGTTTCTTAAGAAAAAAAAATGTAACTATGTACTTATTATACAACCTATCATTTACACTCCTGGGCATTTATCCCTGAGATATGAGAACATGTTCACACAAAACCTCTACAGGTATGTACATAGCATTTTTATTTGTAATAGCCAAAAACTGGATACAGCCCAGATGTCCTTCAGTGGGTGAATGGTTAACAAATTATAGTAACTCATATTGTGTAATACTATTCAGTAGTAAAAAAGAATGAATTATTGATGCACACAACTTGGATTGGTCTCATGGGTATTATACTGAGTGAAAAAGCCTATCTCAAAAAGTTACATACTGTTTATTCCATTCATATAACATTCTCAAAATGAAAAAATTAGAGATTTTTAAATAGTAATTTTAAACACTAATCTGTTTTTTTTAAACAGATTAGTGGTTGCAAGTGTTTAGGTGATGATAGGGGTGGAGGGTGGTGGGTATGACTATAAAGGGGTAGCATGAGAGATAATTTGAATGGTGGAATAGTATCTTGACTGTAGTGGTGGTTACGTGAACCTACACGTGTGATAAAATGGCATAGCACTGTTCATATACATTGTACTAATGTTATTTTCCTAGTTTAGATATTGAACTATAGTTACGTAAGATATCCCCTTTCGGGAGAAACTGGGTGAGAGGTATGTGCAACCTCTCTGTGCTATCTCTGCAATTTCCTGTGAATCTATTTTATTTCAAAATAAAAATTTGGAAAGTGTAAACCAACTCAAAATTTTCATATTTATTACATGTGGGAATGATAATGTTTTGGATATATTGGGTCAAATAAAGTATATTATAAATTTTTTTAAATGAAGATCTCATATGGAATGCTTTCTATTGTATACTCTCAAGTTAAAATGGCAGAGAGCAGAAGTGTATCTATACTATGCTACCCTTATCTAAGGAAGAAGGGGATATAAGGAAATAGAAATGGATCTGCTTATTGTGAAAAAGATATACAGGACAGGTAATCCAGAACCTAATGAATTGGTTACCTATAGGTGTTTGGCAGGTGTGGACTGGTAAGGATGGGATAATGACAATGGTGTAGCAGGGATGAGAGAGGAGCAACTCTTTGAATATACTTTTTTTTTTGTCATAGGTCTGACTTATAGAATCATAGTATTGTTTCATGTTCTCAAAACTAAATAAATATATAAGTAAAATCAACCTGACGGAAGAACCCAAAGTGAAATACAAAGAGTAAAAAATGAACCTAATTGTATTACAAATGAGGAACATAGCCATATAGAAGAGGATAGGAAGAAAAGAATTAACAAAAGTAATTTTGGAAAACAGTATTTCTACTGTATATTTTAGGACTAAAGTTGAAAAAGAACTTTATACAAACACTACTCTCTTTGGTAAATGTATTGCTTACAGGGGTATGGGTTAGCAACCCTGAAATTAATATACTTATATTGTAGAATTAAATAAATAAGTAAATATATTTTGAATAATTAAAACTAGATTTCTTGCTATTGAAGAAGAACATTACAAATAAGCAAAGGAGTAAGGCTAAAATGATCACTGTGGTATTAGATTGGAATGGAAACAGTAAAATTTTTAGAACTCATATTTTAAAAATATACAGATAGATACAGAAGTAAATATAGATGTGTTTGTGTATCCATAGAATACCTAGAAGCAGTGCCACTCTAGTAACAATGAGCACACTTAGCACCCAGGCCTTGGTTTCTAAATACCATTCTCCTATAAAATAACCAGGGCTTCTTGGAGAAATAGCTGATTCCAGGGCTGGGACAGGGAAAATACAAGATGAAACTGGAATATCTTATGGTGCCAAAAAGTAAGGAAGGGCTAAAAAATATTATAGGAATGTGATGAAAGAACGTGGGAGCCAACATGAAACTGATCCCAGTGGTCAAAATGGGAACATTTGAGCAACAAATTAAATAATGATATTATTGGATTATAACCCATAGAATAAAATAAATATCTATGATTCCAGACTGATATAAACCAACAAATGCACACACACAATGGAGAAGGAATAGCTCTTTCTTACAGTAGAATTTTAATTAACAAATGTAAAAGAAGTGAGCAAAATAGAAAATTACTACAGTAATTTGCAGGCAGGAATTAACAAATACTAAAATTAGTGGGTGAAAAAATATGGCGAAAATCAGGATGTCTGCATAGCCTCAAATATCTTACCACAAGATATTTATTAATGATAAGGGGAAAATAATATCTTTACGGTGGAAAAGTCTGGCATCACCAGTAATAAGATATAGCAACATCTTGTATCACTAGTATGATGCACTGAGAGGGGTACAGCATCACTTCTTCCTAAAAATGTTTAACCTAAATATAATCATGAGAAGACATCAGAAAAACCCAAGCTGACTGAATCCTACAAAATAACTGACAAAGTTGTATGTACTTTTGCCTTGTAGTTTAACATGTTTACAGGTTTGGGAGATTAGGACATGGACATCTTCAGGGTCATTATTCTGTCTACCACAGTTAACTCTCTGGCCCCAAAAGATTTACATCTATCCCACATGCAAAATACATCCATCCTATTTCAAGTTCTCCAAAAGTCTCAACCAATTATAGCATCAATCCACGTCCAAAATCTCATCTAATTATCATCTGCTCAAAAGTCCCAAATCTCATCATCTAAATCAGCTAAGTTAGGTATGGATGAGACTCTTGCTATAATTCATTGTAGGGTAAAATTCCTTACTACCTATTCACCTGTGAATCTAGAAAACAATCCTTTGGGCTTGCAGCTCCACCATCTGAATCATCCTCCCTTTTTTGTGAAAAGTAGCATGTGTTTGAAGTTGAGGAGTTTTATCAGCCTGTTTCCTGCTTGTAGAATTGTGGGGGTCTGACAGCCTTCTTTTATTTCCTCTTCTCTCTGTTCCTTTTAGGCCAAGCTGGCAGTGTTTATATTGGTATAACATCCTCAAAATTCTGTGGGTCTCCCAGGTATATCACTAAGATTAATTCCATTAGGCAAGAGGATCCTCCACAAGTCATTCCTAAATAATTGCCTTAAACATCCCCTCTCTAATTCTGGCTTCTACTGAGACAGATAAGGGGATCCATGAGTCACATACTTAATCTCTTTAAAGATCCCCCTGTATAACTGAATACTGTGATCTCCTGATCGTTCTGAACCGCTAGCAAAAGGCTGTCCAGCCACACCCTTGGATTTCTCTTCAGAGCATGCCTTCCTGACAGTGAATCTCCTAATTTTAGCAATTGTTGCAATCTGCATAGGCTGAGAATTTCCTAAATTATATAGTTCGAGAAGTCCTAGTTCCTTTTTGCTCAACAGTTCTTTCATCAATTTATCTCTTTCCTCTCACATTTTATTATAAGCACCAAGAAGAAACAACTCAATACCTTTACTACTTTGTTTGGAAATCTCAGCAAAATAACCAAGTTAATTGCTTACAAGTTCTGCTTCCCACCTAACTGTATAACACAATTCAGATACACTTTCTGCCACTATATAACAAGGATCCCCTTTCCTCCAGTTTCTAATAACATGTTCATTATTTCCTTTTGAGTCTTCAGCAGCAGCACCTTTAGTATCCATATTTCTACCAACAGTCTGTTATAATGATTTAAGTGTTCCCTAAGGCACTATACGTTTTCTCTGCTGTGCTCCTCACTTCCTTCTGAGCCCTCACTAGCGGAATTGTTATTATGCACATTTTTACTAACAGTATGTTCAAAACAGTCAAGGCTATATCTATCACATTCCTCTAAATTTTTCCAGCATCTTCTCACTGCCCATTACAAAGCAACTTCCACAATTGTTTTTAAGTTTTGACTTGCATAATTTTTAAGTATTTCTTACAGCAGCACACTACTTCCAGGCATCACAATTTATATTAATTTCCTATTGTAGTTGTAACAAACTAGTACAAACTCTGTGGCTTAAAACAAATGAATTATCTTAATAGTTCTGGAGGTCAGAAGTATAAAATTTGTTGGCGGTGCTGCATCTCTCTTTCCTAGTCCTTTCCATCTTCTAAAAGCCTCCTGCATTCCTTGGATTGTGGACCATTCCTCCATATTCAAAGCATATAATCTGCCCCCCTTATTCTTTTTTTTAACATCTTTATTGGGGTATAATTGCTTTACAATGGTGTGTTAGTTTCTGCTTTATAACAAAGTGAATCAGTTATACATATACATATGTTCCCATATGTCTTCCCTCTTGTGTCTCCCTCCCTCCCACCCTCCCTATCCCACCCCTCCAGGCGGTCACAAAGCACGGAGCCGATATCCCTGTGCCATGCGGCTGCTTCCCACTAGCTATCTACATTACGTTTGTTAGTGTATATATACCCATGCCTCTCTCTCTCGCCCTGTCACAGCTCACCCTTCCCCCTCCCCATAACCTCAAGTCCGTTCTCCAGTAGGTCTGTGTCTTTATTCCTGTCTTGCCCCTAGGTTCTTCATGACATTTTTTTTTCTTAAACTCCATATATATGTGTTAGCATACGGTATTTCTCTTTCTCTTTCTGACTTACTTCACTCTGTATGACACACTCTAGGTCTATCCACCTCATTACAAATAGCTCAATTTCGTTTCTTTTTATGGCTGAGTAATATTCCATTGTATATATGTGCCACATCTTCTTTATCCATTCATCCGATGATGGGCGCCTAGGTTGTGTCCATCTCCGGGCTATTGTAAATAGAGCTGCAATGAACATTTTGGTACATGACTCTTTTTGAATTATGGTTTTCTCAGGGTATATGCCCAGTAGTGGGATTGCTGGGTCATATGGTAGTTCTATTTGTAGTTTTTTAAGGAACCTCCATACTGTTCACCATAGTGGCTGAACCAATTCACATTCCCACCAGCAGTGCAAGAGTGTTCCCTTCTCTCCACCCCCTCTCCAGCATTTATTGTTTCTAGATTTTTTTTTTCTTTTAACATATTTATTGGGGTATAATTGCTTTACAATGGTGTTTTAGTTTCTGCTTTATAACAAAGTGAATCAGTTATACATATACATATGTTCCCATATGTCTTCCCTCTTGCATCTCCCTCCCTCCCACCCGCCCTGTCCCACCCCTCCAGGCTGTCACAAAGCACCGAGCCAATATCCCTGTGCCATGCGGCTGCTTCCCACTAGCTATCTACCTTACGTTTGTTAGTGTGTATATGTCCATGACTCTCTCTCTCCCTGTCACAGCTCACCCTTCACCCTCCCCATATCCTCAACTCCGTTCTCCAGTAGGTCTGCGTCTTTATTCCTGTCTTACCCCAGGGTTCTTCATAACATTTTTTTCCCTTAAATTCCATATATATGTGTTAGCATACGGTATTTGTCTTTTTCTTTCTGACTTACTTCACTCTGTATGACAGACTCTAGGTCTATCCACCTCATTACAAATAGCTCAATTTCGTTTCTTTTTACGGCTGAGTAATATTCCATTGTATATATGTGCCACATCTTCTTTATCCATTCATCCGATGATGGGCACTTAGGTTGTTTCCATCTCCGGGCTATTGTAAATAGAGCTGCAATGAACATTTTGGTACATGACTCTTTTTGAATTTTGGTTTTCTCAGGGTATATGCACAGTAGTGGGATTGCTGGGTCATATGGTAGTTCTATTTGTAGTTTTCTAAGGAACCTCCATATTGCTCTCCATAGTGGCTGAACCAATTCACATTCCCACCAGCAGTGCAAGAGTGTTCCCTTTTCTCCACCCCCTCTCCAGCATTTATTGTTTCTAGATTTTTTGATGATGGCCATTCTGACTGGTGTGAGATGATATCTCATTGTAGTTTTGATTTGCATTTCTCTAATGATTAATGATGTTGAGCATTCTTTCATGTGTTTGTTGGCAGTCTGTATATCTTCTTTGGAGAAATGTCTATTTAGGTCTTTTGCCCATTTTTGGATTGGATTGTTCGTTTTTTTGTTATTGAGCTCCAGGAGCTGCTTGTAAATTTTGGAGATTAATCCTTTGTCAGTTGCTTCATTTGCAAATATTTTCTCCCATTCTGAGGGTTGTCTTTTGGTCTTGTTTATGGTTTGCTTTGCTGTGCAAAAGCTTTGAAGTTTCATTTGGCCCCATTTGTTTCTTTTTGTTTTTATTTCCATTACTCTAGGAGGTGGTTCAGAAAGGATCTTGCTGTGATTTATGTCATAGAGTGTTCTGCCTATGTTTTCCTCTAAGAGTTTCTGGCCTTACATTTAGGTCTTTAATCCATTTTGAGCTTATTTTTGTGTATGGTGTTAGGGAGTGATCTAATCTCATACTTTTACATGTATGTGTCCAGTTTTCCCAGCACCAATTATTGAAGAGGCTGTCCTTTCTCCACTGTACATTCCTGCCAACTTCATCAAAGATAAGGTGTCCATATGTGCATGGGTTTATCTCTGGGCTTTCTATCCTGTTCCATTTATCTATCTCTTTGTTTTTGTGCCAGTACCATACTGCCTTGACTACTGTAGCTTTGTAGTATAGTCTGAAATCAGGGAGCCTGATTCCTCCAGCTCCTTTTTTCATTCTCAAGATTGCTTTGGCTATTCGGGGTCTTTTGTGTTTCCATACAAATTGCGAATTTTTTTGTTCTAGTTCTGTGAAAAATGCCAGTGGTACTTTGATAGGGATTGCATTGAATCTATAGATTGCTTTGGGTAGTAGAGGCATTTTCACAATGTTGATTCTTCCAATCCAAGAACATGGTATATCTCTCCATCTATTTGTATCATCTTTAATTTCTTTCATCAGTGTCTTATAATTTTCTGCATACAGGTCTTTTGTCTCCTTAGGTAGGTTTATTCCTTGATATTTTATTCTTTTTGTTGCAATGGTAAATGTGAGTGTTACCTTGGTTTCACTTTCAGATTTTTTCATCATTATTGTATAGGAATGCCAGAGATTTCTGTGCATTAATTTTCTCTCCTGCTACTTTACCAAATTCATTGGTTAGCTATAGTAGTTTTCTGGTCGCATCTTTAGGATTCTCTATGTATACTATCATGTCATCTGCAAACAGTGACAGCTTTACTTCTTCTTTTCCTATTTGTATTCTTTTTATTTCCTTTTCTTCTCTGATTGCTATGGCTAAAACTTCCAAAACTATGTTGAATAAGAGTGGTGAGAGTGGCCAACCTTGTCTTGTTCCTGATCTTAGTGGAAATGCTTTCAGTTTTTCTCCATTGAGCATGATGTTGGCTGTGGGCTTGTCGTATATGGCCTTTATTATGTTGAGGAAAGTTCCCTCTATGCCTACTTTCCGCAGGGTTTTTATCATAAATAGGTGTTGAATATTGTCAAAAGCTTTCTCTGCATCTATTGAGAAGATCATATGGTTTTTCTCCTTCAATTTGTTAATATGGTTTATCACATTGATAGATTTGCATATATTGAAGAATCCTTGCATTCCTGGAATAAACCCCACTTGATCATGGTGTATAATCCTTTTAATGCGCTGTTGGATTCTGTTTGCTAGTATTTTGTTGAGGATTTTTGCATCTATGTTCATCAGTGATACTGGCCTGTAGTTTTCTTTCTTTGTGACATCCTTGTCTGTTTTTGGTATCAAGGTGATGGTGGCCTCGTAGAAGGCATTTGGGAGTGTTCCTCCCTCTGCTATATTTTGGAAGAGTTTGAGAAGGATAGGTGTTAGCTCTTCTCTAAATGTTTGATAGAATTTGCCTGTGAAGCCATCTGGTCTTGGACTTCTGTTTGTTGGAAGATTTTTAATCACAGTTTCAATTTCATTGCTTGTGATTGGTCTGTTCATATTTTCTATTTCTTTCTGATTCAGTCTTGGCAGGTTGTGCATTTCTAAGAATTTGTTGTTTTCTTCCAGATTGTCCATTTTATTGACATAGAATTGCTTGTAGTAATCTCTCGTGATCTTTTTTATTTCTGCAGTGTCAGTTGTTACTTCTCCTTTTTCATTTCTAATTCTATTGATTTGAGTCTTCTCCCTTTTTTCTTGATGAGTCTGGCTAATGTTTTATCTTTTTTGTTTATCTTCTCAAAGAACCAGCTTTTGGTTTTATTTATCTTTGCTATTGTTTCCTTCATTTATTTTTCATTTATTTATGATCTGATTTTTATGATTTCTTTCCTTCTGCTACATTGGGGTTTTTTTGTTCTTCTTTCTCTAATTGCTTGAGGTGCAAGGTTAGGTTGTTTATTCGAGATGTTTCCTGCTTCTTAAGGTGGGCTTGTATTGCTATAAACTTCCCTCTTAGAACTGCTTTTGCTGCATCCCATAGGTTTTGGGTCGTCAGGTCTCCATTGTCATGTGTTTCTAGATATTTTTTAATTTCCTCTTTGACTTCTTCAGTGATCACTTCATTATTAAGTAGTGTATTGTTTAGTCTCCATGAGTTTGTATTTTTTACAGATCTTTTCCTGTAATTGATATCTAGTCTCATGGCATTGTGTTCGGAAAAGATACTTGATACAATTTCAATTTTCTTAAATTTACCAAGGCTTGATCAGTGACCCAGGATATGATCTATCCTGGAGAATGTTCCATGAGCACTTGAGAAAAATGTGTATTCTGTTGTTTTTGGATGGAGTGTCCTACAAATATCAATTAAGTCCATCTTGTTCAATGTATCATTTAAAGCTTGTGTTTCCTTATTTATTTTCATTTTGGATGATCTGTCCATTGGTGAAAGTGGGGTGTTAAAGTCCCCTACTATGAATGTGTTACTGTCAATTTCCCGTTTTATGGCTGTTAGTTTTTGCCTTATGTATTGAGGTGCTCCTATGTTGGGTGCATAAATATTTACAATTGTTATATCTTCTTC
Organism: Aethalodelphis obliquidens; assembly: GCF_003676395.1. Lineage (NCBI taxonomy): Eukaryota > Metazoa > Chordata > Mammalia > Artiodactyla > Delphinidae > Aethalodelphis > Aethalodelphis obliquidens. The sequence goes on along the minus strand of NW_020838029.1, from coordinate 3,844,406 downwards.
TTGGACCGATCCCTTGACCATTATGTAGTGTCCCTCTTTCTCTCTTCTAATAGTCTTTATTTTAAAGTCTATTTTGTCTGATATGAAAATTGCTACTCCAGCTTTCTTCTGGTTTCCATTTGCATGGAAAATCTTTTTCCATCCCCTTACTTTCAGTCTGTATGTGTCTCTAGGTCT
>NW_020838029.1:3497929-3844219 GCF_003676395.1 Aethalodelphis obliquidens | reverse complement strand
TTATTTCCACTATTTTATCTTCCAGGTCACTTATCCGTTCTTCTGCCTCAGTTATTCTGCTATTGATCCCATCTAGAGTATTTTTAATTTCACTTATTGTGTTGTTCATCGTTGTTTGTTTCATCTGTAGTTCTTCTAGTTTCTTGTTAAATGTTTCTTGCATTTTGCCTATTCTATTTCCAAGATTTTGGGTTATCTTTACTATCATTTTTCTGAGTTCTTTTTCAGGTAGACTGCCTATTTTCTCTTCATTTGTTGGGTCTGGTGCACTTTTATCTTGCTCCTTCATCTGCTGTGTGTTTTTCTGTCTTCTCATTTTGCTTATCTTACTGTGTTTGGGGTCTCCTTTTCGCAGGCTGCAGGTTCATCATTCCCATTGTTTTTGGTGTCTGTCCCCAGTGGCTAAGGTTGGTTCAGTGGGTTGTGTATGCTTCCTGGTGGAGGGGACTCATGCCTGTGTTCTGGTGGATGAGGCTGGATCTTGTGTTTCTTGTGGGCAGGTCCACGTCTGGTGGTGTGTTTTGGGGTGTCTGTGGACTTATTATGATTTTTGGCAGTCTCTCTTCTAATGGGTGGGGTTGTGTTCCTGTCTTGCTAGTTGTTTGGCATTGTGTGTCCAGCACTTTAGCTTGCTGGTCGTTGAATGAAGCTGGGTGCTGGTGTTGAGATTGAGATCTCTGGGCGATTTTCACCATTTGATATTATGTGGAGCTGGCAGGTCTCTTTTGCACCATCTTCCTGAAGTTGGCTGTCCCACCTCAGAGGCACAGCACTGACTCCTGGCTGTAGCACCAAGAACCTTTCATCCACTCCGTTCAGAATAAAAGGGAGATAAAGTAGAAAGAATTAGTAGAAGTAGAAAGAAAGAAAGAAAGAAGGAAAGAAAGAAAGAAAGGAGGGTGGGTGGGAGGGAGGGAGGAAGGAAGGAAGGAAGGAGGGAAGGAAGGAAATAATGAAAGAAAGAAGATAAGGTAAAATAAAATAAAGTAAGACAAATTATAATAAAGTTATTAAAAAAAAATAATTATTAAGAAAATAAATTTTAAAAAAAGGGGTGGATAGAACCCTAGGTCAAATGGTGGAAGCAAAGCTCTACAGACAAAATCTCACACAGAAGCATACACATACACACACAAAAAGTAGAAAAGGGGGAAAAATCATAAATATTGGTCTCAAAGAAAAGGGGAAAAAATCATAAATCTTGGTCTCAAAGTGCACCTCCTTAATTTGGGATGATTCGTTGTCTAAAGGAGGGAAGGAAGGAAGGAAGGAAGGAAGGCAGAGAGGGAGGGAGGGATGGAGGGAGGAAGGAAGGAAGGAAGGAATGAAGGAAGGAAGGAAGGAAAGTAAGAAATGAAGGAAGGAAGGAAGAAGATAAAGTAAAATAAAATAAAGTTATTAAAATAAATATTAAAAAAAAATTTAAAAGAAACTGATGGATAGAACCCTAGGACAAATGGTAGAAGCAAAGCTATACAGACAAAATCTCACACAGAAGCATACACATACACACTCTCAAAAAGAGGAAAAGGGGAAAAAATCATAAATCTTGCTCTCAAAGTCCACCTCCTCAATTTGGGATAATTCGTTGTCTATTCATGTATTCCACAGATGCAGGGTACATCAAGTTCATTGTGGAGTTTTAATCCGCTGCTTCTGAGGCTGCTGGGAGAAATTTCCCTTTCTCTGTTCTCACAGCTCCCAGGGGCTCAGCTTTGGATTTGGCCCAGCCTCTGTGTGTAGGTCGTCATAGGGCGTCTGTTCTTCACTCAGACAGGATGGGGTTAAAGGAACAGCTGCTTCAGAGACTCTGGCTCCCTCAGGCCAGGGGGGAGGGAGGGGCACAGAGTGCAGGGTGAGCCTGCGGCGGCACAGGCCGGCATGACGTTGCACCAGCCTGAGGCGCACCGTGCGTTCTCCTGGGGAAGTTGTCCCTGGATCCCGGGACCCTGGCAGTTGCGGAGTGCACAGGGTCCCCGGAAGGGGGCTGTGGATAGTGACCTGTGCTTGCACACAGGCTTGTTGGTGGTGGCAGCAGCTGCCTTAGTGTCTCATGCCCGTCTCTGGGGTCCGCGCTTTTAGCCGCGGCTCACGCTAGTCTCTGGAGCTCCTTTAAGCAGCGCTCTTAATCCCCTCTCCTCACGCACCAGGAAACAAAGAGGGAAGAAAAAGTCCCTTGCCTCTTTGGCAGGTCTAGAATTTTCCCGGACTCCTTCCCGGCTAGCCGTGGCGCACTAACCCCCTGCAGGCTCTGTTCACGCCGCCAACCCCAGTCCTCTCCCTGCGCTCCAACTGAAGCCCGAGCCTCAGCTCCCAGCCCCGCCCACCCCAGTGGGTGAGCACACAAGCCTCTCAGGCTGCTGAGTGCTGGTCGCCACAGATCCTCTGTGCGGGAATCTCTCAGCTTTGCCCTCCGCACCCCTGTTGCTCTGCTCTCCTCCATGGCTCTGAAGCTTCCCCCCTCTGCCACCCACAGTCTCCGCCCACAAAGGGGCTTCCTAGTGTGTGGAAACCTTTCCTCCACAGCTCCCTCCCACTGATGCAGGGCCCATCCCTATCCTTTTGTCTCCATTTATTCTTTTTTCTTTTGCCCTACCCAGGTACGTGGGGAGTTTCTTTCCTTTTGGGAGGTATGAGGTCTTCTGCCAGCGTTCAGTAGGTGTTCTGTAGGCGTTGTTCCATGTGTAGATGTATTTCTGGTGTAGCTGTGGGAAGGAAGGTTGTCTCTGCATCTTACTCTTCCACCATCTTCCCCTCGTCTCTGCCCCCCTTATTCTTATTCGCACTATTACTCTCACTGTCTCACTCACTTACTTGCCTTTGCCTCTGTCATCACATTGTCTTTTCTCTCTGAACCTCCTGCCTCCCTCTTATAAGGACCCTTTTTATTATGTTGAGCATACCCAGATAATCCAGGATAATCTTCCAATCTCAAAATCCTTACCTTAATCATATCTGCAAAGTCTCTTTTTCCATGTAAAGTAAGATAATAACAGGTTTTTGGGATTAGCACATGGACATCTTGAGTATCATTAGTCTGTGTACCACACCAGTACTCTTTAGAAGTCTTAAAATCATGAAAGATAGAGATTGAGGAACTATTGCACACTGGAAAAGACAAAGGTAACATGACAATTTAATGACATATGGGATCCTGGATTGTATACTAGACAAGAAAAGAAGGACATTAATGTGAAAACTGATAAAATTCAAATAAAACCTATGGATTAGTTAATATTATTGTGCTAATGTTAATTTCTTGGTTTTGATAATTGCACTCTGGTTATATAAGATGTTAACATTAAGGGAATTTGGATGAAGGTTATACAGAAAGTCGTATTATTTTTACAATTTTTCTGTAAGTCTAAATCATTTAAAACTAAAACATTAAAAAAGTTTTATCGATGTATACTGACACCATCAATATTTGGCATGTTTCCTCACATAGTCAATAAGTTCCATATTCCCAAATATTTTAATGTCATTCAGCTCGTAAGTGAATAATTATATTTCACTTTTTTCAAATAATTTTTTAAATTATGAATGAGATTGGGTATCTTTTCATACATTTATTGGTTGTTGTATTAGTTTGCTAGGGCTGCAGTAACAAAATGCCATATATTAGATAGCTTAAACAACAGAAATCTAGTTTTTCAGAGTTCTAGATGCTGGAAGTCCAAAGTCAAAATACTGGAAAGGTTGGTTTCTCTTCAGGCCTCTCTCCTTGATTGATTTCTCACTATGTCCTCATGAAGACTTCCCCTGTGTGTGTGCCTCCCTACTCTCTCTCCCTTATCTTATAAGGACACCAGTCATATTGGACTAGGGCTCCATCTTTGTGACCTCATTGAACCCTGATTACCTTTTAAAGGTAATTTGGAGCCCCTATCTCCAAATACAGTCACATTAAGGGTAAAGTCTTTAAAATATGAATTTTGAGGGGATACATTTCAGTCCTTAACAGCTGTCCATTTCAGTTGAGAGATGGGGTGGCACACTTTTTTTATTGGTTTGACATTTGAATGTATGCCTATCCCTCTGATGTACCCATTTAACCTTCAATCGCTGAAAACTCCACTTTAGGATAGTGGATACATCTGTGAGAGGAAAGGGAGTACAATTGGTGAACATTGTTGATCTTAAAGTGAGTGGTAGTTACACAGAATATTTTAATCTTCTTATCTATATGGAATATTTTATAATATATCATTTAAAATATTTAGTGCGAGGTGAGGAAATGAACATCAAGTAGTTTGGTTGTAAAGGAAAGAAAAATTGGAGGCAATGGCTTTAGAGGCATTGATTCAAGAGAGAATCGTTTTAGGGCTGGGAAACATGTGCATGTTCATAAACCAGGGACAGTGGAGCTCATATGGAGGAAGAGATTGAAGATCCAAGTGAGAGAGAAAATAACTGATGGAGGAAGGTCCCTGAGGGCTTTGAGCAGATGGCCTTCAGATTATTTTATGACCATTTAGGGAAAGAGGAAAATAAGAATAGATGCATATAAGATTGCAATCTGTGGGCATGAGGAAGCAATGTCTGTGAAAATTGAGGAGGATAATGATTGCTGCACTCCATTTTCTCAAATACAATGTAAGTTTATCTTATCTGATGAGAATAAAGGAAAATATGTGTAAAGCTGGAAGCTTGAGGAGAGTAAGAGAAGGTTTAGAACAGTCTATGAAGGGAATGGAGAGGGAGGTGACCAAGGCCATGCTAAAGGGCTGTTATTAAAGAACAATGCACACCATAAATCTAGAGTGGTACCATCCCTGATGGGCTTCACGCCTCCCCCCAAACACTGCTCAAAACCCAGTGTGTAAATATTTTCCCCCATTCTCTGGGATGTATTTTCATTTTGTTTATGGTTTCCTTTGCTGTTCAGAAGCATTTAAGTTTAATTAGGTCCCATTGTTTATTTTTGTTTTCATTTTTATTGCTACAGGAAGTGGATCAGAAAAGATTCTGCTGCAATTTCTGTCAGAGTGTGTTCTCTCTCTGTTTTCCTCTAATGGTTTTATACTATCCAGGCTTACATTTAGGTTTTTAATCCATTTTGAGTTTACTTTTGTGTACGGTGTTAGGGTGTGTTCTAATTTCATTCTTTTACATGTAGCTGTCCAGTTTTCCAGCACCATTTATTGAAGAGGCTGTCTTTTTTCCATTGAATATTCTTGCCTCCTTTGTCATAGATTAGGGGACAAAAGATGCGTGGGTTTATCTCTGGACTTTCTATCCTCTTCCACTGATCTATATTTCTGTTTTTGTGCCGGGACCATACTGCTTTGATGACTGTAGCTTTGTTGTATAGTCTAAAGTCAGGGAGCCTGATTGGTGCAGCTCTGTTTTTCTTTCTCAGGATTGCTTTGGATATTTGGGATCTTTTGTGTTTCCATACAAATTGTAAAATTTTTTGTTCTAGTTCTGTGAAAAATTCCATTGGTAATTTGATAGGGATTGCATTAAATCTGTAGATTGCTTTGGGTAGTATAGTAAATTTTACTTTTATTATTGTTTGGCAATAAGCTATTTTATTTTATTTTTAAAATTTATTTGTTTAAACATCTTTATTGGAGTATAATTGTTTACAATGTTGTGTTAGTTTCTGCTGTATAACAAAGTGAATCAGCTATATGTATACATATATCCCCATATACCTTCACTCTTACATCTCCCTCCCACCCTCCATATCCCACCCCTCTAGGTGGTCACAAAGCACTGAGCTGATCTCCCTGTGTGATGCAGCTGCTTCCCACTAGCTATTTATTTTACATTTGGTAGTTTATGTATGTCAACGTTACTCTCTTACTTCATCCCAGCTTGCCGTTCCCCCTCCTTGTGTCCACAAGTCCATTCTCTACATCTGCATCTTTATTCCTGTCCTGCTCCAGGGTTCATCAGAACCATATTTTTTTTTTAGATTCCATATGTATGTGTTAACATACGTTATTTGTTTTTCTCTTTCTGAATTACTTCACTCTGTATGACAAACTCTAGGTCCATCCACCTCACTACAAATAACTCAATTTCATTTCTTTTTATGGCTGAATAATATTCCATTGTATATATGTGCCACATCTTCTTTATCCATTCATCTGTTGATGGACACTTAGGTTGCTTCCATCTCCGGGCTACTGTAAATAGTGCTGTAATGAACATTGTGGTACATGATTCTTTATGAATTATGGTTTTCTCAGGGTATATGCCCAGTAGTGGGATTGCTGGGTCATATGGAAGTTCTAGTTTTAGTTTTTTAAGGAGCCTCCATACTGTTATCCATAGTGGCTGTATCAATTTACATTCCCACAAACAGTGCAAGAGGGTTCCCTTTTCTCCACACCCTCTCCAGCATTTATTGTTTATAGATTTTTTTTTTTTTTTTTTTTGCGGTACGCGGGCCTCTCACTGTTGTGGCCTCTCCCGTTGCGGAGCATGGGCTTCGGACGCGCAGGCTCAGTGGCCATGGCTCACGGGTCCAGCTGCTCCGCGGCATGTGGGATCCTCCTGGACTGGGGCATGAACCCGTGTCCCCTGCATCGGCAGGCAGACTCTCAACCACTGCGCCACCAGGGAAGCCCCCGTTTATAGATTTTTTGATGATGGCTATTCTGACTGGTGTGAGGTGATACCTCATTGTAGTTTTGATTTGCATTTCTCTAATGATTAGTGATGTTGAGCATCCTTACATGTGTTTGTTGGCAATGTGTATATCTTCTTTGGAGAAATGTCTATTTAGGTCTTCTGCCCATTTTTGGATTGGGTTGTTTGTTTTTTTGATATTGAGCTGTATGAGCTGCTTGTATATTTTTGAGATTAATCCTCTGTCAGTTCCTTCAGTTACAAATACTTTCTCCCATTCTGAGGGCTGTCTTTTTTGTGTGTGTGGTACGTGGGCCTCTCACTGTTGTGGCCTCTCCCGCTCTGGAGCACAGGCTCTGGACGTGCAGGTTTAGTGGCCGTGACTCACGGGCCCAGTTGCTCCGCAGCATGTTGGGATCCTCCCAGACTGGGGCACAAACCCTTGTCCCCTGCATTGGCGGTGGACTCTCTACCACTGCGCCACCAGGGAAGCCCAAGGGTTGCCTTTTCATCTTGTTTATGGTTTTCTTTGCTGTGCAAAAGCTTTTAAGTTTCATTAGGTCCCATTTGTTTATTTTTGTTTTCATTTCCATTTCTCTAGGAGGTGGGTCAAAAAGGATGTTGCTGTGATTTATGTCAAAGAGTGTTCTTCCTATGTTTTCCTCTAAGAGTTTTATAGTGTCTGGCCTTACATTTAGGTCTTCAACCCATTTGATCTTATTTTTGTGTATGGGGTTAGGGAGTGTTCTAATTTCATTCTTCATATGTAGCTGTCCAGTTTTCCCAGCACCACTTATTGAAGACTCTGTCTTTTCTCCATTGTATATTCTTGCCTCCTTTATAAAAGACAAGGTGACCATCCGTGCATGGGTTTAAACCTCTGGGCTTTCTATCCTGTTCCATTGATCAATATTTCTCTTTTTGTTCCAGTACCATACTATCTTGATTACTGTAGCTTTGTAGTATAGTCTAAAATCAGGGAGCCTGATTCCTCCAGCTCCATTTTTCTTTTTCAAGATTGCTTTGTCTATTTGGGTTCTTTTGTGTTTCCCTAAAAATTATAAAATTTCTTGTTTTAGTTCTGTGAAAAATGCCATTCCCAGTTTAGTAGGGGTTGCATGGAATCTCTATATTGCTTTGGGCAGTATAGTCATTTTCACAATATTGTTTCTTCCAATCCAAGAACATTGTACATCTCTCCATCTGTTGGTATCATCTTTAATTTCTTTAATCAGTGTCTTATAGTTTTCTACATACAGATCTTTTGTCTCCTTAGGTAGGTTTGTTCCTTGGTATTTTATTCTTTTTGTTGCAATGGTAAGTTGGAGTGTTTCCTTAATTTCTCTTTGAGATTTTTCATCATTAGTGTATAGGAATGCATGATATTTCTGTGGATTAATTTTGTATCCTGCTACTTAGCCAGATTCATTGATTAGCTCTAGTAGTTTTCTTGTAGCATCTTTAGGATTCTCTATGTATAGTATCATGTCATCTGCACACAGTGACAGCTTTACTTCTTTTCTGCTTTGGATTCCTTTTATTTCTTTTTCTTCTGTGATTGCTGTGGCTAAAACTTCTAAAAATTATGTTCAATAATAGTGGTGGGATTGTACGCCACTATAGTACACCACTATTGTACAACTGTATTTACAGTTGTATTGCTGTAAACTTCCCTCTTAGAACTGCCTTTGCTGCATCCCGTAGGTTTTGGATCATCGTGTTTGCATTGTAAATTGTCTCTAGGTATTTTTTGATTTCCTCTTTTACTTCTTCAGTGATCCATTGATTGTTTACTACCATATTGTTTAGCCTCCATGTGTTTGTGTTTTTACAGCTTTTTTCCCTCTAATTGATTTCTAATCTCATAGCGTTGTTGTCAGGAAAGATGGTCTATATGATTTCAATTTTCTTCAATTTACTGAAGCTTCATTTGTGACCCAAGATGTGATGTATCCTGGAGAAAGTTCCATGTGCCCTTAAGAAGAAAGTAGATTCTGCTGCTTTCAGATGGAATGTCCTATAAATATCAATTAAGTCTATCTGTCCTAATGTGTCATTTAAGACTTGTGTTTCCTTATTAATTTTCTGTCTGTATGATTATAAATTGGTGTATGTGGATATCGAAGTCCTCCACTATTGTTGTGTTACTTTTGATTTACCCTTTTATGGCTGTTAGCATTTGCCTTATATGTTGAGGTGCTCCTATGTTGGGTGCATAAATATTTACAATTGTTATATCTTCTTTGATTGATTCCTTGATTGTTATGTAGTGTCCTTCCTTGTCTCTTGTAATAGTCTTTATTTAAGGTCTATTTTGTCTGATATGGGTATTGCTACTCCAGCTTTCTTTTGATTTCCATTTGCATGGAACATATTTTTCCATCCCCTCACTTTCAGTCTGTATGTGTCCCTAGGTCTGAAGTGGGTCTCTTGTAGACAGTATATATACAGGTCTTGTTTTTGTATCCATTCATCCAGTCTGGGTCTTTTGGTTGGAATATTTAATCCATTTGCATTTAAGGTAATTATCAATATGTTTGTTACTATTGCCATTTTGTTGTTTCTTTTGGGTCTGTTGTTGTAGTTCTTTTTCTTCTCTTGTGTTTCCCGCCTAGAGAAATTCCTTTAGCATTTGCTGTAAAACTGGTTTGGTGGTGCTGAATTCTCTTAGCTTTTGCTTGTCTGTAAAGCTTTTGATTTCTCCGTCAAATCTGAATGAGATCCTTGCTGGGTAGAGTATTCTTGGTTTTAGGTTTTTCTCTTTCATCACTTTAAATATATCCTGCCACTCCCTTCTGGCCTGCAGGGTTTCTGCTGCACAATCAGCTGATAATCTTATTGGAGTCCCCTTGCATTTTATTTTATTTATTTATTGTTGCTTTTCCCCTGCTGCTTTTAATATTTTTCTTTGTATTTAATTTTTGATAGGTTGATTAATATGTGTCTTGTCATGTTTCTCCTTGTGTTTATCCTGTATGGGACTCTCTGTGCTTCTTGGACTTGGGTGAATATTTCCTTTCCCATATTAGGGAAGTTTTCCACTATAATTTGTTCAAACATTTTCTCAGACCCTTTCTCTTTCTCTTCTTCTGTGCCTCCTATAATTCAAATATTGTTGTTTAATGTTGTCCCAGAGTTCTCTGAGACTGTCCTCATTTCTTTTCAGTCTTTTTTCTTTATTCTGTTCCATGACAGTGATTTCCACCATTCTGTCTTCCAGCTCACTTATTTGTCCTTCTGTCTCAGTTATTCTGCTATTGATTCCTTGTAGTGCATTTTTCTTTGGAATTATTGTGTTGTTTATCACTGTTTGTTTCTTATTTAGTTCTTCTACATCCTCGTTAAACATTTCTTGTATCTTCTCGATCTGTACCTCCATTCTATTTCCAAGATCTTGAATCATCTTTACTATCATTGCTCTGAATTCTTTTTCAGGTAGATTGCCTATGTCCTCTTCGTTTAGTTCGTCTGTTAGGTTTTTACCTTGCTCCTTCATCTGCAACATATTTCTCTGTCATCTCATTTTGTCTAACTTACTGTGTTTGTGGTCTCCTTTCTGCAGACTTAAAATTCATAGTTCTTCTTGCTTCTGGTGTCTGCCTCCTGGTGGGTGACATTGGTCCAGGGGCTTGTGTACGCTTTCTGGTGAGAGGGACTAGTGTCTGCGCTGTGGTGGGTGGAGCTGCGTCTTATCCCTCTGGTGTGCAGGGCTTTGTCAAGGGGTGTGTTTTAGGGTGTCTGTGAGCTTAGTAGGGCTTTAGGCAGCCTGTCGGCTGATGGGTGGGGCTGTTTTCCTGTCTTGCTGGTTATTTGGCATGAAGCGTCCAGCACTGGAGCTTGCAGGCAGCTGGATGGACCTGGGTCCTGGTGGTGAGATGAGGACCTCTGGGAGAACTCTCATCGGTTAATATTCCCTGGGGCTGGGAATTTTCTGGTCATCCAGCCGCCAGGACTCAGCACTTCCACTACAGGGGCTCAGGTTTGACCCCTGGCCGAGGAGCCAAGACTCTGCAAGGTGTGCTGTGCAGCCAATGGAAAAAAAAAAAGGAAAAGAAAACAAACAGAGAAAGAGAAACCAAGACAAACAATAAAAACAATAACATAAACAAAACTACCCAAAGAAAATAAAAATGAAGAAAACAACCAAACAAAAAAACCTCAAAACCAAAACATACAATAAAAGCAAAACTAACAAAAACCAAAAAAACAAAACTAAAACAACAAAAAAGCAAAGAAAGCAAAAAATAAACACACAAAAATGACAACAAAACAAAAACAAATAAAAGGAAAAGAAAACAGATAGACAAACACCAAGACAAACAATAAAAACAAAACTGGTTATGTGGGGATCATTTCTTGTCATTTTAGGTGTTCAGGGTCCTCTACTAGTGTTCAGTAGGCACTCTGTGCAAATTGTTCCACTTGCAGATGTATTCTTTTCTTTCTTTCTTTTTTTTTTGTGGTATGTGGGCCTCTCACTGTTGTGGCCTCTCCCATTGCAGAGCACAGCCTCTGGACGTGCAGGCTCAGCAGCCATGGCTCACGGGCCCAGCCGCTCCATGGCATGTGGGATCTTCCCGGACCGGGGCACGAACCCATGTCCCCTGCATTGGCAGGTGGACTCTCAAGCACTGCACCACCAGGGAAGCCTGCAGATGTATTCTTTATGTACTTGTGGGGAGAAGTGAATGCCAGGTCTTCCTATTCCGCCACCTTGACTGCTTCCTCTTAAAACTGGCGGGCAGCCCCAGGGGCCAATGGGGTTTCAGCTTGTGATTTCCCTCCCAAGTATGGCAGAGGTGTGGTTGTGGGCAGGGTCGGGAGTTGCACTGCTCTCCCCTCAGGCTCTGATGCATCTCAGTAATGGTGGAGGGAAATGACGCTGAGCCAGGGGTTCCAGCTCTTCAGGGACCCAGACTCCAAGCCCGGCAGCAGGGCTGGGCTGCTTGGCCCTTAATCACTTGGGGAGGGAGGTGGGGGTGCCATGGAGGGAGCTGCCAGGAGTGCAGTATGCCACCTTGCCCCAAGGAGGGTCCTGGAAGCATGTCCTGGATGGGGTGGGGGCACCCACTGTGACCACAGCCTCAGCCAAACAATACTTAAACATCTGAGTTTGGAGCAGAGAAAGGCTTATTACAGAGCCTTGTAAGGAGAAGTTTGGCTCATGCCCCCGAAAACCCAAAAAATGTCTTTGTTGTTATTCTTTACAGCTTTTAGGGGAACTGCCAACTTCAATTTTATCAAAAAATCCATTTCTCAATGAATGACCTCAATCCCTACTGAGTTCATAAAAGTGTGATTTTGGCCAGGATATCAATAGTGTATTCTGTTGGGTAATTTGAAGAGCAATTAAAGTGCTAGTTATATGTTATTCCTCTGATCCAATAGGAGGTTACTTCTGCTAACCTGTGGTCAGCTTTTGAGTGAAGTTGTTATACCCTTGTAACCTATAAATATGTGTTAAGTGATTGAAGTCCTGAGCTCTGTATGATACTAGAGATGTACTCTGATCATGTTTTCCAAAGACATGGTAACCAAGGATCTTTTCTGATTTATTAATTTATTCATATGAAACATCTTAGATGGAGATATAAAAAGAAGTACCAATTTATTATACATTTATCAAATTGTGTGTTTTGAAAAAGAGCAAAATGAAATGTGGATGAGATTGTTCCAGAAATTCTGGACCTTATGTAGGTGTAACCTCATAGGATGGTTGTGGGGATTAAAAGAGATAATATATATGAGAACTGATGCTGCTTTACAAATATCAGGGATTATATGTTCCTGCCAAGTTGTTCAGTTAATGGGATATGATTTTTCAGTTGACATATATTATAATTTCAGTAATGTGAGTTTTTTTCCATTTACACTTGCTCTTTAGTAGAAAAGGGCTTAAACAGATTGATTTTGAGTTTCTGTCATTCTCTTCCTTTGGCCTCTCTTTTTAAGAACATCCAGGGTCTGTAAATAAAATTTAAGTGCATCAGAAGTATTGATACTTAAAGGATTCCATTCCTAAGTCTTTCAAAAAGAGTATTCTAAAACAATTTGAATCATCATTTCTAAATTATTTATTTTCTAAGTTGGTACGTAGGTAAATTATGGAACAAGAAGATCTACCTATACACTGATCCGTAGACAGTGTCAATGATTCTTAAGTTCTCTCTCTTCCCGTCTCACCGAGCAGTATCTATCCAGGGTGCCTGAACCTAAGCTGCTGCCTTGAGACACAGAGGCCATTTGGACTGACAGAGGAAAGTTGACTTCTGTTTTCTGAACATTTTGTTTTGGAGAACTGTGGTGAATTACAGGGGAGGAAAGAGAACAGGTCTGAAGGCAGTTCTTAGCAATTTTGTTTTAAGGACAGTGCTTTATTTTAAAGTTAAGGGGACAAAATGTGGGATAGATCCATTTGAATATTAAGACTCTAAAGGGACCCTGAAGACCTTCTGGTCAAGGCTCTTCATTTTACATAAAGTCCTTTTGTGCATACTTCAGTAGTGGTAACAAATTTGCATTTCTCTAACTCCATTCCCACTCATCTTCTCTTTGGAACTTTCGTCCGCCACCACCAACCTATCCCCACAGTTCTTCTTATCTCACTTGTGCTTTGCAAACTCATCTTCTTAGTTATACAATCTGGCATTGGCCATTTCCCTCCTTTATTACTGCTGAGATCATTGTATTGGGGCTAGAAAAAAGCAGGTCTGCCTCTTAAATTTAGATCTGTATTCAGGGAACATGGAATCAGGCTATGTGCCAGTATGGGGCAATGTACTTTTATCTCATTCAGTCATTATTCTAACTCTGTGAATGATAGATATTATTGTTTCCTTTTTTTTTTGGATTAGGAAACAGGCACAGAATGTGGTAAGTGACCAAGCTGACACTTAAATCTAGGTCTGTTGGGTTAAGTCTGCACCTCAGGGAATGGGGACCTGTTTTATGTGAGATGTTAAAGACAACAGCAAGTTGTACTTGTCTTTACATCACTGATGTTGACTTAGCTCTTCTAACCTCTCCTGAGTTCCTTCATTATTGACAGTCTTTCCCTTCTACTGGGTGGTAAGCTGCTTTTGAATCCTACAGGATCTTGCTTTACTGCCTTAAGTACAGTTTTCTGGGTGAATAATTATTTTCATAATAATTGGAAAATCTATTATCAATGTATGTGAAAAGGGATTTTATTCTTATCTTTAAAGATGTATGGTTGGAAACCATGGTTGAGGGAACTGAATGGTGCAGTCTTTGTTGAAGATGTAGATGCTTAAGGAAAGTTATGCCTGTAAGTTGGCCAGAGAAAGCTAGGTTGTTCTCAATGCAGAGTTTGTGGGAACTCAAATGCTGCCTATGTTCCCAAATATCCAAATGGGATCTTGTCCAGGAAAAACAATGTACTGGATCTTGTCCATTACATTGTAGCAATGTAATGGATTTGGGGAGGCAAACAAGAGTCCCTTTTAAGGACCAACTCTGATTTATGTATTTTTCAGACACCTAGTTTAGCAACCCAGAGGAAACAGAAACTTCTAGTCCTGGTCTATGCCTCCTGTTTTCTCTGAAATGTGGCTTCTGTGAATTTTGGACTGCCACCAGAGGGCAGCAAAGGAATAGATAAATGTTTCCCTCTACCTCTGCTTTCTGGAATGATAGGTAGGTAGGTAGATAGATAGATAGGTAGAATAGGTAGATGATAGATATTTTAAAATATAAGTAAATATAAATATAGATTTATACTTAACAGATTTATATTTTATATATTTAAAAATATATCTCTATGTATCTATCTACATATATACATATAAGTACACACACACATGCGCACACACACACAGAGAGAGAGAATCTAATTAAGCCAGGTTTATACGTCATTGCCTTTAAATTCTGAAATGATAGAGTTAAGCTAAAAGTTATTAAAAATAATATTTGTATTAGCCTGTACATGTGAGGATACTTTCAGAGTATAATATGCAGTTAACTGGGGATTTGACAAGCATTTCAAATGAATCTTCAGAAAAAAATATCTTTAAGTAGTGAATATTAAAAGCAAAGTGTAACCTGAAGACAAATGTCTGTGCAGAGAATTATCAGATTGAGAAACTTCAGATATGTTCATTAGTCATCGTGAATCTTTGAAAACATAGATTTAAGCTTTAAGTTTTCAATTGTAGCTAAATCAAGATCTTCACACATTTCCCGAAAGACTAGTTCTCTTCATTTTGAAGTGAGGTCAGGACCTGTTTGAAGTGAATAAGCATGTCCAAGCCTGATGAGATAGTGTGATAAGTGTAGGATACAGCTGTGAGCTGGGGTTTACCCCTCAATGTTCAGAGAGCTGAAACATTCCCCATGAGTCACCCTTTTGATGCTTGTCAACCTAAGAATTATTCTCAAGACTCAGCAAAAGGCGGGAATACCCTCTCCCGTCCTTTTCCTCTTTCCAGCTGGCACTGAAACAAAAATTACAATACAATGAACAATAGTTTATCTAACAATAGTTAGATAAATGAACAATTTATCTAGAGCTTGCTATGTGCCACAGACTGTGCTAAATGTTTGACATTCAACATCTTCAACATCTCTTTGAGTCCTCATAACTTTTACGAGGTATTTCCTCATTTTACTTAGAGGTAACTGAGGTCTAGAGAGATTAGATTTGTTATGGATATCGAAGTCAAATACTTGATTTTATTGTATTTTTGAGGCTTCTGATTTGCTTGAGAGAGAGAGAATGAGAATGAGAGAATGAATATAGAATCAGAGTTTTTTGAGAATTTTAAAAGCTTTCCAAAATCATATAGCCCGTTCCCCTCAATGGCCAATGATTTTCTCATACCGTATACTTTTGCCTTTGCTATTCTCCTTTGGGTGTTCTGAGTCTCAGCTTTGAACATCAGAGTCTGGATAATACAGTTAAGACTGGGGCCACTGTGCTAGTGGGTCAGGTATGTGTACTTTGAAGTAGACTGAGTTCCTCAGTCTGGTGATACTGCCTATAGGGATTTTGGGAACCAGGAATCAGTGGAGGAGCATTGAGATTGGGTGAACTTTTTCTTTGCTCTGAGATTTTGGGACTGATGGCTGAGTCACTGCTACTTTTTTGGATTAAGACTTTTAAAAATATCCCTGAAAATGCCTAGGCCTCCTCTGTAGGTTTTCCAAGTATCCCTACAGGTGAGAATATTATAGAAAGAATGGAAAAATAGCTTTGGAAGCAGATGACCCTCAGGGTGAATCCCACCTCCGTCCTTTGCTAGCCGAGTAGTCTTCAACAAGCCAGTCTACCTCCCTGAGCCTTGTTTCCTTCATTTTAAAAATGGGGCTAATAATTAGGCTTACCTCAGTTGTTGGGAGCGTTCAACGAGATAAATATATCAAGTACTTTGTACATAGTATTGCCCACCAAATTCTAATGCCTTTATTATATTGACAGGAGATTAACTTTATCTTAGTGGTGACATTCTTCCATAATCCCTGGTATATATTAAGTCTTTGTAGTCAATGTGGTGTTTTCTAGAGGTCCTTAGATCATTGTTAATTCATGGTTGTTAGATGATGCAGAACTCTTCACTTCTCCAGCCTTAAAGTGTCCTAAATAGGTATAAAAGTAAAACTCCACTTGAAACCTGTCCTTCCACTCTTAGTAGAAAGCATAAATCCATGCCAAGCGGATGGAGGTGTCCTTAGCAGGATCTGACTTCATTCTTTCCTCAGTATCCTCTTCCCAAGGCAACTGGCCAGAGGAATGGACTGACAGAGCATGGATTATAGACATATTAGATATAATCAGTGGGAGTATAAAAGAGTTTCATATAAGAGGTACTGTGTTTTAAGGGGATAGGGCACCAGATTGGGGGTTAGAATTCTTGGGTTCTAGTCTAAGTTCTACCACCTACTAGCTTTGGAGCCTTGGGCAAATCGCTTCCTCTCTTTGGACATTAGTTTTCCCTTATATACTGTATGTGTAGGACTAGATAGGATTCTAGAATGTGTCCTGTAGAAGAACCTTAAAGTCTACGTGTTGCAGAGACCAAAGACAGGCCTGGTGACAGCCCTCTTTAAAAAAATGTTGGCTCTTAGTAACAACAGACATGACATTTTCAAAGTTCTGTGCATACTCTAAGATAACTTGGTGACACATTTGATGTTTAAAGTGGTCTCTGCCAAATGCTAAGAGACTATTTTTGACCCCATCACCACCTTTGTTTCTAATGAAGTTCAGAGAATAGTTTTTCTGATATAACCAGGCCTCAGAAAGTGCAACACAGACTCAGCCAGAGTGTAAACGGAGACTCATTGGAAAGCTGAGATTCATCGGGGCCAAGTCTTAAATCTTTGATTTATAGAAAGGCGAGATGCTTTTTGTACAATCTGATATTTGCAGCCTTGAAGAGGCATCTGGGGAGAATCTGGATGGTTACTCAGTTCTGCCAAAATTTCCAAGAGTTTGGATGACTGTGGATCTCATGGCTTTTGGCAATTGAAAAATGATTGTGTTGTGTTAAATTTCTTCTATTTTTCACGCCTAAAAACTTGACAGAAGAAACTGGGAGGGGGTTAATATATGATCAAACTCAGGAAAGAGTTTCATGAACCGCCTTCCCAGTGAAGGTGATACTTCTTCTGTCTGTGCCTCAAAGCACAACAAATATTGTCATCCAGCTTTAGTCCTCAGGAACCTTCAGAAGAAGGATTTCCAGGAGTTGGACTCCTGACCACCCCAGACAATAGCCAAGGCCCAACGAGTGAAATAGTATCCCTTGGATATTGAGTTCTCTTAGCCCAGGCCTTTAGAATTCAACTCAGCTAATATCCACTCAGGGCTAACCATGTTCCCAGAAAAAAATATCATTGGTTTGCCCTCAGACTCTGCACTGGCTACCCTCTGTGATTTTTCCTGAAGTCACTATCAAAGACCACAAAATTCTACGTGTTCTTAACCAGTCTACAGAAAGCCAAATCAGTCTGCCCTCTTTCTGGAGTTTTGGAAAGTGGGAAAATAAGTTTGACTTGATACTGTTTCCACCCAAGGAATTACTTTTTAAATTTAAAATGTTTCCTTCTATGTTATATAGTGGAAAGAGTGTTAATCTTGAAATCAGACAAATCTGAGTTCATACCATAGCCCTGCCACTTATGCCTTCTCCTGCTACTGCTATCACTTCCCCTTTACAATGATTGCATGAGATACAGAGGAGCTAGTTTTGTATCCTGTGCCACCTGGTATTTGGCTCCATCTACCCCACACATTATGACTGTCCTATTCCTTTAGGATTTATTTCTTCTATATTCAGAGGGTATATAGTTGTTCATTTCTCAGAACATGCTTTTCATGGATACTCAAGAAGTCAAAAGAAAATTAAGTAAAACAGACAGAGTTTATTTTCTTGGGCCTCTCTTAACACTTTTTCATCTCTAAGAGTTTCCCCCTCATTAAAATTAGGTTGTCAAAATTAAGTCCAGAGATCTTGGGCCCATCATCTATTCTTCCTCTCTTAAGAGAAACTATAGATATTTTGCCAGGTTTTCATTCCCAAGCCACTAGTTATATCTTAGTTTGTAGTCCTCTTTTCAAAGAATTGATGATACAAATTAAGTTTCATAAATACTAAATTGTTATCACATACCAGGCAAAGTTCTAGGCACTGGGGATACACTTGTAAATAAAACAAAGGCCTTATTTCATGGATCTTATATTCTATCGGGGAGGGACAAATGATAGACAAGTCAATATATTTGTCAGGTGGTGATAAGTGCTCTGCAGAAAAAACAAGGTAAGGGATGGATATCTTATAGAAGGTGGTGTTAATATGATACTTAGGCAGAAAACTGAATAAAGTAAGGGTATTAGCCATGGTGGATATCTTGGGGAAGAGCAATTCCAAGAATAGTAAACAATGAGTGCAAAGATCATGAGGCAGAAGTGTGCTTGGCATGTTGAACAGCAAAGAGGCCAAAGTGGCTAAGGTTGAATGAGCAAGGAGGACATATTTACTCCATTTCTTTTCCCGAAGGGAATAGCAGTAATACATAGGTTAAAAAGAGATCTGATGTGGGGCATTTGGAGGGCCCACAGAACAGAGAGGGAGGTAAGTGTATTCTTCCTACTATAGTAATTGCCAGTATTTTCACATTAAATCTTGGCTCCAAGGTTTACATCTGTAGGTCAGCTTTGGGGAGGATGTTGCAACCCATTTTGACTGTAGGGTTATCCAGGCCATGTTTTAATTTTAGAAGGACACACAACAGGAAGTATCCCCTCTGTTTTTCTAGTCTTTTCTCATTTAGAGAAACTGTGGTTTTAAGCCTACTGAGCATCTTCTCTGAACACTGCCTATGGGCACATCGGCAGAACTGGCCTCAAAATGTTCTCAACCAATGTCTCAGTCTACCTGGAGGAGACAGAGCCTGTAGAGATGGTACCCTGTTCAGGTGCATTTGGTAGCTCTCATTACAAACCCCCAAAGTTAGTGACCCCTTATCCTTCTTGGGGCCTGGGTAGCTCCTTGAAGATGAGCAGGCTTCAAGGAAGGAGTTTGTCGATGAGAAGCAAATAATTGGTGTAACTAGAGGAGAGAAATAAAATAATTTAATCTGGCAGAGACCTTGAAGAGCTATCACGTCCACAACTTTTGATTTGCATAGCACATAACCACTTCATCCCTTATTGCTTTAATCTCAACCTCCCTCTGTCCCCCAATTCCTTCCCCTTCCATCTCACCTCTCCCTCCCTCTCTCCCTGCTTCTCTCCAAGGAAATGTGAGTTTAAGTCCTTTTTAGGGTTGCAATAGTTACCATTTATAGAATGCTTAATATGTTCCAGACTAGGCTCTTTACATACGTCGTCTCATTCAATCATCACAACAACCCTATGAGGTAGATGGTATTATTATCACTATTTTGCAACTGAGGTTTGCAAAATGCAAACTGAGCCTCAAGTTTGAGGCTCATATAGTTTAAGTACTTTGCCCAAGGTTGCATAGGTAGTAAGTGGCAAAGCCTCTACACAGCTGATTCTGACTCAAAGCTACCTCTTTAATCTCTATTTTATACTCTATTTCCCCAATTCCAGTTGGAGAAGAAGCAAGTGAGAAAAATCTCTATTGTTTAATAGGCCTTGAGGGGCCTGGCAGCCAAGATCCATCCATTCATTCTAAAAAATATCATTGAGCTGCTTCCTCTTGCCTGGTGTCCTAGTAAGGGCCTAGCTTGTAGATATGAATGAGATAAAAATCTCTAGTGGCAGGAAGCTCATGTTACTGGCAGGGAATTAGGAGCAACTAACACTCAGGGTACAGTGTAATAACTACTGTGATGAAGATGTACATCAGATGCTATGGGAGCAAATGGAAGTGGAACATATCTCTGTCATGGGAGTCAGCTAAGGCTTCACACAGTGTTAATGAATGAGTTGAGACCCCAAAGTTAAAAGGGAATGAATTAATTAAGGTACAGGCTAACTTCCTGTAACAAAGAGCACAGCAAATTCAGTGGCTTAAATAAGAGAGAAGTTCATTTTGCTTTCATATAAAAGTCCAGAGGTGAACAGTCGAAAATCGGTGGAGTAGCTCTGCTGTCCTTACCACTTGGCCTTAATGTTTGGGCCCTACATACCTGTTCCATTGGTCTTCATCAAAGAGAAGGGGAAAAGAGACAATGGAATGCAGACTATTTCTTTATAAAAAGATGATCCAGAAGTTTGCATACATCACTTCCACTTATATTTTATTGTTTAAAACTAAAGTGCATGGCCTTACTTAGCTATAAGGGAAGCTGGGAAATGTAGGTATGGGTATTCAGCTAAAACTCAGTGAGTTCTATTATTAAAAGGAAGAAGGGCAAATGGATACCGTAGTATAGGGTGAAGGTAGGAATAAATGGAAGATGAGACTGGAGATTGTAGGCAGTGGCCAGATTATAGAGCACCTTGTGTACTAACTACAGAGTTTGGACTTTATCTCAACAATATTGTGGAGTCACTAAAATATTATAAGCAGAGGAGTAAGACAATTATATTTTGAGTTTAGTTATTGATACTTTGGTAGGTTAAAAAAAGAGTGACATGAGGCACAGAGAACAGTTAGAAGACCACTGTAGTAATATTAGAGAGACATAATGAGACTTTGAACTGAGGCAGTGTCAGGGAACAGAGAGGACAAATTAGAGAGATATTAAGGAAGTATAATTGATGGATCTTATTGACTTAATGGATATGGGATGTGAGAGAGAGGGAGGATGCTAGGGTAATAATGCCCAGATTTCTGGCTTGGACATTAGCATTATTTTAAGAAATAAACCGTTACAAGAAAAGAGTTAAATATGTTTAATTTTAGAAATGTTGAGGTTGAGATACCTCTGGGATATCCAGATGGCAGTATTGAGTAGGCAATTATATATATTGGTATAGAAACTATTAGAGAAAACTGATAGTGTAAGCCATGAGAGTACATGAAATTCTTGAGAGAGAGAATGAGTCTAGATTAGTGAGATCATTAGAGGACTGAGAATACAATACTGGGGAAGATCAGCATTTAGGAAGAGCCAGTAAAAGAGACTGGGCAGTGTTCAGAGATGTAGAAATATAGTTATTCAGAAAGGTAAACAAGGATAAAGAAGATGTGGTACATATATACAATGGAATATTACTCAGCCATAAAAAGAAATGAATTGAGTTATTTGTAGCAAGGTGGATGAAACTACAGACTGTCATACAGAGTGAAGTAAGTCAGAAAGAGAAAAACAAATACCATATGCTAACACATATATATGGAATCTAAAAAAAAGAAAACAAAAGGTTCTGAAGAACGTAGGGGCAGGACAGGAATAAAGACACAGACATAAAGAATGGACTTGAGGACACAGGAAAGGGGAAGGGTAAGCTGGGACGAAGTGAGAGAGTGGCATGGACATATATACACTACCAAATGTAAAATAGATAGGTAGTGGGAAGCAGCCGCATAGTACAGGGAGATCAACTTGTTGCTTTGTGTCCACCTAGAGGGGTGGGATAGGGAGGGTGGGAGGGAGACGCAAGAGGGAGGAGATGTGGGGATGTATGTATATGTGTAGCTGATTCACTTTGTTATACAGCAGAAATTAACACACCCTTGTAAAGCAATTATACTCCAATAAAGATGTTTTAAAAATAAATAAATAAAAATAAAATCACCCAGTTAGTTCTCCCTTCTCACCTGGGAGAAGGGAGAACTAACTAACACAATTTAACACATCATTTTATTCAGATATGATTTAGACACAGCATGAACATTAGCTCGAAAATTTTATTATTCCTGTATTTTTTCCAAATGACAAGTATTTAAAAATAAAATCACTCAGTTCTCCCTAAAAAAAAAAAAAGAAAGGTAAACAATAAAGCATTCTTAGATCAGGAATGTCAGCTTGTATCAAGTGCTGCAGCAAAGTAAAAGTAAGGATTGAAACGTGCCCATAAGATTTGGGAATTAGGAGGTTAGTGGTGATTGTTACGAAAACGGTTACAGAAGAGCGGTGTGGACAGAGACCAGGTTGAACAGCAAATGGGATACAAAGAAGTGGAGGCTGGGGGATTGTGGAATAACACCAACAAGATGGCAGTGTAGGAATTTCTAGCACGGCTCTCTTTTGCAAAATAACAATTTGAACAACTATCTGCACACAAAAATATCTTCACAATAGCTAAGGAATCCAGGTGAGGGATTACAATACCTGGTGAATCACAATCACCTGGTGAAATGAGCATCTGATTTCACTGTTAACCCCAGTACTGGCTGGCCCCAGCATCAGACCTACTACTGCAGACTTAGGTGTCTCCCATGGCCCCAGGCTCCCAGTGGGCTCCTGCAAACCCAGGCCCCTAGCCCACCCAGTTATCCACCAGCTTCTGTGGCCCCAGACAGTTCCCACAGTCTCAGACAGCTCCTGTAGCACCAGGCTCCCAGCAGCTTCCTGCAAACCCAAACTCCCAAAACACCCAACATCACCGAGCACCTATAACCCCAGGCAGCTCCCAAGGCATGAGACAACAAGTGGGCTCCCACAAACCCAGGCTCCTGGCCCACCCCATTGTCAGCCAGCTCTCATGTCACCAGGCTACTGGTGAGTTCCTATGAATGCAGTTTCCTGATCCATTCCAGAATGGGTCAGCCCCCAAAGACCTAGCCTCTAGGCCAGCTCACATAGACCAAGGCTCCCAGCCTAACTCAATGCCAGGATTGCCCCTATGGCTCAGGGTCCAGGCAGGCTCCTGTCAACCCAGGCTTCTGGCCCACCTCAGTGCCAGGCAAGCACCTGTGGCCTCAGCTTATAGTCTGGTTCCCAGAGAACCAGACTCCTGGCCTGAACTAGCAACAGGCTGACCTCCATAGACTTAATCTCCAGGCTGACCCTTGAGACCCCAGATTACAGTCCATCTTCTATGGCGCTAGGCTCCAGGTTTGCCCAAAGGGCAGACCAGCCCCCATCACCCTAGGTTTTAGTCCAGTCCCTATGAAATCAGCCTCCTTGACCCATCTGGCACCAGAATAGTCCCCATGGACCCAGATGGTAGGGCCACCCCAGTGATCCCCTAAGCCTAGTCAGCCCCCATGGACCCAGATCCAGATTCATCCACATGAACCCAGATCACAGGCCCATCACTGCAGACTCAAGTGTCAGGCCTACCTCAGTGAATCCAAGCCCCATGTCCATACGCTTGAATCCAAACACCAGGCCTGCCTGCCTGCTGACCAAGGTGCCAGACCTGCCTGCCTAAGAACTCAAGCAGTAAGTCTCCTTCTGGACACCACCATATGGCCCATCCAGAATCTCAGTATGAGAATGTGGAGAAAAGGGAACCCTAGTACATTGTTGGTGGGAATGTAAACTGGTGCAGCCAATATAGAAGGCAGTATGGATGTTTCTTATAAAACTAAAAATAGGACTACAATATGATCCAGCAATTCCACTCCTGGGTATATATCTGAAGAAAATGAAGACATTAATTTGAAAAGATACATGCACCCCAATGTTCTTCACAGCATTATTTACAATAACCAAGATATGGAAGCAACCTAAGTGTCCATCAATAAATGAATGAATAAAGTGGCTGTATATATATATATATATACATAATGGACTATTAGCCATAAAAAGACTGAAATTTTTCCATTTGCAACAACATGGATAGATTTAGAGGGTATTATGCTAAGTGAAATAAGTCAGACAAAGACAAATGGTGTATGTTATCACTTATATGTGGAATCTAAAAAATAAAACAATTGAATAAAATATAACAAAACAGAAACACTCACAGATATAGAGAACAAACTAATGGTTATCAGTGGGGTGAGGGAAACGGGGAGGAGCAATATAGTGGTAGGTGATTAAGAGGCATGTGTGTATACTATATATAAAATAAATAAGCTACAAGAATATATTGTATAGCACACGGAATATAGCCAATATTTTATAATAACTGTAAATGGAGTATAATATGTAAAAATATTGAATCACTATGTTGTATACCCGAAAATAATATAATATTGTAAATCAATTACACTTTCATTAAAAAAAGAAATTCAATGGACTATAAGATAACAAGATAAACAAGTAGACGAAATTAGGAAAGCAATGCATGAACAAAATTAGAAGTTCAACAAATGAACAGAAACCATTAAAAAAAAAAAAGAAATCCTAGAGTTCAAAAATCAATGACTAGACTGAAGAATTCAATAGAGAGCTTCAATATCACACTCTACCAAATAGAAGAAAGAATCAGTGAATTAGAAGAGTCATTTGAGACCATCCATTCAGAGGAGCAAAAAGAAAAGAGAATGAAAAAGAGTGGAGAGAGTCTATGTGAATTATGGGGTCCATTAAAAGAAAGAATCTATACATTATTGGAGTCCCAGAAGTCCGAGAAGGAGAAGAATGGGAGAAAGCTTATTTAAAGAAATAATGGCTGAGAACTTCTTAAATCTAGGGATACACTTATGAAGCTAACTATCTCAAAATGTCAACCCAAAACAGTCTTCTCCAAGACACATTATGATGAAACAGTCTAAAATCAAAGACAGAGAATTTTGAAAGCAGACAGAAGGAAAAAAACCCTCACATATGAAGGAACCATTATAAGGCTATCAGCAGATTCCTCAGCAGACACCTTGCAGGTCAGGAAAGAGTTGGATGATATATGCAAAATGCTGAAAGAAAAAAAAAACCTTCCAACCATGAATATTTTACACAGCAAAGTCATCTTTCAGAAATGAAGGAGAGATAAAGACTTTACCAAACAAACAAAAGCTGAGGGAGTTTATCAACACTAGACCTGCCTTTCAAGAATACTGAAAGGAGTTGTTCAAGCTGAAATGAAAGGACACTAGTAATGCAAAAATATATAAAAATATAAAACCTACTGGTAGAGGTAAGTATATAGTGAAATTCAGAATACTTTAATACTGCAATATGTTGGTGTGTTAATTATGTAACTCTAATATAAACTCATTCTTCTCAAGTGCACATGGAACATTCTCTAGGATAGATAATAAGTTAGGTCATAAAATAAATGTAAGCAAATGTAAGAAGCTTGAAATCGTACCAAGTATTTTTCTGATCACAATGGTATGAAACTAGAAATTAATTACAGGAAGTAAACTGGAAAATTTACAAATATGTGGGAAACAACACACTTCTGAACAACCAATGGGTCAAGCAAGAAATCAAAAGGGAGGTCAAAAACTATCTTGAAAGGCATGACAATAGAAAAACAACCAATCAAAACTTATGGATGCAGAAAAGGCAGTTCTAAGAGGGGAATTTTACAGTAATAACATTTACATTAGACAAAAGAAAGATCACAAATAAACGTTCTAATTTAACACCTCAAGAAACTGGGAAAAGAACAAACTCAGCCCAACGTTTGCAGAGGGAAGGACATAAAAAAGATCAGAGCAGAAATAAGTGAAATAGAGACCAGGTAAACCATAGAAAGAGGAATGAAACTAAGTTGAGTTTTTTAAAAGATAAGTAAAACTGAAAACCTTTAGCTGGACTAATAAATAAAGAGAGAAGATGCAAATGTATAAAATCAAAAATGAAAAGAGATACATGACAGAAATACAAAGGATAATAAGAGACTACTATGAATAATCATATGTCAACAAATTGGAAAACCTAGAAAAATGGATAAATTCCTAGAAATATACAAGCTACCAAGACTGAATTATGAAGAAATAGAAAATCTGAACAGACTAATAGTGAGTGAGGAGATTGAATCAGTATTCAGAAGTCTGCCAAAAAAGAAAAGCTCAGGTCCAGATTGTTTCATTGGTGAATTCTACCAAACATTAAAAGAAGAATTAATGCCAATTATTCTCAATTTAAAAATTTGAAAGGAAAAAACACTCCCAAACTCATTTTATGAGGCCAACATTACCCTCATGCCAAAGCCAGATAAGGACTCTACAAAAAAAAAGGAGGAGGAGGAGGAAAGAAAGAAAACTGTAAGCCATAGGCCAATATACCTGATGAATATAGAAGCATAAATTCTCCACAAAATACTAGCATACTTAATTGAACAGCACTTTAAAAGAGTCATAGACCATAATCAAGTGGAATTTACTTCTGGGATGCAAGGATGGTTCAACATATGCAAATCAAAAAATGTGATACACTACATTAATAGAATGGAAAATAAAAATCTCAATATATGCAGAAAATTCATTTGCCAAAATTCAGCATCCTTTCATGATAAACACTCTCAGCAAATTGGGTATGGAAAGAACAAACTTGAACATTACCAAAAACATATAGGAAAAGCCCACAGCTAACATCATACTCGATGGACAAAGGTGGACAACTGTCCCTCTAAGATCAGGAACAAGATAAGGATGCTCATTGTGACCACTCCTATTCAACACAGTACTGGAATCCTAGCCAGAGCAATTGAGCAAGAAACAGAAATAAAATACATTAAAATTAGACAGGGCTATGAATTTCTGATAATTCTTTATTGGATGCAAGACATTGTTAATTTTACCTTCTTGTATGATGGCCATTTTTTATTGCTATAAATAATGTTCTTGAGCTTGTTTCTGGGGTGCAGGTAAATTACCCAAGAACAGCTTGATGCTTTCAAGTATTTCCCTTAGGCTTTTTTAGGCACAAAATGAATACAATTTAGTCTAGGGTTAATTTTTCTTCATTAATGGGGCAAAATTTGTCTGTGTACTGTACTCAGTACCCTACGAATTATTTAATAATCCACTGTGGCTGGTGAGGACAGGAATTCTTCCAGCCACTGTGTGATCTTAGGTAATTGCTTCCTCTAATTCTTTCATGTGGTTCTTGCATCACACGTAGGTATTGATTAGTAGGCAGCTAAATTCGGTTTTTTTAACATCTTTATTGGAGTATAATTGATTTACAATGGTGTGTTAGTTTCTGCTGTATAACAAAGTGAATCAGCTATACATATACATATATCACCGTATCTCCTCCCTCTTGTGTCTCCCTCCCACCCTCCCTATCCCACCCCTCTAGGTGGTCACAAAGCACCGAGCTGATCACCCTGTCCTATGCAGCTGCTTCCCACTAGCTATCTATTTTACATTTGGTAGTGTATATAGGTCCATGCCACTATCTCATTTCGTCCCAGGTTACCCTTCCCCCTCCCCATGTCCTCAAATCCATTCTCTACATCTGAATCTTTATTCCTGTCCTGCCCCTAGGTTCTTCAGAACCTTTTTTTTTTTTTGGATTCCATATATACGTGTTAGCATATGGTATTTGTTTTTCTCTTTCTGACTTACTTCACTCTGTATGACAGACTCTAGGTCCATCCACCTCACTCCAAATAACTCAATTTCATTTCTTTTTATGGCTGAGTAATATTCTATTGTATATATGTGCCACATCTTCTTTATCCATTCATCTGTTGATGGACACTTAGGTTGCTTCCATGTCCTGGCTATTGTAAATAGAGCTGCAATGAACATTGTGGTACATGACTCTTTTTGAATTATGGTTTTCTCGGTATATGCCCAGTAGTGGGATTGCTGGGTCATATGGTAGTTCAATTTGTAGTTTTTTAAGGAACCTCCATACTGTTCTCCATAGTGGCTGTATCAATTAACATTCCCACCAACAGTGCAGGAGGGTTCCCTTTTCTCCACACCCTCTCCAGCATTTATTGTTTATAGATTTTTTGATGATGGCCATTCTGACTGGTGAGAGGTGATGCCTCATTGTAGTTTTGATTTGCATTTCTCTAATGATTAGTGATGTTGAGCATCATTTCATGTGTTTGTTGGCAATCTGTATATCTTCTTTGGAGAAATGTCTATTTAGGTCTTCCGCCCATTTTTGGATTGGGTTGTTTGTGTTTTTGATATTGAGCTGCATGAGCTGTTTGTAAATTTTGGAGATTGATCCTTTGTCAGTTGCTTCATTTGCAAATATTTTCTCCCATTATGAGGTTTGTCTTTTGGTCTTGTTTATGGTTTCCTTTGCTGTGCAAAAGCTTTTAAGTTTCATTAGGTCCCATTTGCTTATTTTTGTTTTTATTTCCATTTCCCTAGGAGGTGGGTCAAAAAGGATCTTGCTGTGATTTATATCATAGAGTGTTCTGCCTATGTTTTCCTCTAAGAGTTTGATACTGTCTGGCCTTACATTTAGGTCTTTAACCCATTTTGAGTTTATTTTTGTGTATGGTGTTAGGGAGTGTTCTAATTTCATTCTTCTACATGTAGCTGTCCAGTTTTCCCAGTACCACTTACTGAAGAGGCTGTCTTTTCTCCATTGTATATTCTTGCCCCCTTTATCAAAAATAAGGTGACCATAGGTACGTGGGTTTACCTCTGGACTTTCTATCCTTTTCCACTGATCTATATTTCTGTTTTTGTGCCAGTACTATATTGTCTTGATTACTGTAGCTTTGTAGTGTAGTCTGAAGTCTGGGAGCCTGATTCCTCCAGTTTCATTTTCCTTTCTCAAGATTGCTTTGGCTATTGTGTTTCCATACAAATTGTGAATTTTTTTGTTCTAGTTCTGTAAAAAATGCCATTGGTATTTTGATAGGGATTGCATTGAATCTCTAGATTGCTTTTGGTAATATAGTCATTTTCACAATGTTGATTCTTCCAGTCTAAGAACATGGTATATCTCTCCATCTGTTTGTATCATCTTTAATTTATTTCATCAATGTCTTATAGTTTTCTTCATACAGGTCTTCTGTCTCCTTAGGTAGGTTTATTCCTAGGTATTTTATTGTTTTTGTTGCAATGGTAAATGGGAGTATTTCCTTAATTTCTCTTTCAGATTTTTCATCTTTAGTGTATAGGAATGCAAGAGATTTCTGTGCATTAATTTTGTATCCTGCTACTTTACCAAATTCATTGATTAGCTCCAGTAGTTTCTGGTAGCATCTTTAGGATTCTCTATGTATAGTTATCATGTCATCTGCAAATAGTGGCGGCTTCACGTCTTCTTTTCCGATTTGGATTCCTTTTATTTCTTTTTCTTGTCTGATTGCTGTGGCTAAAACTTCCAAAACTATTTTGAATAATAGTGGTGAGAGTGGGCAATGTTGCCTTGTTCTTGATCTTAGCGGAAATGATTTGTTTTTCACCACTGAGGACGATGTTGGCTGTGGGTTTGTCATATACGGCCATTATTATGTTGAGGTAAGTTCCCTCTATGCCTACTTTTTGGAGGGTTTTTATCATAAATGGGTGTTGAATTTTTGTTGAAAGCTTTTTCTGCATCTTTTGAGATGATCATATGGTTTTTCTCCTTCAGTTTGCAAATATGGTTTATCACATTGATTGATTTTACGCAGCTAAATTCTTAAATAGTACCCCTGCAAATCTTCAGAGCTCTCTGTGCAGCTATCTCCTTTCTGGTACCCTGCCCTCAAAACTCTCTCTTCCTTGCCCTCCTCCTACTTGCAACTCAGTGTCTTCAGCTAATGGAGACTGCTGGGCTTCTCTGGGTTTTTCTTCCTGTATTATGGCCTGAAGAATCTTTCCAGGCTGTAACATGGTACAGTCATGGGGCTCACCTCACCTCATTTATTTTTCCTGTCTCTCATGGATCACTGTCCTTAATTGCCAGATTTCAAATGCCTTCAGAATCATTGTTACATTTTTTCTAGTTTTTTAATTGTTTCATGCTGAAGTTGTAAATCTAATTTCTTTTGCCGTATTTTGGCTTGAGGAGAAAGTAGCTGTTATGGTCTTTTCAGAGGATAATTTGGCCTTTTATAACAGAATTTTAAATGTGTTTGTTTTTTGGCCCAGCAATTCTAGTCACTCTTCTAGTTGCTGGAGTTACAGCATGAACACAATGATATACTTCAGTATTGTATACAATCGAGTGGAGAGACAGACAACAAAAAACTAAATAAGTATTGAATACAATATACTATGTTAGAAAGTGATAAGAAAAAATGTTAAATAGGGACGGGGGATGGGAAGCACTTGGTAGAGGAAGCATGTCAAAGTTTTGATACATTTGCCTGGAAGGACTCACTGAGAAGGGTATATTTGATCGTTAATCCTACTGGAATCAAGAGAGCAAGCTATATGGATATCTGGAGGAAGAGCACTCCAGGTAGAAAAAACACTCAGTGCAAAGTCCCTGGTGTGTTTGATGAATAGCAAGGAATATTTGTAATAGCTACTATAGTGCCTAAGCAGATGCTCACAAAATGGTAGCTATTTAGAATATTATTACTAATGGTGGTGGAACCAGAAATATGACCTAAATGTATATGACCTCAAAGCTCATCTGCTTGCTACTATGTCATATTCTCTTTTCCGTATACCGTGAGACATTGAGACATATACAGCTTTATGATTCTTCTTACCTTGTTCTCTATCATTGTGCAGCTTTTACACAGGCTTGCCTTGTGTTCCCATTCATGTAAGTTTTGTGACTACAATCTATGTTGACTCTTGCCTGATAGAATGTTGGGCTGTGACATTTCTCTTTGCATTAATCATTGGGGTTGATTTCATTATTGCAATGGACACTGGTCCCCTTCCTCCATCACCACATATGTGTGTCTTCCCAAAATATTTTCACTCTTCCCAAAAGTCATTCTCCCCAGGGACAGGAAGATCTTAAGTGCATATGAGACATTATATACAAATTCTAATCACAGCTCCTCCCTCACTTACCCAGCACTTTTTACATCTTCCAAGGCACTTTGTGTTTGTCCTATCTTTTTTGAATAAGTAATGCATACATGGTATGAAATTTTTAAAGATCAAAGTGATATAGGGGTGAAAAATAAGTTTCCTCCATACTTCCCTTAGCCACTCATTAGTCCTGTCTTGGGGCAAACAATGTAACCAGGTGTGTTTTTTTGGGGATTGTATCTTTTCAGAAATATTGAATGCATGTGGGTGTTTTTAATCATTCTTCACACACCACCCCTACCCATACAATGTACCTTGACTACCCTTTTCACTTGATTCTCACTCACCACACCCTGTGATAGGTGGTGTTCCCACCAATTTACAGATGAGGAAGCTAAGGCTCAGAGATGTGAGATGACCTTTTTCTGGGTTTTGTTGGCAGAAGTAGTGACTTTTTTACAGTTTCCCAGGCAGTAAGTGGAAAATCCAGGACTGATGTTGCAGGTTTTTAAAGTAATGATCTAATTGGTTTTATTAAATGATCCATGTATTGGGCAGCATCCCATCTAATAAATAGAAGGGTGCTCTCCTGATGTTGCAGTTTTTGTCTGCATTCTTTCCTCCACACTGAGAAGTACCAGATCCTGCACCTCAAACATGATAGGAGATCTCTAAACACTTGCTGGTAGCTAGAGTGATTAAGAAAATCCCCACAATTCCTTTAGTCATATTAGAATTGCTATGGCAGACTTTAGGTGTAATGCTGATGGGCATCAACTGGTAGTTAGCATTAAGGATACAAAAAGTTGATCTTTCTAATTGTTTTCTGGAAATATTTCCCCTCTACAGATTTATTCAGGTCCACCTGAGGAAAGTACTGCACCCCCAGTGCCTCCACCTCGAGTGACAGCAAGAAGGCACAAACCAATCACAATTTCGAAGCGCTTGCTGAGGGAAAGGACAGTTTTCTATACTTCTTCCCTGGATGAAAGTGAAGGTCAGTACTAAAGTTTACCCTTAGCTTCTTAATATTGATTGGAGACAAAGAGAATATTGAAAGGAAGACATGGAGGCATAACCATCTTTTCTGAAAAGTTAGACGTTTTCTGGGTCCTGGGCCAGGCAAGCCAAGGTTTGTAAAATTTGTGCCCAGAGAGTGAATTATTCTTTTGGCAGTGGATAGGACAGAGGTGAACCTGTAAAATCAGCTACCATTTTCCCTTAGCAGACCAGTGAAGGATACAAGGTGTTCTTAGATCTGTACCTCAGTACATTGAAATGAGTGAGCAATGTGTTTTCTGAATGTTCTGAGTTTTTAAATACAAATTCAGTTAACATAGAGAACTGATGGCTGAATAGGAGTTTCTAGTGCTTGTCCCTTCACAGTAATGTGAATTCAAACAACCATCCATGCATGAAAACCCCTTCATGAAATCTATGGAATCCAGATGAGAGTTCAAAGAACCTGGGTTGAGTACAGAAATAAGAAAAGGTACATTGCAGATGCTAGAAAGGACATTTTCATATTACCCATGTCACCCTTCCCCCAAGCTTACACAGTGTAGTTCAGGGAGAAATCCCCTCCACATGGAGGAAGGAGAGTGAGATGAGCACCCAACTTTACCTTGGACCCCAGCAACAGGCCCACCCCAGTAAACCCGAGCACCAACCCATCCCCCATTTTTCCAGACTCTAGGCCAGCCTCCACCAACCCAAGCTCCAGACCTGCCCCAGCACTAGGCCATTCTCTGCAGCCCCAGGCACCAGGCCTGCCCCTGAAGACCCAGAATCCAGACCCATTACATGCCAAGCTGGCCCCTGTGGCTCTAGTCTCCAGGACATAACCATAGTTCAGCATACAGTCCAGCCTCCTGCAGATCCAGCCTCCAGGTCTGCCTCAATGCCAGGCTAGCCCCCTGGACCCAGGCTTCAAGCTCTCCCCTGTAGATCCAGGATGAAAACTTGCCCATCCACTGACCCTGGCACCAGACCAGCCTACCCAAGGACTCTAGCAGCAAGCCCACTTCTGGAGCCTGCCAGGTGGCCTAACCAGAATCTCTGGTTGTGCTGCCTGACCAAAGGCTTTCCTTGCCAAAGCCAGGAAGATGTGCCTGTTTCTTCAAATAGGTAAACACCCACTCAAGGTCACAAGGATCAGGAATAATCAGGGAAACTTAACACCACCAAAGGAACAAAATAAAGCACAATGAACTCATCCTAATGAAATGGAGATCTATGAACTGTCTGAAAAGGAATTCCAAATAATCATCTTAAAGAAGCTCAGTGAGCTACAAGAGAACTCAGACAACTAAACAAAATCAGGAAAATAATACATGAGAAGTTCAAGAAAGTTATAGAAATCATAAAAAAAGAGAACCAAAAAGAAATTCTGGAGCTGAAGAACACAATGACTGCATTGAAAAACTCAGTAGAGAGCTTCAACATCAAACTCGAACAAGCAGAAGAAAGAATCAGTGCAGTCAGACAGGTCACTTAAAATTATCCAGTCAGAGGAACAAAAAGAAAAAAAGATTGTAAAAATGAAGAAAACCTAAGAGACCTATGGGACACCGTATACAAACCAATATACACATATGGAAGTCTCAGAAGGAGCACAGAAAGAGAAAGGGGCACAAAGATTATTTAAAGAAATAATGACAGAAAAATTCCTAAATCTGGAGAAGGAAATGAACATCTGGATCCATGAAGCCCAAAGAAACCCAAATAAGTTAAACCTAAAGAGGATTTAACCAAGACACATTGTTATAAAATTCTCAAAATTCCAAGACAAAGAGAATTTTGAATGCAGCAAGAAAAAAGCAAATCATCAAATAAAAGGAAACCCCCATAATACTGTAAGCAGATTTCCCAGCAGAAACCTTGCAGGCCAGGAGAGAATGGGTTGATATATTCAAAATACTGAAAGGAAAAAAACTGCCAACCAGGAATACTATACTGGGCAAAGCAGTCCTTCAGAAATGAAGGAGAGATAAAACGAAGGAGTTGACTACCACCAGACTTGGTTTAAAAGAAATGTTAAAACATCATACTAAGTGAAGTAAGCCAGACAGTGAAAGACAAATATCATATGAAATTGCTTATATGTGGCATCTAACAAAAAAAGATACAAATGAATCTATATACAAAACTGAAATAGACACACAGACATAGAAAACAAACTTATGGTTACCAAAGGGGAAAGTGGGTGAGGGATAAATTAGGAGGTTGGAATTAGCACATATACACTACTATATATAAAATAGATAGCCAATAAGGACCTACTGTATAACACAGGGAAATATACTCAATATTTTTAATAACCTATAAGGGAAAAGAATCTGAAAAAGAGTGTATATATATATAAACTGAATCACTGTACTGTATATATAACTGAATCACTGTGCTGTACTCCTGAAAATAACAGGACGTTGTAAATCAACTGTACTTCAATTAAATAAATAAATAAGACATGCTAAAAGAGGGTATTCAAGTTGAAATAAATGGACAGTAACAACATGAAAACATATGAAAGTATAAAACAAATTGGTAAACATAATATAGCCTAATTCAGAATATTCTAATACTGTAATAGTGATGTGTAAACCACTTTTAATTCTAGTATGAAAGTGAAATTACAAAAGTATTAAAAATAACTATAGCTACAATAATTTGTTAATGGATACACAATCTAAAAAGTTATAAATTATGACATCAAGAACATAAAATGTAGGGGTAGCAGTCGTTAAAATGTAGAGTTATTATATGTAGTCAATGTTACTTTGTTAGCTTTAAACAGACTGCTATAACTATGTTTTATGTAAACTTCATGATAAAAGACCCCAAAGCAATCTTGAGAAAGAAAAGCAAAGTTGAAGACTTTATGATTTCAAAATATACTACAAAGCAATAGTAACCAAAAGAGTATAGTACTGGCATAAAAATAGACATATATACAAATGAAACAGAATAATGAGCCCTGAAAAAGTACACACATTTATGATCAATTGACCTTTGATAAAGGTGTCAAGAATACACAATGGGAAAGTATAGTCTTTTCAGTACATGGTGTTGGGAAAAATGGATATCCACATGCAGAGAAATTGGATCCTTATCTCACACAATGTACAAAGATCAACTCAAAATGGATTAAAGACATAAATGTAATACCCATAGCTGTAAAACTACAAGAAGAAAATGTGGGGGGAAAGCTACTTGGCATTGTCTGGTCTGGGCAGTGATTTTTTTGGATATGACCCCCAAAGTATAGGCAACAAAAGCAGAATGGACAAATGTGATTGCATCATGCTAAAGAGCTCCTGCACAGCAAGGGAAACAATCAAGAAAGTGAGGAGACAACCTACAGAATAGGAGAAGATATTTGCAAATCATATGTCTGATAAGGGGTTAATATTCCAAAATACATAAGGAACCCATACTACTCAATAATAAGAAAAGAAATAACCCAATTTTTAAAGGTCAAAGGACCTAAATAGACATTTCTCAGAACAAGACAAATAAATGTCCAACAGGTATATGGAAAGTTACTCAACATCACTGATCATCAGGGAAATGCAAATCAAAACTACAAGATATCATCTCACACCTATTATAGTTATTACAAAAAATGACAAAAGATAACAAGTGTTGACAAGAATGTGGAGAAAAGGGAACCCTTGTACATTGTTGGTGGTAATGTAAATTAGTACAGCCATTATGGAAAGCTGTGTGTAGGTTTCTCAAAAAATTAAAAATAAACTACCATATAGAGTTGTCAACTGCCTGGCTGAGTGTTCAAGGCATACTCAAACATTGATACAGAGCCCCTTTGCAAACACTGGGAGTCATATTGGTTCTTAGTGTTTTAAGGCAATCTCTGTCTAATCATTAGCTGACCACAAAACTAACTAAGCCGTGTCTTTAGTGGCCACACTCAACAAAGAATACAGATTTAACATAAATGGGTGAAAAAAGTCAGTAAACTAACAATAATAACTAAAATAAACAGCAACAACAACAAACCTTGGGGAGAAGAGATAATCTGAATTTCAGAGTTGCTATATTACTTAAACTGTCCAGTTTTCAATAAAAAATTATGATATATCTAAAGAAACAAGAAAGCATGACCCATACACAGGAACAAAAACAAAAAGCAATCAAATAATTGCTACCACATAACCCAGCAACTCCACTCTTAAGTATGTACCCAAGAGAAATGAAAACACAGCTTCACAAAGACTTACATTTGAATATTTATAGCAGCTTTTTTCATATCAGCCAAAAACTGTGAGCAACCTAAATGTTCATCAACTGATGAATGAACAAACAAACTGTGGTATATGCATACAATGGAGTACTACTCAACAACACATAGGAATGAACTGCTGATACATGTATCATCCCCATCCTCCAGGTATATCAGGTTCTTTCAGGACCTCAAGCATGCCCTCATAATCCAGGCCTTTGCACCTGCTATCCCCTTTGCTGGACACTCTCCCTTGGCACTTTCGCATGGCTGGGTCATTCTTATGCTTCAGGTCTCAAGATAAGTGCCACCTCCTCCAAAAGGCCCTCTTCAACCACCAAAGTGGCTCTCCTTGGTTGTTTGCCTCTGTCCCTAGTTTGTTTCACTCATACCACTTATTAACAGTTCTTCATATTTTGTGATCTTGTTACTTCTTTTTTTTTTTAAATTGATTTATTTATTTATCTTTGGCTGTGTTGGGTCCTCATTTCTGCGTGAGGGCTTTCTCCAGTTGTGGCAAGCGGGGGCCACTCTTCATTGCGGTGCGCGGACCTCTCACTGTCGCGGCCTCTCTTCTTGTGGAGCACAGGCTCCAGACGCGCAGGCTCAGTAGTTGTGGCTCACGGGCCTAGTTGCTCCCCGGCATGTGGGATCTTCCCAGACCAGGGCTCGAACCCGTGTCCCCTGCATTGGCAGGCAGACTCTCAACCACTGCGCCACCAGGGAAGCCCTCTTGTTACTTCTTTTTGGTTGCCCACAGAACAAAAGTTACCAACTGTGTCAATGAAAAAATATAAACTATCATATGATCCAGTAATTCCATTTCTGGGAATATATCCAAAGGGAATGAAATTAGTATCTCGAAAAGATATCTGCACTCTCATGTTCATTGCAGCATTATTTACAATAGCTGCATATGGAAGTAGCAAAATGTTCATCAACAGATGAATGGATAAAGAAAATGTGAGAGATACATAGACACACACCCAGAAACACACACAGGTGCACACACACACACACAAAATGGAATATTATTCAGCCTTAGGTACAAAAGAAGGAAAACTTGTAATTTGTGACAACATGGATGAACCTGAAGGACCTTATGCTAAGTGAGATGAGATAAGGGCAGAGAGATAAATGCTGCATGATTTCACTTATATGTGGAATCTAAAAAAGTCAAACTCATAGAAGCATAAAGTAGGATGGTGGCTGCCAGGGACTTAGGGGAGAGTGAAATGGGGAGGTGTTTGATCAAAGGGTACAAGGTTCAGTTATTCAGGATGAATATGTTCTGGAGATATGATACAGCATTGTGACTGTAGTTAATAATACTATATTGTATACTTGAAGTTTGTGAAAAGAGTAGATCTTAAATATTCTTACCACACACAAAATTTGAAACTATATGAGGTGATGGATATGTTAATTAGATTGATTGTGGTACTCATTTTACAATGTATTCATATATCAAAACATCACATTGTATACCTTAAATATATACAATGTTTATTTGTCAATTATATCCCGATAAAGCTGGGGAGAAAATCAGCTCACATGGATTAAGTACTATGCTAGGTGGAATTAAGACAGTCCCTGGCCTCAAGGAGTTTATAGGCTAAATGGAGATAGATAGATGATAGATAGATAGATAGATAGATAGATAGATAGATAGATAGATAGATACAGATAGATAAACAAATAAATGCCATTTAGTTGAATAATTGCTTAGTATGGATTCTGCACCCATTTTAAATGGGCCTCTCTCCTCACTAGTCTGTTGAGACCTTTTTTGTCAAGATTACCAACAATCTCCATGTGCCACTCCACTATTATCATACTCAGCCTGTGAGAAGCATTTCATTTTAGTTACTCTTCCTTCTTGAAACACTTATTCACTTGGCTTTCAGGACACCAAACTCTCCTTCTACCTCACTAGACATTCCATTTCAGTCTCCTCTTGGTTTTCCTTTTCTTCTCAATTTCTACATGTTGGAAGGTCCCAGAGTTTTATTTTGTTTTGTTCTGTTCTATTTTTCTCAGTCCACTTCTCTGTTTATATTTGTTTTCTGCATGATCTCATTCAGTCTCATGGTTTTAAATATCTTTAAAATATGAGGATGATTTTCAAATTTATATATCAAGGAGTACTATCTCCCCTCTTCCCATCTCAAACTCCCTGTTCAACATCTCTCTTTAGATGACTCATGGACATTTCCAATTCAAAATGTACAAATACTCTTGATTTCCTATTCCTCCTCAATCTACTCTTACTCTGGTCTCCCTCATTTAAGTAATTGGCAGTACCAGTCACCCAATGGCTAAGGTCAAGAACTTTGGGATGATCCTTGATTACTCTCTTTTCCTTTTACCTTACACCTAATCCATCAGCAATTCCTCTTAGCTCTCTGTGCACATTGTATGTTGAACCTACTAATTCCTACTGCTACCTTCCTGGTAGAGCCACCATCATCTCTTACTTGGGTGGCTACAGGAGCTTCCAAACTCTTATCCTTGCTTTTCTTCTTGCCTGACTATAATTTGTTCTCCACAGCAGCCAGTAAGATGTGTATTCTTTTAAACATGTAAATCAGATCATATCATTCCCTCTGGTCCAAATTTCCAGTGACTTCTCTTCATTTTTAGAAGAAAATTTACATTTTATTCTGCATTATATGATCCTCACTTACCTTTCTGATCTCATTTCTGAACTTCACTGTCTCTCTGTACCCTTTGTTCTCTCTGCTCTAATCTCATTGGTTTTGCCATTCCTTATACATGTCAAACTTACCCAAGGTCCTTTATATTTGCTGTTCTCGTGGTTCTAAACATTCTTCCTCCAGAACTTTGCAAACTTTACTCCTTCATTCAGATCTCAGCTAAATGACGTCTCTTCATAGAGACCTTCTCTGAATACTCTATTTAAATAGATCTTTCTCCTTCTCCATTACTCTCTATCCTTTTACACCGCTTTATTTTATTCCTATCACTTGCTACTTTGTTCACATGTTTATTATCTGTCTTTCCCATTAGAATGTCAGATCCACTTTTATCACCAGCCTCTAGAACAATTCCTATATATCCCATGTGTTCATTAAATACTTGTAGAATAAATGGCTGGGCGTATAGGGAATAATGAAGGGAAAGAGATCACCCAGTTTAAGGGATCACCTCCTTAGGAGGTGATCTGGCATTTAGGAGAAAGTAGAAGGGAACACTGAATGCCTACTCTGTTGTTCCATACTCCCATTTTAATTGGATAAACTCATTTATTTGTCTATTTACAATCTCCCCAAATACACACCAGAAAATATAATCTCTATGCCAGCAGAAATTTTTCACTCTGTATCCCTAGTGCCAGCATAGTATCTAGCATATCATAAATCCTCAATAAATGTGTGTAATAAATGAATGAACTGGGTGATAGTAGACCTGAGATATAATTTAACCTTGGCCACTAGCTTACTGAATAACTTGGGCTAGTCACTTCCTTATTCTGGGTCTTAATTTGCCCCTCTGTGTGAGGAGTTCTTTGTGCCAGAAGATCACCAATGGGAT
Source organism: Aethalodelphis obliquidens (assembly GCF_003676395.1). Classification (NCBI taxonomy): domain Eukaryota; kingdom Metazoa; phylum Chordata; class Mammalia; order Artiodactyla; family Delphinidae; genus Aethalodelphis; species Aethalodelphis obliquidens. The sequence goes on along the minus strand of NW_020838029.1, from coordinate 3,804,721 downwards.
CACCCACTCTAGACAATTTTCTAACTTTTTTTTAAACTGAGATATAATTCATATGAAATAAAATTCACCCTTTTCAAGTGTAGGTCAGTGGTTTTTAGTATATTCACAAGCTTGTGCAAACATCTAATTCCAGAACAATCTTCTTCATGCTTTTTCTGCATCTATTGAGATGATCATATGGTTTTTCTCTTTCCATTTGTTAATATGGTGTATCACATTGATTGATTTGCATTTTTTGAAGAATCCTTGCCACATGCCCAATCTTGTTTCATCTGTACCCCTATCAATTGCCCCAACTCAGACATCATGTCATTTCATCCATAAATGTTTCAGTATGTACCTGTAAAAGATAAGAACACTATTTTAACCAAAATCTCAATACCATCGTCATACATAAAAGAAAAGAACACTAAACAACATAGTAATTCCTTAAGATCACTGTCTAGTCAGTATTCAGATTCTCCTATTTTTACATTTTTTTTGAAAATAACCAGGATCCAAATAAGACGCATATATTACAACTGGTTGACATATCTCTCAGGTCTCATTTAGCTGACCAGAACCTCTGTTCTTAACCACTACACTCTGATCTAGGTTTTCTATTACCAAGGAAGGTGATAATTTCCTTAGAGCAGGAGTTCTCAATCGGGGGTTCATTAACAGCTTCAGGGGGTTCCATGAATCTCTTAAAATTAGTTTTCAAAATTTTACATGTATTTGTGTAGGTTAATTTTTCTAGGGAGAATATCCTTGGCTCTCATTAGCGACTCAAAGCTTTAATTAAGAAACAGGGCAACTGAAAAGCATATACTATTGTCACAGGAAATTGTAAACCACAAAAGCTAAGGGAAAGCCATAAAGTGGTGAGTTGAGGATGTCTTTATGAGGATGGAGAAAGAAGTTAAATTCTGTTAAGTGTATTACCTTGAAATTTAAGAGATCTTTATAAATTACTTTTGAGAGAAATAGAAATAGGGATTAAATGGTACCTTATTTAAAAGTAATATAATGTACAATTGATTGGGGTCTCTTAAGTCCCTTTTTAACATATCCCTTTAAATAAAGTATCTTGGCATATTGTGGTTTTGCTGAATTGTGGTCATGAAAATAATACTCAGATCTTAAACTGAATTCCCTGTTTTATGAGACTTGTGACTCCACATGAACTGGAATGGGTAGAGACTGATTTTGTGGGATATCATTGATTTGTTCCATGACAATAGTTCCTTTGAATATGTGTATAACTTTGCAATATTATATATACAAAGGTTATCATTAATGTTTCCTCTTTGCACCATCTTTTCCTAGATGAAATCCAACACAGAACACCGAATGGTACTATCATCAGCAGTATAGAACCAACCAAGATGCCCCAACACCCCAAAATGCCTATGCAGAGAAGTGGGGAAGCAGATCATGGGAGGAAATCCCCAAGCAGGCCTGTTTCAGATGGCAAGTTGGAGTCCTGCCTCGAGGTGGATGTGGGGAAGTTGGTATCTAGGCTGCAGGATGGAGGGACCAAGGCCATACCAAAGGCCACCAATGGACCTGTGCCAGGTCATGGGCCCACTAAGACCTCCTCTTTCCATGTAAAGAGACCAGCTCCTCGGCCCCTGGCTCACCACAAGGAAGGTAAGTGCTTGGGAATCCCACAGGGAAGAGAAATTACCTCAACTATTTTTTTTTATATTTCCCTAGAAATTGTTCACTTTAATAATTTCATTAAAATAACATAGAATTATGCATAGGATCTTACCAATTAAAAATATTCTCCATTGAATGGATTTTATAATCTCTTACTTAGGTTTCTTTTTTTTTTTTTTTTATCCCACCACCACCCCGCCACTCGCTTTCCCCCCTTGGTGTCCATATGTTTGTTCTCTACATCTGTGTCTCAACTTCTGCCTTGCAAACTGGATCATCTGTACCATTTTTCTAGATTCCACATATATGCGTTAATGTACGATATTTGTTTTTCTCTTCCTGACTTACTTCACTCTGTATGACACTCTCTAGGTCCATCCACGTCTCTACAAATGACCCAATTTCATCCCTATTTATGGCTGAGTAATATTCCATTGTATATATGGACCAAATCTTCTTTATCTATTCGTCAGTCAGTAGGCATTTAGGTTGCTTCCATGACCTGGCTATTGTAAACAGTGATGCAATGAACATTGGGGTGCATGTGTATTTCTGAATTATGGTTTTCTCTGGGTATATGCCCAGTAGTGGGATTGCTGGGTCATATGGTAGTTCTACTTTTAGTTTTTAAACAAACCTCCATACTGTTCTCCATAGTGGCTGTACCAATTTACTTTCCCACCAACAGTGCAAGAGGGTTCCCTTTTCTCCACACCCTCTCCAGCATTTGTTGTTTGTAGATTTTTTGATGATGCCCATTCTAACCAGTGAGACGTGATGCCTCATTGTAGTTTTGATTTGCATTTCTCTAATAATTAGTGATGTTGAGCAGCTTTTCATGTGCCTCTTGGTCATCTGTATGTCTTCTTTGGAGAAATGTCTATTTAGGTCTTCTGCCTGTTTTTTGATTGGGTTGTTTTTTTTTTTAATACTGAGCTGCAGGAGCTGTTTACATGTTTTGGAGATTAATCCTTTGTTTGTTGATTCATTTGCAAATATTTTCTTCCATTCTGAGGATTGTCTTTTCGTCTTGTTTATGGCTTCCTTTGCTGTGCAAAAGCTTTTAAGTTTCATTAGGTCCCATTTCTTTATTTTTGCTTTTATGTCCATTACTCTAGGAGGTGGGTCAAAAAAGAAATTGCTGTGATGTATGTCAAAGAGTTCTTTACATAGTTCTTCCTATGTTTTCCTCTAAGAGTCTTACAGTGTCCAGTTTTACATTAAGGTATTTAATCCATTTTATTTTTCTGTATGGTGTTAGGGAGTTTTCTAATTCATTCTTTTACATTTAGCTGTCCAGTTTTCCCAGTACCACTTTACTGAAGAGACTACCTTTTCTCCATTGTATATCCTTGCCTCTTTTGTCATAGATTAGTTGACTATAAGTGCATGGGTTTATCTCTGGGCTTTCTATCCTGTTCCTTTTATCTATATTTCTGCTTTCATGCCAATACCATATTGTCTTGATTACCGTAGCTTTGTAGTATAGTCTGAGGTCAGTCTCATTCCTCCAGCTCCATTTTTTTCCCCTAAATATTGCTTTGGTTATTCGGGGTTTTTTGTGTCTCCATACAAATTTTAAAAATTTTTGTTCTAGTTCTGTAAAAAATACCATTGGTAGTTTGATAGGGATTGCATTGAATCTGTAGATTGCTTTGTGTAGTATAGTCACTTTCATAATATTGATTCTTCCAATCCAAGAACATGGTATATCTCTCCATCTGTTTGTGTCATCTTTGATTCCTTTCATCAATGTCTTATAGTTTTCTGAGTACAGGTCTTTTACCTCCTTAGGCAAGTTTATTCCTAAGTATTTTATTATTTTTGTTGCAATGGTGAATGGGAGTGTTTCCTTAATTTCTCTCTCTGATGTTTCATTATTAGTGTATAGGAATGCAAGAGATTTCTTTCCCTTAATTTTGTATCCTGCAACTTTACCAAATTTACTGATGAGCTCTAGTAGTTTTCTGGTGACATCTTTAGATTATCTATGTATATTACCATGTCATCTGCAAACAGTGACAGTTTTACTTCTTCTTTTCCAATTTGTATTCCTTTTATTTCTTTTTCTTCTCTGATTGCCATGGCTATGACTTCCAAAGCTATGTTGAATAATAGGGGCAAGAGTAAACATCCTTGTATTGTTCCTGACCTTAGTAGAAATGCTTTCAGTTTTTCACCATTGAGAATGGTGTTTGCTGTGGGTTTGTTGTACATGGCTTTATTATGCTGAGGTAGGTTCCCTCTATGCCCACTCTCTGGTGAGTATTTTATCATAAATAGGTGTTGAATATTGTCAAAAGTTCTTTCAGTATCTATTGAAGTGATCATATGGTTTTTATTCTTCAATTTAGTAATGTGGTGTTTCACATTGATTTATTTGCATATATTGAAGAATCCTTGCATCCCTGGGATAAATCCCACTTGATCATGGTGTATGATCCTTTTAATGTGTTACTGGATTCTGTTTACTAGTATTTTGTGAAGCATTTTGGCATCTATCTTCATCAGTAATATAGGTCTGTAATTTTCTTTTTTTGTAGCATCTTTGGTTTTGGTATCAGGGTGATGGTGGCCTCGTAGAATGAGTTTGGGTGTGTTCCTTCCTCTGCAAATTTTTGGAAGAATTTGAAAAGGATGTGTATTAGCTCTTCTCTAAATGTTTGATAGAATTCACCTGTGAAGCCATCTGGTCCTTAACTTTTGTGTGTTGGAAGATTTTAAATCACAGTTTCAATTTCATTACTTGTGTTTTATCTGTTCATAGTTTCTATTTATTCTTGGTTCAGACTTGGAAGGTTATACTTTCTAAGAATTGGTCCATTACTTCCAGGTTGTCCATTTTATTGGCATACAGTTGCTTGTAGTAGTCTCTCTTATGATGCTTTGTATTTCTATGGTGTCCGTTCTAACTTCTCCTGTTTCATTTCTAAGTTTATTGATTTGAGTCCTCTCCCTCTTTTTCTTGATGAGTCTGGCTAAAGGTTAATCAATTTTGTTTATCTTCTCAAAGAACCAGCTTTTAGTTTTATTGATCTTTGTTATTGTTTTCTTTGTTTCTATTTCATATATTTCTGCTCTGATATTTATCATTTCTTTCCTTCTACTATCTTTGGTTCTTTTTTGTTCTTCTTGCTCTAGTTACTTTAGGTGTAAGGTTAGATTGTTTATTTGAGAGTTTTCTTGTTTCTTGAGGTAGGATTGTATTGCTATAAACTTCCCTCTTAGAACTGCTTTTGCTGCATCCGTATGTTTTGGATCATCGTGTTTTTATTGTCATTTGTCTCTAGGTATTTTTTGATTTCCTCTTTGATTTCTCCAGTGATCTCTTGGATATTTAGTAATGTATTGTTTAGCTTCCATGTGTGTGGGGTTTTTTTACGTCTTTTCCCCCTGTAATTTATTTCTAATCTCATAGCCTTGTGGTCGGAAAAGATGCTTGATAAGATTTCAATTTTCTTAAATTTACCAAGGCTTGATTTGTGACCAAAGATGTGATCTATCCTGGAGAATGTTCCATGTGCACTTGAGAAGAAAGTGTAATCTGCTGTTTTCAGATGGAATGTCCTATAAATATCAGTTATATCTATCTGGTCTATTTTGCCATTTAAAGCTTGTGTTTCCTTATTAATTTTCTGTCTGGTTGATCTGTCCATTGGTGTAAGTGAGGTGTTAAATTCCCCCACTAGTATTGTGTTACTGTTGATTTCCTCTTTTATAGCTGTTAGCATTTGCCTTATGTATTGACGTCCTGCTATATTGGGTGTGTATATATTTATAATTGTTATCTCTTCTTCTTGGACTGATACCCTGATCATTATGTAGTGTCCTTCCATGTCTCTTGTAACATTCTTTATTTTAGTCTATTTTTTTCTGATATGAGTATTGGTACTCCAGCTTTCTTTTGATTTCCATTTTCATGGAATATCTTTTTCCATCCCCTCACTTTCAGTCTGTATGTGTCCCTAGGTCTGATGTGGGTCTCTTGTAGACAGCATATATATGGGTCTTGTTTTTGTATCCATTCAGTGAGCCTGTGTCTTTTGGTTGGAGCATTTAATCCATTCATATTTAAGGTAATTATTGATATGTATGTTCCTGTGACCATTTTCTTAATTGTTTTGTGTTTGTTTTTGTAGGTTCTTTTCTTCTTTTGTGTTTCCCACTTAGAGAAGTTCCTTTAGCATTTGTTGTAGAGCTGGTTTGGTGTGCTAAATTCTCTTAGCTTTTGCTTTTCTTTAAAGCTTTTGATTTCTCTGTCAAATCTGAATGGGATCCTTGCCAGGTAGAATATTCTTGATTGTAGGTTCTCCCCTTTCATCACTTTAAGTATATCATGCCACTTACTTCTGGCTTGTAGAGTTTCTGTTAAGAAATCAGCTGTTAACCTTATGCAAGTTCCCTTGCATGTTATTTGTCATTTTTCCCTTGTTGCTTTTAATAATTTTTCTTTGTCTTTATTTTTTGTCAATTTGATTACTGTGTGTCTTGGGGCGTTTCTCCTTGGGTTTATCCTGTATGGGACTCTCTGCACTTCCTGGACTTGGGTAACTATTTCTTTTCCCATGTTAGGGAAGTTTTCAACTATAATCTCTTCAAATATTTTCTTGGTTCCTTTCACTACTTCTTCTCCTTCTGGCACCCCTGTAATGCAAATGTTGTTGTGTTTACGGTTGTACCAGAGGTCTCTTAAGTTGTCTTCATTTCTTTTCATTCTTTTTTTCTTTATTATGTTTTCTATGTATAAAATAATATCATCTGCAAATAGTGACAGTTTTACTTCTTCCTTTCAATATAGATGCATTTTATTTCTTCTTATTGCCTAATTGCTCTGGCTAGGACTTCCAATTCTATGTTTAATAAGAGTGGTGAGAGTGGGCACCCTTGTCTTGTTCCTGATCTTAGAGGGATAGCTTTCAGTTTTTCACCATTGAGTATGATGTTGCCTGTGAATTTGTAATATATGGCCTTTATTATGTTGAGGTACTTCCTTCTATACCCATTTTATTGAGAATTTTTATCATATGTGGATATTGAATCTTGTCAAATGCTTTTTCTACATCTATTGAGATGATACATTTTTTAGTTTTCATTTTGTTAATGTGTGGTGTATACATTGATTGATTTGTACATATTGAACCATCCTTGCATCCCTGGAGTAAATCTCACTTGATCACAATGTATGATCCTTTTAATGTATTGTATTGGATGTGCTAATATTTTGTTGAGGATTTTTTCATCCATGTTCATCAGAGATATTGGCCTGTAACTCTGTGTGTGTGTGTGTGTGTGTGTGTGTGTTGTCCTTGTCTGGTTTTGGTATCAGGGTAATGTTGGCCTTGTGAAATCAGTTAGGAAGTTTTTCCTCCTCTTTAAGTTTTTAGAAAAGTTTGAGAAGGATAGGTATTAAATCTTCTTTGAATGTTTGGTAGAATTCACCTGCAAAGCCGTATCGTCCTGGACTTTTGTTTGGTAGAGGTTTTTGTTTACTGTTTTAACTTCTTTGTTAGTGATCGGTCTATTCAGATTTTCTTTCTTCATGACTTAGTCTTGGAAGGTTGGGATTCAAGAATTTGTCCATTTCTTCTAGGTTGGCTGATTTGTTGGCATATAGCTATTCATAACTTTTTTTTTATAATTATTTGTATTTCTGTGGTATCTGTTATTATGTCTGTTCTTTCATTTCTGATTTTACTTATCAGAGACTTTTCTCTTTTTTCTTAGTGTCTAGCTAAAGGTTTGTTAATTTTGTTTATCTTTTCAAAGAAACAGCTCTTAGCTTCATTGATCTTTTGTATTGTCTTTTTGGTCTCTATTTCATTTATTTCCACTCTGATCTTTATTATTTCCTTTCTTGTACTGACTTTGAGCTTCATTTTTTTCCTTTTTTTTCTAGTTCATTTAGGTGTAAGGTTAGATTGTTTCTTTCAGATTTGTTTCTTGTTTCTTGAGGTAGGCCTGTGTTGCTCTAGACTTCCCTCTTAGTACCACTTTTGTTGCATTCCATAAATTTAAGTATGTCGTATTTTCATTTTCATTTGTCTTCAGGTAATTTTCAATTTCTCCTTTGATTTCTTTGTTGTCCCAATAGTTTTTCAGTAGTATGTTGTTCATTCTCCACGTATTTGTAATTCTTGTAGATTCTTGTAGTTGATTACTAGTTTCATTCCATTGTGATTGGAAAAGTTGCCTGATATTATTTCAATCTTCTTAAATTTATTGAGACTTGTTTTGTGTCCCAACATATGGTCTATCCTTGAGAATGTTCCATGTGCACTTGAGGAGAATATGTATTTTGCTACTTTTGGGTGGAATGCTCTATACAAATCTATCAAATCCATCTGGTCTAATGTTTCATTTAAGACTGCTATTTCCTTGTTGACTTTCTGTATGGATGATCTATCCATTGATGTAAGTTGAATGTTAAAGTCCCCTACTATTATTGTGTTGCTATCAATTTCTTCCTTTAAGTCTGTTAATAATTGCCTTATATATTTTGGTGCTTCTACATTAGGTGCATTATATTTACCATTTATTAAGTATCTGCTATGTTCCTGGCACTGTACTAGGTACTAGCATAATATTTCTTATCCTCACAAACTTATTGTGAAGAATATATTTTTTTTCTACTAGAAAACTGAGGCTCCCAAAGGTGTTAATTGCCAAAGGTTCATAGTGAGTAACTGGCAGATCTGGGATCTAAGTCTTAGCAAGTCTGGCAGGCATCAAAGTCTGTGTTCTTTCCAGTAAGGCAGAACTATCACTTTACCTTCCTATAAGAAGCTTTGAACCTGTGAACTATTGTTTTCTCATTCTTACTTTCCAGTATAGTAGAAATAGGGACAAGAGGGCACAACTGCAGCAAAACTATGGGCTTTTTAAGTTACAAATTACAAATTCAAAATGTGGCTGACTTCTGCAAATTTAATTGGCTACTAGATGGGGAGACTCATGTTGGGAGGTTGTGACTAATCTAGAGGGGACTAGGGGGAATATAATTCTATGAAAAAAGAGACTTTGATATCACAAAGGCTTAGATCCACATCCTGACTCTTTTATTTTCTAGCTAGATAGCCTTTTAAAAATGTGCCTTATGTTTTATATCATGTCCTGTTCCAAAAAATATTTAAGGCATTTCACAATATAGAAAAATATAAGAACTTAAAAAATAGTAAGAATAATTGCTGTGTAACTGGCCCCTTTCTAGGTGTTGAAGACATAAGAGTGAATAAGACATACAGGGTCCCTACTGTCTTTAAGCTTTTATAAGGACTTAGCAAACCTAAGCCTTAATTTGTTGAAAAAAAGTCAAAAGAAAAATATGACATGACACGAAAATTATATGAAATTCAATTTTCCATGTCCGTAAACAGAAACATGCTCCTTCGTTTACATATTGTCTGGAGCTGCTTTCATGATGTGGGTTGTTGCATGTAACAACCTCAATATGGGTTGATGGCATTGTCTCAGAGCACAATTCAGTAAAAGCTATTCTATGGGGCTCTGATAAGATTTCTACTAAGTAACTGACTATGAATTCTCTAGCTTGACACTGATGCATCTGTATGATTACAGTTAAGTTATTTAACCTCTTTGTACCTTGGTTTCCTTATCTGTAAATGGGAGAAACAGTTCATCCCTCAGAATTATTGCTAAGGTTAAAAGGAATAACAAATAAAGTATCTGCTATATAATCAATATGCAGAATATGTTATTAATTCCTTCCCCTTCTCCTCCTCTTCATAAGATTTGCCTCTTCTCGGAAGTAACAAGTTAAGCCAGACTTCTATGTACACAACTGCTTCAATTTATAAGTCATATGTTGACCTTCACATCAATCTGGTGGATAACTGGATAACTCAACTTATATTCATCACAGTAAAGTTTGTCTTGCCTGTTGCCAAGCCTTGGGGTCAGTCAGATCTTATCAGCTCAGCCCACACAGTAACTTAGCCCTCCCTATCAGTTCCGCTTTCACCATCTTCTGCTGCAAAGTTAAATCCCAACGACATTCCACTCTTCCCCTTCCTCCTTAGTCCTGCCTCAGGCTGCTGGCGGCAGCTGCTCTGATCTAAGGGTTTCAGCTAATGCGAGTACTCATTTGACTGTCCAGTATCAGCCAGACTATCTAAATCTGGGCCACAGCACTCCCTGGCTTTGCTTTCTGCCTTAAATCAGTTAGCAACAGGCCAGTGTGATGCAGGTTTTCTCAAAGACCCATGCCTCCAGCCTTGGCTACAGGAAGTAGAACTGAGGTAGTACTCCTGCCCTTGGTGAAGAATTAGCCAAACCTCTGGTGTAGTTGCCTCTTGGAACTTTCCCTACTCCCACCTCCTCACATCTTATTCCCTCCCTTCCTCCCCATTTTGGCTGTCACTCCAGTGACAGATATTGGGCATCAGAACAAATATCAACTAAACAAAAACTGCAAACAACTCTGACCCCAAGCTATAACTAATAGTTGTTAGCCACAGGTTCTAGCCCACAGCCTGAAATGGCAATGTCAGAGGGAGAGAGCTGTCACCTTAGCTGACCCACTCTGCATCTTGTTGTTGTCACTTCAATTCAGCTCCTTCTTCAGAGCTTTGCCTGCCATCCTGAGGGTCAATGCATAGGTCTCTTTGCTTTAGTGATACAACTGTGCCACTGTCCTATCCACCATCTTCACTCCTTGCATTGATCCAACATTTGAATAGACTGGATGTGCTCCACATATTTTCTTAGTAATTAAAGATAGCAAAAACAAGGTGCATGTTAAATTGCTTTGTTCCATGACACTCAACTTGATAATGTAACCAATATTGTTTGCTGATGTAATTTTGTCAAGGGTCCTTTTCTGTTCCACACATGGAACTGGACACGTCTCTTCATCTATTGCATCTAATCATTCTGATAGGCCTTTGAGATAGGTTTTATTTTCCCAATTTCACAGATGGAGAAACTGAGGCTCAGAGAAGTGAAACAGCTTGCCCAGAGTCACCCACATTGTAAGATGTGGAGATGGGGATTGAACCTTGGCTCCCTGGGTATCACATTCTTATTTCTTAAGTGGCTTCAGCTACCTTCCCCTTTCTGTTTTCTAAGAAGCATTCACTTTTGGAGGAACAAAATTATACAAGCCAAATTTCCTGCCTTCCTTTGATGTTGCTGCCTCTTACCAGGCCTGGCTTTGGAAAGGGCATTTTTGTAGCTTCTACAAAGGGACTTAGGACTTTCCTTTGGGGAACGGAGAGGAAGGACATCTACTTACATGTATTTGTTCATTTATTCAGGCACAGTGCTGTGCAATTAGAAAGACAAAGATGAATGGCCATGTTCCCTGCCCTCCAAAGGTTCATGGCGAGGCTGGCATGTAAGCAACCAGTCCCAGTCCAGTGTCATCCATGTTCTAGTGGGAGTTAGAATACATTCCAGTAGGAGCATGGGGTAAAGAGCCCTTCACTGTGCCAGAGGTTCTGAGATAAAAATGGAGAATACATCCACACTGAGACCCTATGACATATGGGCTTAGGAGCCTCTGTCTTGACTGGAGAGAGAAGACTGCATTCTGGTAGCATGCTTTTGGGCTTGGGGAAAGGGTGCTTGTAAGGCCCTGCTCAGCCACAGGGCCATCAATTCTCCACTGGGGTGACTAATGCTATGAGTAGCATTTGCATCTGCTCTAAAAGTATTAGGCACAGACTTGCTCTTGCAGTAATGAGCTTTATGGCCATTATCCACATTTTCTTGTTTGGACTCATTATGCTTTTAATAATGTACTGTGTTTAGTTTTCATTCTCTGGCTTTCCTGGAGCCTAACTCCAAGTTGATTCACAGGGGTCAGAGGCTTTAAGGTGATCATGGGGGAATGTCGTAGAAAGAGATAGATGATTCTAGAAGTTTGAGGGAATCTACAAGTTAAAACAGCCTCCCTTTACTCTGTGCTCTCGGGTAAGGTGTAGATGGATGTAAAAAAAGGTGGAAGAAATTGGCTTAAGGTTGAATATTGATGTTCATCAAGTCCTAAGAAATCTATAAATGCTAAAATTCTTTAGTTATGGTCATTTGATAGAGAATGGGGAGGGAGGGAATAGGTTGGGCTGGAGAGGGAGGTCCAAAGAGTCAAGTTGTGGACCGAAGTTAAAAATAAATTAAAAGGAAGTACAATTTGGTAAAAATACCAATAAGCTCAAAAGGCTTAGTGGAGTCTCAGATATGACTTAGGCTCCAGAGTCACTGAGATGTGAGTTTGAATCCTGGCTCTGCTTCATCCCAGTTGTGGGACCTTGGGCAAGTCACAACCTCTCTGAGCCTTAGTTTTCTAATTTGTAAAATGAAGATATTTGTGACTATAGGATTGCTGTAATGATGAAATGAGATACCAATGTACTTGGTACATAATGAGTACTAAGTAAAAGGTAGCAGTTGTTTTGCTTTTACAGGAGGCTAATTACTAACTACACAGTCTTAATTAGGTGAACTTCACTTCTCTGAGCCAGTTTTCTCAACTGTAAGTGGGGACAATGCCTATATTGCAGGTAAGGTTTTTGTGGGGATTAAGTAAGATTAGGTATACAAAACATCTGGTAATATAAAAGAAGTTCAAAAAATGATAGTGGTAGTGGTTGGGTAACAACCTCTCAGGAAATGGCAGGCATGGAAGATGGTAGATATTTACTCTTCTATATTCTAGAGCCTATGAGAAGCCTCAAGCTTCAAATGTAGGTGTCATAAAAGAGCTCAGAACTACTCTTTCCACCCTCAACCTATCTCCGACAATTCCAAACACTCAGAAATAGGAGGACTGTTGATAAGGGGAAGGGGCAAGGAAGGATTCTTAGCCATCCCTCAAAGTCCAGCTAAAGTCCTATTACCTCCATGAAGCCTTTTGACAATTCTGCCCCAGGGAACTCTCCCTTACCTCACTTCTTTTGGCACCCAAGTTTGACCCTTTAATTGTGGATGCTGAGTTACTGTATTCATGCTTATTTCCCATGAGTATGACTTCATTTTCCAACTCAGTTTTAAGCCCCTAGATGGCAAAGTCAATGTCAAATCATTTGTCTGCATATGTTGTGAGAGCATAAGGCCAGGCACAAAAGCCCTCAAGGAACACTCAGTCTATTGAACACCTTTCAATTTAGATTTTAGAATAGCCCTGAAATTTGGGTATATCATGTTTGTGTTTGTCACAGATGGCACAAATGGGGACTTCAAAAGGGAAAGCTTTTTCCGTTGTCCTTCTAATGGACTGAACTGTGTTTTTCTTTTCTCAATGAGTATTTATTGAATACCAGTTACATGCAAAGCAATTTACTTGGGCCCCTGGTGAATACAGAGAGGAATCCCACTTAGATCTAGCTCTCAGGTTGCTCCATTTTAATAGGGGAGATAGAGCCACCAAAACAAAGAGCCCTGATTCAAAGTACAAGGTGGTTGGTGCTGTAAGAGTAAGAGAAAGGAACTTGGAACATATTAGGCTTCTAAGAGATGTGGCACTTAAGCTGAATCTTAATAGATGATGCAAATTTGGGCATATTAGAAGGGGTAAATGGCATCTAGGAAAGAAATGATTAATTGTAGGATGTGTACGTGGAACAAGAAATAATACTGTTTCTGTGGACTATGGGATATGTAAAGAGGAAGGGTGGAAAGTTAGACCAGAAACATCAGTTGAGGCCAGGTGGAAGAAGGTAGTGAATTCCAGGTTAAAAAATGTTTGAGTTTATTCTGCAGGCAACAGGGAGCTGTGAAATCTAAATCTAGTATCTATCGATCTTTCTATCTGGAGATTTTTTTCAAGCTGGTTAGGTACATGATCAGAACTGACTTCTAGAGTATTCCACTGTAGCATATAAAAGTCAGCGGGGAGAGATATAGGCCTATAGACATATCATGGACCTACTGATCTGGAAAATAGTCCAAGTTCACATTGTACAGGTAGGGAAGTGATCTGCTCAAGCTCACACAGCAAGTTAGTTTTAGTATTAAGACTGGAATCTAGGTCTTTTGACTCCCAGTTATTATTACTCTTCCATCCCTGCCTCCTCAGTTTGACACTGTGGCTATACTGTCGCAAATTAGAGGCAGGAGAGAACAACATTGGGGTCTTTCAAACAAGAAAACCCATTGCTACTACTTCAAAGTTTGACTTAAAATGAATCATCAATTTGCAGCACCCAATAAAGAGCCTAGGAGGATGCAAGGCTGATGACATTTGTTTTCTGAGGCCTTGGGTTGATGTCTATTTGGATGTGGCTGCAACTGGGAAATGAATGGGTTTCATATTTCAGGGGGAGTCATCTGGTTCTCTCACCAAAGGAAACAGTAGCCTTAGGGTGGATACAGCTTCAGGTAGAAATGTTTTCTGGCTCTGACTGTAGCATATGCTTCCTATCCAATACCTCCTCCAGTGACCAGTAGAAATGGAACAACATTGTCAGCTGTTATAATCTGATCTGCAGTGAGCAAGCAGCATCATGTGGCCTAGTGGTTCTCAACTCTGGCTATACATAGCATCACCTGGGGAGCTTTTAAAAATACCCATACCAAGGTGTTACCCCAATCAATTAAGCTAGGCTCTCTGGGGATGGGTCCCCAGTACTGTATAATTTCAATGTTCCCAATGTATAGCCAAGGTTGAAAATCACTGGTACTTCTGACCACTTGGGCTTTGGAAAGCAGATGGACCTGAGTCTATTGTCAATTAACTATGGGGTTATACTTCTCATCTCTGTGTTTCTGTTTCCTCAACTGTAGAACAGGCATAATGCTTCTTGTCTTTCAGGGTTAGGGCCAATGTTAAATGAGAATATATGCATAAAGTACTGAGTATATTATCATAGTACCTGGAACAGAGCAGGTGTTCAATAAAAAAGGTAGCTAAAGTTTTTTACCAGTTATTTTATTACCATTACCATTATTATTGTCATTTATAACTTTTTATATTACTACTAATAACAACAAAACAGCAGACACTGGGAAGAAAAGTGGATGCAAAAACAGGAGATATGAGTTTTAGTCCTCACTCTACCACTTACCTAACTATATGATTGCGGGTGAGTGAGTTCACCTTTCCGAACCTTAGTTTCCTTCTCTATAAAATGGGAAAGATAAGACCCATCTGCTATTCTTTCCTCCCAAGCTTATTGTGAACATCAAATAATTAATTGGGAGAGTGCTTTGAATATTATAATGTGTTAGAAAAATTGGATTATTATTATTATTTTGGTCACTCTTTAGCTGCAATTCTGTGTACCCGACCTGGTGCTAAGGGGAATGGCATGTCCAGAAATGTAAGATACAGCCTAGTGTGTAAATGAATAGTACTTGGTTCATACCTCCATTAGAACACCAATCACACTGTATTATCATTATCTTTCTTCATATCTGTCTGCCTCACCAGAATGACTAGCTGGAGGAATTAAAAAACCCCATGGAGCAATATATAAGTACTTCATGAGTGCTTACATGGATGGAAATTACCAATGTCAGCTCAAGTGTTCAGAGGATTGAGATTTGAGCTGACTGTTTAGGGGTAGTTACAGTACAGATAAGACATGAGAACAGGGACATATATCGGGAAAGAAGCAGGACAGAGTCTAACACTTACTTATCCCTGCTACATGCTAGGTATTCTCTAACAGCCATCTAATTTAGTCCTTACAACCAGCTTGTGAGGACGGGTTATTATATCCATTTCCCAGATGAATACCTTGATAGTCAAAGAGTTGAAATAACTGCACAGGGTTCCACAGTTTGGAAGTCGCAGAACAAGGCCTGAAAGCAGGGTCTGCCCAACTCCAGACTTACTTTCCACACTGTACCATACTGTCTCATCTAGAAGAGTCAAGGGCTTGCTGCTTTGATAGGGCCGGTGAGGAGACCAGTTTAACAAAAGTAGAGCTGGTATTTAAAATCTAGCACTAGTACCTGGTTTAATAATTTGGGACCAGCTCATAGAGGGCCTTGAATTTATGTTAAGGAGTTTGAACTTATCCTGTACATTTTATAGTCACTGAGAAAATCTTTAAGGAGAAGAAATACAGTGTGGAAATACTTAAGGTAAATCTTACAACAGTATTATATGGATTAAAGTTAATATTTTTTACATTTACCTTAAAAAGTTTTGTAGAAGAAAACAATGAATATCAAGGTTTACTGACAAAAATTGAATGAATATCAAGATCTACTAACACCCTTGCATAGTTGCAAACGTGTCTATTTCCAGATGGTGTTCATCAGGCCATGAACATTTTTTGTGGACTTTTTTTCACTTAATATTATTTTATATGAATACATTTTTTGACCTAGCCTAAATCCTTGTCATTTCATGCATAATATGTATTGGTTCAATACTTGTAAGAATTGAATTGTTTGTTTATCAGCCTTTGTGGTTGGGTCTGAATTTTTGCTGTTAAGAAGCATGTTTATGTGCTACTTGTTTTCCTTATTTTTTTCTTTAGAGTTAATTTCTTTGGGCCTGTTCCCCAAAGTGGATCAACTGGATTAATGAGTATGAACTGTCTCATATATATTATTTTGCATTTCATTCACATTGTTCCAGAATTCCTTTTGTTTTGTTTTGTTTTTGTTATTTTTTTATACTGCAGGTTCTTCTTAGTCATCAATTTTATACACATCAGTATATACATGTCAATCCCAATCGCCCAATTCAGCACACCACCATCCCCACCCCACCACAGTTTTCCCCACTTGGTGTCCATACGTCTGTTCTCTACATCTGTGTCTCAACTTCTGCCCTGCAAACCGGCTCATCTGTACAACTTTTCTAGGTTCCACATACATGTGTTAATATACGATATTTGTTTATCTCTTTCTGACTTACTTCACTCTGTATGACACTCTCTAGATCTGTCCACGTCTCAACAAATGATTCAAATTCGTTCCTTTTTATGGCTGAGTAATATTCCATTGTATATATGTACCACATCTTCTTTATCCATTCGTCTGTTGATGGGCATTTAGGTTGCTTCCATGACCTGGCTATTGTAAATAGTGCTGCAATGAACATTGGGTGCATGTGTCTTTTTGAATTATGGTTTTCTCTGGGTATATGCCCAGTAGTGGGACTGCTGGATCATATGGTAAATCTATTTGTAGTTTTTTAAGGAACCTCCATACTGTTCTCCATAGTGGCTGCATCAATTTACATTCCCACCAGCAGTGCAAGAGGGTTCCCTTTTCTCCACACCCTCTCCAACATTTGTTGTTTGTAGATTTTCTGATGATGCCCATTCTAAATGGTGTGAGGTGATACCTCAGCGTAGTTTTGATTTGCATTTCTCTAATAATTAGTAATGTTGAGCAGCTCCTCATGTGCTTCTTGGCCATCTGTATGTCTTCTTTAGAGAAATGTCTATTTAAGGTCTTCTCCCCATTTTTGGATTGGGTTGTTTGTTTCTTTAATATTGAGCTGCATGAGCTGTTTATGTATTTTGGAGATTAATCCTTTGTCCGTTGATTCGTTTGCAATATATTCTCCCATTCTGAGGGTTGTCTTTTCATCTTGTTTATGGTTTCCTTTGCTGTATAAAAGCTTTGAAGTTTCATTAGGTCCCATTTGTTTATTTTTGGTTTTATTTCCACTACTCTAGGAGGTGGATCAAAAAAGATCTTGCTGTTATTTGTCAAAGACTGTTCTTCCTATGTTTTCCTCTAAGAGTTTTATAGTGTCCCATCTTACATTTAGGTGTCTAATCCATTTTGAGTTTATTTTTCTGTATGGTGTTAGAGAGTGTTCTAATTTCATTCTTTTACGTGTAGCTGTCCAGTTTTCCCAACAACACTTACTGAAGAGACTGTCTTTTCTCCATTGTATATCTTTGCCTCCTTTGTCATAGATTAGTTGACCATAGGTGCATGGGTTTATCTCTGGGCTTTCTATCTTGTTCCATTGATCTATGTTTCTGTTTTTGTGCCAGTACCATATTGTCTTGATTACTGTAGTTTTGTAGTATAGCCTGAAGTCAGGGAGTCTGATTCCTCCAGCTGCGTTTTTTTCCCTCAAGAATGCTTTGGCTATTCGGGGTCTTTTGTGTCTCCATACAAATTTTAAGATGATTTGTTCTAGTTCCATAATAAATGCCATTGGTAATTTGATAGGTATTGCAGTGAATCTCTAGGTTGCTTTGGGCAGTATAGTCATTTTCACAATATTGGTTCTTCCAATCCAAGAACATGGTATATCACTCCATCTGTTGGTATCATCTTTAATTTCTTTCATCAGTGTTTTATAGTTTTCTGCATACAGGTCTTTTATCTCCCTAGGTAGGTTTATTCCGAGGTATTTTATTCTTTTTGTTGCAATGGTAAATGGGAGTGTTTCCATAATTTCTCTTTCAGATTTTTCATCATTAGTGTATAGGAATGCAAGAGATTTCTGTGCATTAATTTTGTATCCTGCAACTTTACCAAATTCATTAATTAGCTCTAGTAGTCTTCTGGTGGCATCTTTAAGATTCTCTATGTATACTATCATGTCATCTGCAAACAGTGACAGTTATACTTCTTCTTTTCCAATTTGTATTCCTTTTATTTCTCTTATTGCCATGGCTAGGACTTCCAAAACTATGTTGAATAATAGTAGTGAGAGTGGACATCCTTGTCTCATTCCTGATATTAGAGGAAATGCTTTCAATTTTTCACCATTGAGAATGATGTTGGCTGTGGGTTTGTCATATATGGCCTTTATTATGTTGAGGTAGGTTCCCTCTATGCCTACTTTCTGGAGAGTTTTTATCATAAATGGGTTTGAATTTTGTCAAAAGCTTTTTCTGCATCTATTGGGATGATCATATGGTTTTTATTCTTCAGTTTGTTAATATGGTTTTTCACATTGATTGATTTGCGTATATTGAAGAATCCTTGCATCCCTGGGATAAATCCCACTTGATCATTGTTTATGAACCTTTTAATGTGTTGTTGGATTCTGTTTGCTAGTATTTTGTTGAGGATTATTGCATCTATATTCATCAGTGATATTGGTCTGTAATTTTCTTTTTTTTGTAGTATCTTTGTCCAATTTTGGTTTCAGGGTGATGGTGGCCTCATAGAATGAGTTTGGGAGTGTTCCTTCCTCTGCAATTTTTTGGAAGAGTTTGAGAAGAATGGGTGTTATCTCTTCTCTAAATGTTTGATAGAATTCACCTCTGAAGCCATCTGGTCCTGGACTTTTGTTTGTTGGAAGATTTTTTTTTTGCGGTATGCAGGCTGTGCAGGTATGCATTGCTGTGGCCCCTCCCTCTGCAGAGCAGAGGCTCCGGATGCGCAGGCCCAGCGGCCATGGCCCACCGGCCCAGCTGCTCCACAGCATGTGGGATCCTCCCGGACCGGGGCATGAACCCACGTCCCCTGCATCGGCAGGTGGACTCTCAACCACTGCACCACCACAGAAGTCCATATTGGAAGATTTTTAATCACAGTTTCAATTTCATTACTTGTGATTGGTCTGTTCATATTTTCTGTTTCTTCCTGGTTCAGTCTGGAAGGTTATACCTTTCTAAGAATTTGTCCATTTCTTTCAGGTTGTCCATTTTATTGGCAGAGATTTGCTTGTAGTAGTCTCTTAGGATGCTTTGTATTTCTGAGGTGTCTGTTGTAACTTCTCCTTTTTCATTTCTAATTTTATTGATTTGAGTCCTCTCCCTCTTTTTGTTGATAAGTCTGGCTAATGGTTTATCAATTTTGTTTATTTTCTCAATGAACCAGCTTTTAGTTTTATTGATCTTTGCTGTTGTTTACTTTGTTCCTATTTCATTTATTTCTGCTCTGATCTTTATGATTTCTTTCCTTTTGCTATCTTTGGGCTTTGTTTGTTCTTCTTCCTCTAGTTGCTTTAGGTGTAATGTTAGATTGTTTACTTGAGATTTTTCTTGTGTCTTGAGGTAGGCTTGTATAGCTATAAACTTCCCTCTTAGAACTGCTTTTGCTGCATCCCATAGGTTTTGGATCATCGTGTTTTCATTATCATTTGTCTCTAGGTATTTTTTGATTTCCTCTTTGATTTCTTCAGTGATCTCTTGGTTGTTTAGTAACGTATTGTTTAGCCTCCATGTGTTTGTGTTTTTTACGTTTTTTTCCCTGTAATTCATTTCTAATCTCATAGCATTGTGGTTCAGAAAAGATGATTGATGTGATTTCAATTTTCTTAATTTTACTGAGGCTTGATTTGTGACCCAAGGTGTGATCTATCCTGGAGAATGTTCTGTGCACACTTGAGAAGAAAGTGTAATCTGCTGTTTTTGGATGGAATGTCCTATAAATATCAATTAAATCGATCTGGTCTGTTGTGTCATTTAAAGCTTCTGTTTCCTTATTTATTTTCATTTTGGATGATCTGTCCATTGTTGTAAGTGAGGTGTTAAAGTCCGCCACTATTATTGTGTTACTGTCAATTTCCTCTTTTATAGCTGTTAGCATTTGCCTTATGTATTGAGGTGCTCCTATGTTGGGTGCATATATATTTATAATTGTTATATCTTCTTCTTGGATTGATCCTTTGATCATTATATAGTGTCCTTCCTTGTCTCTTGTAACATTCTTTATTTTCAAGTCTATTTTATCTGATATGAGTACAGCTACTCCAGCTTTCTTTTGATTGCCATTTGCATGGAATATCTTTTTCCATCCCCTCACTTTCAGTCTGTATGTGTCCCTAGGTCTGAAGTGGGTCTCTTGTAGACATCATATATATGGGTCTTGTTTTTGTATCCATTCAGCAAGCACGTGTCTTTTGGTTGGAGCTTTTAATCCATCCACATTTAAGGTAATTATCAATATGTATGTTCCTATGACCATTTTCTTAATTGTTTTGGGTTTGTTTTTGTAGGTTCTTTTCTTCTCTTGTGTTTCCCACTTAGAGAAGTTCCTTTAGCATTTGTTGCAGAGCTGGTTTGGTGATGCTAAATTCTCTTAGCTTTTGCTTGTCTGTAAAGCTTTTGATTTCTCCGTCGAATCTGAATGAGATCCTTGCCGTGTAGAGTAATCTTGATTGTAGGTTCTTCCCTTTCATCACTTTAAATATGTCATGCCATTCCCTTCTGGCTTGTAGAGTTTCTGCTGAGAAATCAGCTGTTAACCTTATGGGAGTTTCTTGTGTTATTTGTCGTTTTTCCCTTGCTGCTTTCAATAATTTTTCTTTGTCTTTAATTTTTGCCAATTTGATTACTATGAGTTTCGGCGTGTTTCTCATTGGGTTTAT
Organism: Aethalodelphis obliquidens; assembly: GCF_003676395.1. Lineage (NCBI taxonomy): Eukaryota > Metazoa > Chordata > Mammalia > Artiodactyla > Delphinidae > Aethalodelphis > Aethalodelphis obliquidens. The sequence continues at coordinate 3,783,876 of NW_020838029.1, read as the reverse complement.
CCTGTATGGGACTCGCTGCTCTTCCTGGACTTGGGTGGCTATTTCCTTTCCCATGTTAGGGAAGTTTTCGACTATAATCTCTTCAAATATATTCTCTGGTCCTTTCTCTCTCTCTTCTGCTTCTGGAATCCCTATAATGCGAATGTTGTTGCATTTAATGTTGTCCCTGAGGTCTCTTAGGCTGTCTTCATTTCTTTTCATTCTTTTTTCTTTAGTCTGTTCCGTAGCAGTGAATTCCTCCATTCTGTCTTCCAGGTCACTTATCCGTTCTCCTGCCTCAGTTATTCTGCTATTGATTCCTTCTTGTGTAGTTTTCATTTTGGTTATTGTATTGTTCATCTCTGTTTGTTTGTTCTTTAATTTTTCTAGGTCTTTGTTAAACATTTCTTGCATCTTCTTGATCTTTGCCTCCATCCTTTTTCTGTGGTCCTGGATCATCTTCACTATCATTATTCTGAATTCTTTTTCTGGAAGGTTGCCTATCTCCACTTAGTTTAGTTGTTTTTCTGGGGTTTAATCTTGGTCCTTCATCTGGTATATAGCCCTCTGCCTTTTCATCTTGTCCATCTTTCTGTGAATGTGTTTTTTGTTCCACAGTCTGCAGGACTGTAGTTCTTCTTGCTTCTGCTGTCTGCCCTCTGGTGGATGATACTCTGTTCCAGAATTATTGATGGCTATCTAGTTAGAATAAGCCCAGTGTACAGTACCCCCAGCAGTGTGCGCATGCATATGTTTCACTATATTCCTGCCAGAATCATTTTATTAAAAAATTATGTGTATTTATTTTGTACTGAGTGACCTGGAAACTAGAGACATAGAGGCAGAAAGGTGAGTTAGGAGACTGCCACAATAGTCAAGGCTTAAGTGAAAATAGACTCATTTTTGGTGATGATGAATGTAACAAATTTATCATCAAACATTGACTAAGCACCTGCTATGTGCCAGTGACAGTACTAAACATATTACTACCCAAGTAAATCCTCTCAATGTCTCTGTAAGATAATATATTTTTAGTCTTGATTATATGGTTGAGGAAATGAGACTGAGCAAATTGATGTGACATACCCTAGGTCACACAAATGTGAAGCTCCAGAGCTGAGGTTCAAACATAGACTTTCTGAAGGGACAGCTTCTGGAAGAATATATTTTTTAATCCAGAGTTGTTAGTTACCAAAAAGAAATGGGGACCAAGGGAGGTGGCCATGATAGCTGCAATATTGGGTACCTGCTGAGGAGTGGTGTTCCATTTGGCTCACTGTCCAAGTTCTTGTTGTTCTCTTTTCCAGGAGACTCTGACAGTTTCAGCACAGTTCGGCCTCCAGGAGAAAAGCCAACCATCATCCGACCCCCAGTGAGGCCTCCAGATCCTCCCTGCCGGGCAACTACTACCCAGAAACCTGAACCAAAGCCAGATATAGTGACTGGCAATGCAGGGGAAATCCCATCGTCTGTGTAAGTAGAGTTGTTTTTCAACCTTGACCTAAAGTCCACCTTAGACCACTAAGAATGCTTTCAGGATCACCATTATGGTTGTGAAGGGTGTACAATGCACAACTCCAGGGTATCGTTCACTTCATAGTGTAGGGGACTGTCGCAGACCAGCTCTGTTTGGAGTGTTCTACTCAACACTTAAAGCTGGGAGATTTTTCCTAAAGGTGAGGTGTTTAAATCTTGGTACCCGATAGGAGACCCATTTTTCTTAGTCTCCCTGATCTCTCTAGGGTGATAAGATTACCGGCTGCTTTCATGCTTCTTTGCCTCTGTAAATTTTTTTTCTTATTATTACTACTGGTTTTAAAAGTAATTTAATGAACAGATTTGGTCATTTTACGTGTGCTTTGAAGCTTTTTTTTTTAAAGAGAAGGTATGATTTTTAAAAATCTTCCAGAATGACTCAGATTCTCCAGAGAGCCTCTTACAGGGTAGTAGCAGAGCTATTATCCAACCAGCCTTCCTGAGTCTGGCCTGTAAGCCAAGGAATCAGGGATAGAGCAGCTAAGGTGGGGCCACAGCAACTCTCAGGGACCAGCTTTTCTTGGCCACAAAACTAGCCTGGCAGGCCTCTCCTCAGCCAGTGCCTGGGACCCCTCTCAGTATCCTGCCTCCTAGTGTTCCTTTTTCTTGTGTCTTTTGTTTTCCATAATTGCAAAATTGAGGAAATAAGAAAAACAGAGCCTCTACTGTTTGGACTAATTAGCTAAGTGTATTTGCAAAATGTCAAAAATTATACTCTGAAACCAAGAACTTGTTTCACTTATTTCTCCCAAGAGTAATCTGAATGGGCAACATACTTAGATCATTCTGAGCCAAGGGGAAGCAAAGAGTATCAGCCATAGCCTTGGGGGTGCCTATGGTCTCTGAGCCATTTCACATTCTGATACTTGGGTTTTTCCTCAGACCCAGATCCTTTGCAAGCTAAGGCAGAGCCTGGCATTGGTGGCCTATCTGGTTCATATTTTCTTTTCCTTTCCATTGGCCATTGGTTCCCACACATATTCCAGAGCAACTCATGGGACTTGGTTGGCTTCTCTTTGCAGGGTGGCTTCCAGGACCAGGTTCTTTGAAATAGCTTCCCGGAAAACAGGAAGGTAAGAGATGCAGGTGACAGAAATGAAACCAAATAACTTTTTAATAAATGTATCATGAGCATGTCATTTGCTCTCTTAACATTGTATTTTTGTTTCTCTGTAGCTCTGTCTCTTTCTCTCTGTCTGTGTTTGTTCCTTTCTCTCCCCCAACACTGTCTCTCTGTCTCCCTGTGTCTCTGTCTTTGTCTCTATAACTGTATGTCTCTCTGCCTTTGTCACTCTTGTCCATTTGTCTCTCGCACACTGTTTCTCTGTCTCTGTAATTCTCAGTCTCTTTATGTCTCTCCTTGTGTTTTTCTACTTATGTCTCTGTTTCCCTATCTCTTTGACTCTTTTTCTGTCTCTCTCCATGTCTCTCTTTCTTTGTCTATCTCTGTATCTGTTGTCTCTGCCTCTCTGACTCTGTCTTTCCATCTCTTTCTCTCTTTCTCCTCTCTCTCTCACACATACATAGAGTACTCACAGGCCAAGTGGTATTGCAAAAACTTTATGCTCGATGTAGGTCTAATTTTTTTTGTTAGTTTACTTATTTAGACCCTATTATATTCTAAAAGGGCAGCTGATATGAATATATAGAAAGCAATATTCTAATATAAACAGCCTTAGAATAAGCATAGCCCTCATTTCAGAGGTAAACATTAGACTTAGGTGGTTGTTTTCGAACTGGCTGAACATATAAATCACCTGGAAAATTTTGAGGGAAAATAAAATGAACACAGATTCCTGCCTTCTGCTCTAGACCCACAAAAACAGAATCTCCAGGAGTAGGGCCTGGGAGTGTGGGTTTTTTAAATTTCCTTCCTTTATTTCTTTCTTCCAGTTAATTTGTTTTTAAAATCCCTCAAGTACTGGTACAGGCTTTCCAAAGCCTATCATTTGGCACCCTTTAGACTAAAACACCTGGAGAAATGATTGCTTGGCCTTCAGGCACTCTTCTGTGAGTTTATTCAATGTTGCTTATCAGAGAGTTCAAAATTGTGCTTCCTGATGGGTGACAGGAGTGTAACTCTTCCAGGTATTCAGTTAAAAGCAGAACAATGTGCCTTTACCAGTGCTGGAGCTGGGATAGGTTTGACATCATCTAGTTAAAACTGTGGGACCCGACTCACCAGGACATGATTCTGAACAGCAGGTCACCCTAGTTCTGCTTGGCAGTCAGCCACAAGGAACTATAGACTAGGCCAAATTCTCCTTAGACAATAATTTACCATTTATTCTACCATAACAAATGAAAGTGAGGTCAAAGCCCCAGATTTCTCTTACTGATAGAATGAAGATAAAGTTTTCACCTAGGACATTTTTAAAGCAGGCTTAATCAGATAGGCTCGAGGGAAAAAAAGAAAAACAGAAAGAGAGAGAATACTTTATATTCTTAATAAAGTATCTGCCTATGAGCAGGACTACTTCCTACTTCCTGGTGGTCCTTCCAACTTCCCTAGGATAAACCATATGAGAAATAAATACCAGGGAAATAGAATGAAGCAAACTAGAATTAACAGAATGAACTAGGCATATCTAAAGGAAAGCTTTTTAGAGGAAGTGATATCTGAGATGGGGCTTTAAAGATGGATAGAATACACTGAAAATGTGAGGGATTGATCTGTAGCTTTGGACAGGGAACCAAGACATTGAGAGGGATACGTACTAGGCATGAACAAAGTCCAACAGAATCTTTAAGGCAGCCTGACTTTTAATAGGGAAACTGTAGCCAACCTGATGTTGAAAGTGTGGAAAGATTGGTAACCACTACCTGGGCTTTGTCATTTAGTGCTCAGGGAGGTCTTGGACCAACTGCAACATAGGGCACTGTGGTCAAAGCAGGCACTTCAGGCTGGAGGACAACCTAACCAATCCTATGTCCAGGCCTCTGGAACCTAAATTTAATCCTGTTCCTTATTCCCAGATTCCATCTTGGCAGGATTGTGGGTAAGGCCAAGGTGGGTACACCAGTCCTCCAATATGTAATAAGTCACCTTCCTAGGTACCCACAGGTTCCTCCCACTCAGCATCCATATAAGGAAAGCACCCCTTCTGTCTAGGCCCCAGTTTTGTAACCACCACTTGCATCAGTGCACCTACATGATGGCTACTGGTCAAGATTCTTAGACTAGCCAGTCAATCCCATCTCATCTCTAATGAAAATGATCTGTTTAACCTTTTCTCTGCCCCTTTTTGCTTCCAGTTTGTACACCTGACTCTATGTAACCTGACATTTGAATGACCTCACTTCTCATTCATCTCCCTTCTACAATACAACAATTAAAAAAAATTAAAAACTTGAAATAAAATGAGAAGTGGCTCATCAAGAAGAGAAGGGAGGGGAAGACATTTCAGTAAGGCAGAATAGCTTATGCAAGGCAGGTTCACAAAGTGATTAGTGTTCCACTTTGGCTAGAATGTGGGGGTGAGAAGAAGGAAGCTTAGCTAGAGTTGAGGCCAAGAAGATGGATTGGGGCCAGACTGTAAACGCCTTATATGACATACTAAGGAGTTTGGTCTTTATTCTGTAGTCCATGGGGTGTCATGGAAAACTTTTCAGCATGACAATGCATATTCTAAGCTGCCTGAGTTATTTAAAAAAAAACACACACACACACACATTCTGCTGTTAATGAGGAAGATAGTTGGGACAGTAAAACCTGGAGGCAGGGAGACCAGTTAGGAGGCTAATCACCCTGGCAAGAGTTGATGAGGTCCTGATGTATGGCATTGTCAATAGGAATGGAATGAAAGGACAGATTTGAGGTAGACTCAGTAAGACCTTACTGACTTTTCAAACATGGAGCATTGGAGAAAGATTAAGAGAGAAGAAAGTCTAACTTGGGCAGTTAGGTAGATTGTAACAATAATTAATCATGGAGGAATAGGTTTTGTGGGAAAGTTTCTCTGCTCAATTTTGGACACAGTTTGTATGAAGACTCTGTGGGACATCCAGATAGAGATGTCCAGTGGGTAACTGCAACTTACACTAGTAATTGGGGCTGGATCTACGTAGGTTTAGAGGTAGAACTGTTAAGTACAGCCACTGTACAAATTTATAGGGGCATTCACATATACTACAATGTGAATAGTAACCTTTTGGGGGTGGTCTCAGTATTTGATGGGAATTGAAATCATGGATGGGAATAAGATCACTCAGGGAGTAGGTATTAATAGACTTAAGAGAGAAGAGAAAAACAATGTTCAGGATATAGCCCTGGGACAAGCTGTTGTCTGGGATTTTCTGGCCAAATTATATGGAGCTTGATTCTCCAGGATTGTCTCTTGCCTCCAACCATCCCCAGACAAGTCTACTTTAGGACCAATCTAAGCACATCAAGAGGCTGGTTTGGTCTTCAAGGCAAAGAAAGATTCATGTTTCACAAGGCACTTGCCTTCCGTCTTTGCCTTTTTCCCATTGGAGATAATCACAGAATGTAGTCTTTGGTCTTTGGCCAATTCCTCTGGTCTTCCCTTGCCTCCCATAGTATGGCACTCGAAGGATTGTGCTGGCACCTGAAAGATGTCTTTGTGTCTGGGATACTGGGCTCTCTAAATCTGGCAGAGAGGTATGCCAACCTATAAGCATGGAGTGAGATGTTTTGAAACATCTGGATGGAATCACTTCCTCATTTTTCAAATGGCCTAATTGCCACCATCCTGGAAGGGTCACCCATCCACTTGCTTTCCTTTCCAGTTCTGATTTCTAGAGTCTTAGTGAAATGTCTTTCCTCCTTTACCCACAGTTCTCAAGGCAGACTTCCTGGAGATGAGAGTTGAGGCCTCAGGTATGTAGTATCCATCCCTGATTACAAAACCTTGTTACACATATACCTTCTTTATGAGATCTGAGTTTTTGAGGACTGGAGTGCCATGTGGGTCCAGAGGGTGGGAATTCACCTTCATGCCTCAGTTCACTACCCTGTAATTACATGACCCTTAAACTTACTGCCTTTTAATTCTGAGGTTCTCTGTGTTTTTAAGTTTCATTTCTTTCTTGCTCAGCCAAACTACAGTATAGTTTTACAAATTGCCTTTGAATCAAGGTCATTAGGAATCCTAAATTGTGACATTTTGGGCAATTACATTTCCTTCTCTGGGCCTCAATTTCCCAACATGTAAGATGAAATGTTTGGAACCTTTTAACTCTGACATCCTTTGGGTCTATAAGAATATCAGTAACCTCTCATTTGATATTATAGCAGGTCCCAAGAGTCTACCTTAGTATTTGTAGGGGAACTTCATTCCTTCAGATCAAATCACAATTTCAGTCTTACCCCTTGAACCTTCATCCTTAGTTCTTTATATTTGTCTAATGCAAAGCATTTTCACGTCCATTATATCATTTAGTCCATATCAAATGCCAGAAATAGGGAAGTTAATATGTATTTTCACTCAACAAATAAAGGAACTGAGGTTCAAAGGGGATAAGTAACTTACTAAGATCACCAGAACCATGGAGATCATGGAAATTTCTTTCTCTACTAGGAGTTCTGATTGACAATCAGATTGCTGGCATGACATGAACCAATACACACATAAATCAGATCCAGGTATCTGGAGCAGAGCTTTCCATGTACTCCTCAGCCTTCCTTTTCTTCATATCGCTGCCAGTCCTCAGAGGTCTATGGGTAGATAAGAGTTTTCTTATCAGCTCTCATGAAGGTGAAGTCTCAGTAAAAGGAAGTTTGGAGTTATTGTAGGGCCATAAAGGCAGTGGCCATTCAGCAAGGTGAGTAATCTCAGAGGTATCAGGCATCTGTATCTCCTGTGGACTTTTTGGGGATTAGAGTTCAGGCTTAAGGCACACAGTTTCCAGCCCTGATTTTAGCACCGTATTAGGACAGTTTCATGGGATCTGAGTTATAAGGGCCTTTTTCTACCCAGCCGCTATTGCTCAGAAGATTAGCTACCTACCAAGAGAGGGCCTACTGCTCAGTGGCTGTTAAGTGTTTAACCAGTCCTAGCTAATTCCTTACTCTCTTCTTTCCCTTTCAGGTTTCAAAAACCTTGGCCTCAGGGGACACTTTCCAGGTTCTAGAAGAGTCTTCTTCAAACCCTTGTGTGCTGAAGAGCAGATCTTTCCTGGCCCTGCACCTTCAGGCTCTGGGATGCTATAAAATAAGGGACACACATCCTAGATACAAGTTTATTTCTCCTTTGTATTCTGTCTTCATTCCCTCAGAAGGTCTATCTTGAGCTCCTATAAGACTGTGAATGGCTGAACTCCCTCAAGGCAGACTGCAGAAACCAAGCTATCCACCATCCCAAGTCGAAGAGAGGAGCTCAGTTTTCAACTCCTCTCTGAACTTCCTGCCTCCTCAAAAGGCCATCTAGCTCTGAAAGATTTGGGGCTAAAGATTGATCTCAGAAGTCTTACCCTGAACTAGAAATTACTTGAGTTGGGGCCATTGCTTACCTTGGAAGTAGGGGAGTAGGAATGTTTGCTGAACTTTAGAGAATCTTAATGTCTCTTACTGAGGATATGGACCCTGGTGCCAGTTTGGAGCTTTGGCGCTGTAATATATTGCCAAGAATGTGTCTGCTCTTATGGGACCAGACAGAATGAGTGATGCCCCCACAATCCCTCCAAGTGGACTCAGGAAGGTGGCCTTCCTGCTTTTGCATACAGCTGCTTAAGACAAATCTGCAAAGCATGTTTTACATGTCAAAGCCTAGGTCTGTTTGAATTATTCTTCCTCCTGTTTTCTCCTGACAGCTTCCTTTCCAAGCAATCAAGAAAGAAACAAAAGCTGAAGACAGTTCTTTTAAAAAAGGCAGACTGTGTTTGTTCTGCAGGAGTTCCATTTTTGGGTCAAATGCTGGGGAGAATTGTTAAGATGATTGAGGCCAGGCAGTTGTCACTGTTGCTTCATGTCTGCCTTCTGCAGATAAGCTGTTTTATCACCTGAAAGAAACAGTTCTTAACCCATTATCTATGGATTCAGGAACTTCATAAAGCCTCTGAAATGGTATGCCTTTTCAATATGCCTTTTCTGAGGAAATGGTCCATAACATTCTAGTGAATTTCAGATTGGGCCTGTGACACAATAAAGGTTAAGAACCACAGCCTTTGAGATAAAAGACTCTTTTTATGACCTATAAAATATTTGATTAGAAAGGCCTTTCAGAATTATTTAGTCTAACTCCTAGTTTACCATTGGGGAAACTGAGGCAGAGCAAGTTAGCAGCCATGTGTAAACAAGATACCACATCCCTGGGCACCTACACAAGGTTCTTTCCATTACACCATGCTTATCTAGCAAGGGGGCTTATGATTGGTCGCTTTAATGACCATCATTTTGAGGATCTGGCTTTTACCCTCTTTCTTGAGCCACACATATTTGCCACCATATGGAACTTCCAGACATGAGCTCCTGGTCTTCCTCACTTGCTATTTCAATCATTGGAAAGGAATTAAAACACAGTGTAGTGAGTCAGAAATCTGACGAGTAGACATTTCTGATTCCTGTTTGTTGAAAAGAAGCTGCTGGAGAAAGTGTCATCGCTTGTTTCCACACAGGTGCCTTGGCTTTAGGGTGGGCTTTAAGATAGCCTGCCTTTAGTGTCTGTGTAATTATAATGTGGTCCAGTGTGAGAGAAAGGACTTTCCTATTGGACTCTTCTAGCCAGGCCCCACTAGTGCACTGACTATAGTACTGAGAAAGAAGCATAGACATGGGGAGAGGGGAGGCGAGAGAGAGGGTAAGAGAGAGGGAGATGAGAAAGAGAATGCACCCATGCCCAAACCAACTCTGAGATGCCTTGGGAACAGTGTTACTGAAAGGCAATAGCTACTTTCAAGATTGAATTCTAAATATGGCTTATTGATGAGTTAGTAACATGTAAGCTAAACACACTGAGAGCCTTTGTGGAAGTAATTGAATAGCAATTTGATGACATTCTTAATGACGATGTACCCAGGTGGCCATATTGAACTCTCAGCTCTACCCAGTCTCAAAGGCCAAGTTGCTAAGAAACCAGGATAAAGTAAGCCAAGTGGGCACCATTCTACCTGCTGCTCTCCCTAAAAGGGAATCTCTGTGAGGCCTAATGGCCTCACTCAGGAAGTACTCATTGAGCCCCAGTCTGAGCTGTGGCCTCTCTGCTCTGTCCCATTAAATGACTAACTAAACAAAGCAGGTGTGCAGATTTTAGCCACAGAAGCAGTGGCCAATGGGGCCTCAGTACCTTTGAAGATATTAGAGACATGATTTCACTCTGGTTTCCTTGGGGGGAAATTCCACAGTCACCACTACAAATATTGAGAGATTATTGAGAACCAGAGAAAGCCACCACAATTCCAGTAGAATATGTGTCCCAGAAATGTGGCTGTGAGATTGCTATGTGTTTCCTGGGACACAGATCAAGAGCCTGGCCTAAAGAGTTGGGATCACCAGTCCGACTGGAAGCCAAGGAGCAGTGCCTGGCTGGCTCTACCCCTGCCCTGGGCTATACCCAAAGAATGAACCTCAGCACCTACCCTTTTGTTCTCTGATTTAAAGAGCAAAAGCTTCTGTGGAATGAGAATGGCTTGGCTTAGGCTTGATGGATGGATAGGCATTCAGAAGAGGCTATGGGAAGGGGGTGATAATTGAAGCGTGTCAATTGTAGGAAACTATCTGCATACCTCGGCCAACAGGTAGGAGAAACTGTCAATGGATGAACTGTAAATGTTGAGCTGACAGTGTTAACATTTATTAAGCACCTACTAAGTGCTAGATGCTTCATATACATTATATAATTTAGTCCCTACAATAATCATGCAAGTGGATGCTATCCTCCTCATTCTACAGATAAAGGATTTATGACCCAGCAGGCTAAAATTAACTGGCTCAAGTTCACACAGAAAGTAAATAACAGAATTGTTATTCTAATCCAGCTCTCTATGACTCTGCACCCCATGTTGTTTTCCCTTTGCCATATAAAAGCCATATTACTGGAGCTGGCATACTTAACAAAATGTTAAAAGGCAAGTATTTGAGGGTAAGGAGGGGATGAAGGTCCAGTTTACAGGGGAATAAAAACTGGGCTGAAAGAGATTTCTGAGTTATGTTTTCTCCTCACCTTCAGAATGCCCATTTGATAATCCGTCTTAAAACGGATCATTTACTTTTACCTTGTGACATGAAGGATTTATTTTTTAGTTGGTAGTTTTCAAGTCCTTGGCTTAGCTGTTTTTCAAAGAAAAAAAGGTCCTTGTATATGTCTGTTAATTCACCAAGGTTCTAGCACATGCAGTTTCACCCCAAGAGACTGGTGACATCCATACATGGTTTGAGGAATAGAATTGGTCTTGGTGCTTCTGCAGGACTTGAAGCCTTGGGATCAAACCCCTATTAAGGGTTTTTTGTGGGGATAGCAAAAGTTAAGAGATGATTTAGAATAATAAATATTATTGAAGTTTTTGTTTAAAAAAAGATGGAGTGTGTTGCCCAGCCACTGAGGGGCAAAACTCAGCGTCCAAATTGAATAATAAAGTGGTGTCATGTAGAGTATTTCTAAAATAAGTTGCAATTGTGGGAAAGAATCCTTCCCTTTTCAAGAAGTTCCTTAATTCTGTAATAGCTAGAACAAATAAAGTAATAGAAGTATTTCTGTGACTAGAAAAAATTGCTTTTGAGAGAATGTAGATCAATTATACTATTTTTAATGTGGCTACAGACAAATGGCCTTGACACATTACAAGCCCAGAAAAAGCTTCAGAAACATTGAAAAATTTCAGAGAAAAGCAAGATACCTTGAAGAGACGTTTTTGATGAAGAAAAACCTTCATTTTCATAGGGAAAACAATCACTTGATACCAAGGACATTAATAGATGCTAGAAAGACACATTTGTGAAATACATATGTAACATCAGAAGAAAAAAGAATTAGATCCTGGGGTCCATTCATGTGACTTTTAATAAAGTATGCAGACTGTCTAGTATTAATGGCCTCCATCTACAGTTTTGTCATGGAAACAATCTTTGAGCATATTTTGCATGATCCACTGCTCATGTTGTCTTTTGCAATTCTAAGGAAATGTAGGCCCAGAATCTTTTTGTACCTAGGCATCTCCATCTACAGTCTATTTTGTACCAAGCCCAGTTATTCCTTCAGGCCTCACAACATCATTGTGTGACAGGTGAGAGCCCCATTCTACAGATAAGGAAACTTGAGGCTCAGGAAGATGAGAAATGATTTGCCCAATGTCACACAGTTAGGGATTGATAGAAACCCAGGACTAGAAGCTACAGGGCCGTTCCTGTTTCTAATACACCACACTACCTCCAGTGGTAAAGGAATGTTGACAATAAATGGAGAAGATGTTTAGAAATGAGATTAACAACATCTGCAAGTCTTGCTACTCCAAATATGGTCTATAAACAGCCTCAGCATCAGCATTACCTGGGAGCTTATGAGAAATGCAGATTCCTGGGCCCCATCCCAGACATCTGGAATCAGAATTTGTATTTTAATAAGGTCTCCAGGGGATAGATATGCACATTAAAGTCTGAGAAGCACTGATTGTAAGGCATTTAAGACAACAAAGCAGGTTGAGGAAGGAGACCTCTTTGTGAGGCAAAGACCAAAAATGGCAGATAAGGCCAATCTGGTATGTTGGAAGTGTTTACAAAGATTGTGTCCATAGCTGCCTGCTTCTTACATTGCTTTGTACATGGCATTATACTTTGATGACATATAAATTAAGTTTTTCTACTTCAAAGAATAGTGAAACCAGCCTAGGAAATAAGACTGAAAGTTACTTGACTTTCAAACCTCTGAGCATCAAAGGCAATAGAAAGGCAACATGGAGCATTGGAAAGAGCTCCCTTCAGGAGCATTTCGAGTCCACACTCACCTCTGTCACTGCTTCTCTGTAATGCTGATCAAGTCCCTCCCAAGTTGTCTGTCTTTAAACCAAAGGGCCTTTTCAGCTTTGACATTCAGTTATTCTCAGCTATGGCTTTTACTACAGTCAACATTGTAATGAAAACATGGACAATTCTACCGGGTTTTGTCTGGCCAGAGATTAGTATCTTTAGTTCACACGAGAAGGAGTATTCTGGGAGGAAATATCAGTCATAACAAAGCAACATTAATGGGAATTGCAAGGAACTGGGAGGAGCATGACTAGTTAACAGGTTTGAAATTGGCCTGTATTTTAATTAAAGTATAACAAGGCATCCAGACTCCTTTGAGAGCCAGCTGCTTCAAACCACATACTTGGAAATCAACTCCTATATCCTGAATAAGGCATACTTTACGTGAAACTCCTACATACTTTAATAAAACTCCTCTGATTTGGGCTTTGTGGGAGATAGTTTATTGGGGGTAGGAGAGACTTGTAAAAAAGAGAAAATTTTGCTCATCCTCCATCTGCCATCTCTCCAGGTGATTCTGATGCCCATTAGCTGAAGACAACTGGCTATAATCTAAACTTTTAAAATGAAGAAACAGACTCAGAGAGGAGAAGGGACTTGGCCTAAAGTCACACACGAAAGCCAATGGCAGAAAACAGGTGCTCAGAGTACCACCCCAAGGGTCTTTCAACTCTACTTTCTTTGGGTGACTAGTTTACCAGAATCAAGATATCTGCTTCCAGCAGTAAGGCACACACTAGGGAGGATGAATAGGCCTTCCATCTGAGTACTTTGTTTCCATCACATGTTCACACTCATTTCTTCAGTTGAGCATCATACAGCCATATCACCTAGGCAGAGCAGGGATGATTACCCACATTTTATTGAAGCTCAGAGAGATGGCCTAACTTGCCCAAGGTCACACAGAAAAGAAATAGACTTGTACCTAGGTTTTCTGATTTCAACTATGCTGCACTACTTCTCCAGGAGAGAAGAATCAGCCCTCCAACCCTCAGCATTTCTCCTGGGAAATGTCAGGAGCTCTAAGCTCTTAATTGCTTCAATCCAATAGTTTCAAAACAGATCGATTTTTTTTCCCTATTGGAGAATATCCTAACAGTTTTATAACTTGAAACTCTGCAGAGCACACTTACATCCATCATTTTGTTCTCATAACAGACCCATAAGGTAGGTAAGACAAGGTATTTTGCCCTCATTTGACATGTACAAAGTGAGGCCCACAAACACTGTATTAGTTTTATATTGCTGCTGTAACAAATGACTACAAATTGAGTGGCTTAAAACAACCTCCATTTATTCTCTTACAGTTTCTATAGGTCAGAAGTTTGGCATAGTGTGGCTGGATTCTCAGGGTCTCACTTAAATAAAATCAAGATATCAGTCAGGGACGTAGTTGTTATCTGGGGCTCAGGATCATCTTCCAAGCTCACTGGTTGTTGGCAGAAATCAGTTCCTTGTTGTAGGACTGAGGTCCCCATTTTTTCAACATATGGCCCCCTCTGTCTTCAGGCTAAATACTTCTGCTTCCTTTTCTGTATCTAACTTTCTCTTCTGCCTCTGTTCTTCAAGTCTCGACCTTTCATTGGGGTGATTTCATTGGGCCTGCACAGATAATCCAGGATAGTCTCCCTATTTTAAAGTCAGTAGTAACCTTAATCACATCTTCAACATCTCTTTTGCCATGTAATCACAGTCCTGGAGATTAGGATATGGGATCTTCTTGGAGGACCATAATGCTGCATACAACAGGCACGGAGCAGCTCCCTACAGAAGCACCTCTTTTCAGCATAAAGACACATGGTTGTCCCCAACTTAATCCTGGGGAAGAAAAAAATTACCATTTACATGCCACCTACATGGGAAGTTAAAAATTCGTGTTGTTCAACTTCACCCATTTCTCAAACACACACAGACACAATCAGGCAGCACACCAAAAGAGTGGTAGCTGGAGTGCAAGGGGGACTATTTGGAAGCTGATGCTATTCCTAGATGGCACATTAATGCTGGTGACCAGTCCTTTAACTAGTAACATTCTACCTAAGATGAGGAGGGGGCAGAAGTAGTTTTCACAAAGGCCCAAGATAAGACATGTATTCCCCATATCACCTGACCAGAAGAGCTGACACTTACAGCATCTAGTACATGCCAGATGTTTGCCTAAGTGCTTTGCATGGGTCTACTGAATTTGTCAAGATAATATTTCTATGAGGTAAGTACTGGTATTAGCCTCATTTTACAGATGAGAAAATTCAGGCACAGAATAGTTACATCATTTGCTCACATTCCCACATCCAGGAAATGGTGAATTCAGGATTCATACCCAGACAAATTCCTAAACTAATCCCCTGTGGCTTCTATCAGATGGGGAAAATTCTCCTAGAGGGGAGATGGAGGCCAAGTAAAAGTCCCTTGCACCTTTGATCCTCTAAGCTTGCCCTCAGAGTCCTGGCATTCTGATAACCCAAGTCAGGACAGCTGAGCATCCTGAAGGAATCAAATTTAGAGACTTGCTGGGTTTTATGGGGCCAATGGAGTGCAAAGTGAAGGTGCCCAACATTTACTCAGTGGCTGGAAGAGAAGGAGATTGTCAGTCCAGGTAGGTGGGATCAACATTGGTCGGCCCCAGGAATGCCCTCTGCAGAGCAGGCGGGCCTCCCTATTTTGGTTTGCATTCAAGTTGTATCATTTCCTATGAACCTCTATGAAGTCCATTTCTTGAAGACCCAGGCCCTGAGCATATACAAAAATAGTGCCTAAAATTAAGGCTGCAAAAGAGGGTTTTCCTGGTTTGGGAGAACAGGGCTAGGCAATAGCCTTTATTATGCCTTACATTTCCCAGCCTTCAGCAAGCCTGTGGGAACTAAGTTTCCACTAGTGTTGTCAGCCCTGGATTTATTCCTCTTATTTCTGCTTCCTCAGCTATTCTCATCTAGGTACCATGATGCTGGCAGGTGCCATCCTACTGTAATTTCCAGAGCCATCAGGATGTGAGGTAGGTGGGGTGTGGACAAGCTCAGTCCTAACTGTCACTTGCCTCTTCTCCACCCCTGCTACCATCCTGAAGGACTCAGAATTCTGTCTCCCTTCTGAGGTTGAGATCTAGAGGGACTCAGTAGAGGCTGAGTTCCTCTGTTCTCCATATCTCCTTTGCTAGCCCTGGCCTCTAACCCCTCTGAAAAGAACTCAAACACCGTTATCCATATTCATGCCTCAATCACCATAGGCAAGTTACTTCACCCAAATAACCATGGTTGGCCCTTAATAAGTAAGTGCTCAATTGATATTAACCAGTGGTGGTGGTGGTAGTAGTAGTAGTAGTAGTAGTAGTAGTAGTAGTAGTAGTAGTAGTAGTGGCTGCCTCAGTTAATATCCAGGAATGGAATCTTCTCTATCCATTCAGGGCTAGTGGATCATGCTCTGACATTCAAAATCTTCCCAGATGTTATCTATCTACCACCTGATTCTTGGATTCCTCAATACAGTGAACTGATTATCTGGAAACTGTCATGTTCCTTGGCCCTGTAACTAGCCACCCTGAACCCCAACACCCTATGGAAGCTGTCCTCATGCATGGCTCAGTCCCCCCCATACTTAGTCTCTCATGCAGGAGTTTCATGCCAATAACCCAGACCCAGCTACTCTGCCCTGTGCACTTTCCAACATTCCTATGACTTGAGGAATAGGGGCTCCTTCCTCCTATGACAGTTAAGCTCCTGGTGATGTCACTTAGGTACATTCACCCTCATGGGAACCCTTCATACTATTCTGGGAAGTAGCTCTCTTTCCCACACTCCCTTACTCTCCCTTCCTCCTACATTTTTCACTCCTACTGTCATTACAGTAGTGCTTATTGTGTTTCCTCAAAGGTATTTCGTGAGGGAGTACATAGGTCCTGAAGGGAATATAGGAGAGAAGCACTATTCTGCTGCTGGCTGATTTCACACTTAACTAGAAATTAACCTTGGCTCTTGGCTGTCCAGGGTATATTTATATCCATTAAGAAATCACATTACTTTCCCTGAAGTGAATAAGACATCACAAAATACCTTTGGAAATGGGTCTAAATATCCTTTAAATGAATTTGAAGAGCTCTGGGAAAGAAACATAAGCAGCTAAGTAGCCATACTGGTCCCACTGTGACAAAGGGGGAAAGGGACTCAGCCCTGACCAAAAGTGAACAATTTATAAGAATCATATCCAGAGCCTTTGCATAATTTGTGTTTCTAGAATTCAGGGCCTTGGAAGTTGAAACAAGCCCCACAATGGAATTGGGGTTCCCCTGGGACCAAGGGAAGGAAATAAATATTGTTGAGCATCTATTGTGTGTCAAGCATAAAGTGGGAGAGACCTGAATCCTTGAGCTTTCCCAGCAGATCTGGCATAAGAGTTGGGGTGCTAACTTGGTAAAAAAAAAAAAAAAAAAAGTACTACCACCTGGCAGGCACATTGCATACGTTTTATATACATCGTCTCATCTGAGCCTCTTAACCACCTCATTTTAGTCCCATTTTACAGATCAAGACTTAAAATTCAGAAAGATTGTTACTTGCGCAAAGTTACATAGAGAGTAAATGGTGAAAGCATAGATAGGAATGGACTCCCGAGAATGTACAAGCATAGCATATTTTCATTACTGAAACATTCTCTAACACAGAAGACCCCAATACCCAGTGCTGAACCAGTTTTCTCATTTTTTTTGATAAATTTATTTATTTTATTTATTTTTGGCTGCGTTGGGTCTTTGTTGCTGCGCGTGGGTTTTTCTCTAGTTGCCGCGAGTGGGGGCTACCTCGTTGCGATGCATGGGCTTCTCATTGCTGTGGCTTCTTTTGTTGCAGAGCACTGGCTCTAGGAACGCGGGCTTCAGTAGTTGTGGCTCGTGGGCTCTAGAGAGCAGGCTAAGTAGTTGTGGCACACGGGCTTAGTTGCCCCATGGCATGTGGGATCTTCCTGGACCAGGGCTCGAACCTGTGTCCCCTGCATTGGCAGGCGGATTCTTAACCATGGCACCACGAGGGAAGCCCTGAACCAGCTTTTGGGAAAGAAACTTCTCATTGTTTTTGCTGTGATGCTGGAGGTGGAGCAAGGGGAGAGTAAATAAGGGTGTGGTCAGTGTCTGAAGCAAGTTGGGATAGGAACGTTGAAGGACTACTTCTAGCTTATATGGAGCCTTTGTGTGAATTAGAGAAAGCACCCCTTGGTCAAGATACCTTATGACCATCTGCCAGAAAATTGTAATAAATACATAAATCTCTGATTAAAATGTGAGAGGCATCTCTAGATGTGGCCATCTCAACTGCATTTGATGGTCCTGGGGAGGTGCCCAGAAGTGCAAAGGAGGTGAAATAACCTTGGGACTAACTGAAGCATTAATGGGTGTGCCTCAGATCCATGTAAAGACTAGAAGGTCATTCTAAAGATCATGGCCTAAGCAATTCTAAGTGAGAAGGAATTATGGAGCTTAGTTAGTGGGAAGGAAGGGCTTTGAATTTATAGTATTAACTTACATTTTCAAAGCCCTGAAAGTTTTAGGATGCTGACTAGTAGCTGAGAGAAAGAATTGGGCAATGGAGGAGGGAAAAGCCCTCTGCAAGGCATTTTTACACTGAATTTCTCATATATTCCTCACAACAGCCATGGGAGAGATAGTGTTGTCCTAATTTTAGATATGAGAAAACTGAAGCTCTAAGGTTAAATAACTTACCTTAGATCACACAGATATTAATTGGTGGTATTAGGATTTGTCCCTGGGTGTGTCTAACACAAGAAATAGTACATTTCTCCCTTCACAATGTAACTATTGGGCATTTGGGTGTGTGTTCAATCAGCGAGAAGCATTAGGCTGGTGGCAGCCTTAGAGAATAAAGAAGTTGCAGAAATCATGTTAAAGGGCCCATGATCCCTGGCTGAGCAAAGGGTAATAACCAATACCCAGACCATGATGATGAAGGGCATACCTATACAGGGCAGCTAGGGTCTCCATGGTTATCATCAACTTTACCCCACTCACACAAGGGTCTTCAGTGGTAAGTGGAGATCATATTTTCCTCCCCTCCCACCCCACACTTCCAGGAAACCCTAAGGCATCCATCGACATATACACATCTATACCTGATATATATCTTTATGAATTCTGGGTCAGGAAGGTATGGCCATGGAACCACCTCCTTGCCCTTGCTAACTTGACAGTAGTGTGAAGGAATCTGAAACATATGTAGGTTTTTTTTTTGAGCCAGATAGTGTTATGATCCTGAAGCCCAGCTTACATAACCTATAGTCAAGGTTCCAGTCCTCCAGATGACTATCTGTCCATTCTTGCTATCATCTCAGCAGCCATTTCCAGATCTAAAGGTAAAAGGGAGGTCAGAGAGAGCTGGCCAAGCAAAATCCAGCTGCAGTGAGGGAACAAGGGAGGGTGGGCATAGAAATTCACCACAAGACATGGACACCGTATACTTTCTCTCAAGTTTTGCAGGTTGGGTCTCTCCAGTTCAATCAATAGCCTTAGCCTTTCTCCAGCTTTAGGAGAAAATCTGATTTCCTTCTAGGAGAGTCTGCCTCCTGATCTAGTTCCTTTCTTTTCTTCTCCAGGCCTAAGAATGGAAGAAATAAGAGATTTTAAGGGGATAGAAATGGTTCTATATTTATTTAAAAAATATATGACATTGACTCTGTATCAGACACTCTTCTCAGTGCTTTACAAATATGAATGCATTTAATCCTCACAACAACACTATGAGGTAGATACTATTATTCCTAATTTAAAGATGAAGAAGCTGAGACACAGAAAGATTAAGTGACTTACCCATGATCATACAGCTAAGAAGTGGTGGAGCTAGGATTCAAAACCAAGTTCTCAATTCTGAGGGGTTTTTTTTCTTCCTATTTATTTACTTATTTTGGCTGCATCAGGTCTTAGCTGTGGCTCTAAGGGATCTTTTGTTGTGGCGGGCGGGCTTCTCTCTAGTTGTGGCATGCAGGCTCCAGAGTACGTGGGCTCTGTAGTTGAGGTGCGCGAGCTTAGTTGCCCTGCAGCATGTGGGATATTAGTTCCCCGACAAGGGATCGAACCCACATCCTCTGCATTGGAAGGTGGATTCTTAACCATTGGACCACCAGGGAAGTCCCTCAATTCTGAGGTTTTAACCAGTATATTGTGCTGGTCACATGATACAGTAGCAAAGAATATTGGCTTTAGACGTCAAGTAGAGTCTGGATTCTGATGCCTATTCTGACACTTGTCAGCTACCTTACACCCTGGCAAGTTACTTCCCCTCTTTAAGCCTTAGTTTCCTCACCTGTAACATGTGGGTCATGACACATGCCTCTCAGAGTTGTAGTGAGGAATCAATGGAAAGTGCCCAGCCTGGAGTAGGTATTCAAATTTGTTTCCTCTTTTCATTTTCCTAAAGCTTGATACCAAACTATGATTTGATATCCAAACGCAATAGCCACATCAACTTAGACTGTGCCAGCACTAAATTAAGCAAGCACTGGTTGGCACTACAGGTAGCATTCACTCCTGCTGGAGTGCCAGATTTCCACCAGAGGAGCTGATATAACTAGCATTTCTAAAAATGGAATTCTGTCAGAATTAATTAGCTATATGGTTCTGTTTCTGCCAAGACATAGGGAAGACATGGCCAGCATGAGGGACATTTGCAGGCAATGAAAGCATTGTGCCCAGCAAAGAAGTCTCATTCACACCGCTGCATGTACCCCACAAGGTGCCACCAGAACCTTTAGTCAATGCATGGGCCAATGAGCTTAGTTGGAGATGCCTGCTTACCCCATAGAGTATGAAGTCCTAGGGCTGAAAGACACCCTAAAAGTTATATAGACCAATTCATCATCCAACTGGGTCTAGTGAAGAACCCGAACTCTAGACTCAGGCAGGCATAGGTTCAAATCCTTCCTCTTCTACTCATTAGCAATCTAGTAGGCAAGTTACTTCTCTTCTCTGAGACTTAGTTTTTTCACTTGTAAAATTGAGATCAATAAGTGTTCACATTTAGGGGTTGTGAGGATTCAATGAGATAATGAAGATTAAGTGTCTGACACAGAATATATTCAATAAATGGTAACTATTAATTCTGGCATCATCTGTGTAACAGATCAACAAACTTCAGGAGTTCCCAACTGAGAACAAAATTGGTTTGTAAAGGTTCTTCATGACCTACTCACACAAGGTCTTTCATTAAAAAGGATCATACAAGATCTGCCATGTAGACTCTGTCTCATCTTCTTCCCGTCCTCCCTTACCTCACCCACAACTTTACATTCTGTGAAAACTAGACCTGTGGATGTTCTCAGCTGTATTTGCAAGGGTCCTCAGGAAATGAAACTGACAACTTTCAAAAATGTGGGCAGGGTTAGTGGTATCAACAAGAGATGGTGAAGCATACAGGGTCTCAGAATAACAGGAAGCCATTACACCCTTGAACTGGAGGGGTAAATCAATGGAAAATTGTTACCAGCACCTAGTGAGAGCTGGAGCTGTGGAGAAGTCCCTAGTAGGAACTGTAATCAGGGAAAATTCCAGTCAGTGTCAGAAATGAGACCTAAAGCAGAGAAAGAGTGAGGAAGAAATAACAAGCCCTTCTTCTTCTCCCACTCTGGATCTGTCAATGCCAAACCCAGCCAGAAGCCAGCAGACAAGTTGATGCAATTCACGAGGTCAGCCTCTTGGGACACAAGTGGAGGGAAGAGAAGGGCAGAGAATGGGTCTGGAGGTGGCAGATGACAGCCAAAAAGTAACAACTAAGTTCAGCCTTCCTACCTCCATGCCTTTCACATTTGGTTCCCTAAAACTGTAATGATCTTTTGTGATCAAATGAATACCTGTTCATCTTAAGGCCCTGTTCACATATCACCTCCCTAAGAAAGCCTTCTCCATTTCATTATAGTCACTCCTCCAGTCATACTGATTCCAGTACTGATAATACTATGTTGTAACTATGTGTATTTTTGCCTGACTTCCTGAAGAGAATATGAACTTTTCCGGGGCAGGGGCTTAGTTTTATTCAACTGTATTCCAAGCTCTTAGCACAGCACCTTGGCTCAAATGTACCCCAATAATGTGGGTTAAACTGAATGGATCAACTCCACCCTAAAAACTTTACCATAGGACAGTGTTTTCAAGACATCAGACACCAAGTTAATTTTCATTAACCTTCTCTAGACCCCTGTCACTGGGGGTAGCCTTTCCTAACCAGCCAGATGCTGTAGAACAAGCAGTATCCCTTAGGGTTAGCTTCATTTGGAGGCCTCACAGAAACTATCTCTTGACAGTTACCAAAAGCTTTTAAAACTAATTTTTTCCAAAGAGAATATTCCCAATACCTGCCATTTGACAAATTATAGGAAAAGCAAAGTTCTCTGAAACAGGCAATTACATTTTCCACCAAATCCTGAATGTTGCATTAGGCCTCACCTAGTGTTTTTATCCAAGCCTAGGGAGCCAAATAAGGGCAGTTGGTGTAGCAGGAAGTGGTGACAGAACAACATCAACTCAAATACTCTTCTTCAGATGGGAGCAGTATTCTTCAGGTGGCCTCCAGAGTGCCTGCAAGCCCCTCAGACATTCCATTTAAGGACAATGACTGATGTGATGGTTTGGATAGAACTGAAGAAGCTAAAAAGGACAAGGATATTTCCCATGAGCTGCTTTTCATCTGCTGTCAACATGGGTAAAGACTGATTGACTGCTCTTAGACCAGGCCAAAGTCAAGGGTTACTTCCTTTAAGAATGTTCCAACCCAGAACTTTTTTTAAGCTCAGCTTAACTAATTCCCCTTCCTTCCAGAGCCTTCAATACTTTCTGATCTCTGTAGCAGCTTCCATGAAGAGAAGTGTGAAAAGAATGCTGGGAATTTAGGCTGTAACTCCGCCACTCACTTGCTGTGGAACTTAGTCAAGTCCCCTTCTTTTTCTGGATTTCAGTTTCTTTATTTGCAAAAATGAGGAAAATGGCAGTTCCAAAATCAACCTCATAAAGTACATTGGAGAAAGTAAGAAGAGATCAATAAATCTGCCAAGCAGGAAAGGAGGATCCACAGAAAATGTGATCTTTGAATTGGGCTACATGTGCTAGGCATGGAGGTGAGAATGAGCATGGCAGGTTGAAGGACTAGCAAGCTACCTGATGCAGATGCAGCTGATGTGTGGAGGGGAGTGCATGGAGGGGAGTGACATAAAATGAGACTTAAAAGGAAGCTTTAGGCCTATCTATGAGGGACTTTGAATGCTTGAAGGCCATTGAAGCTTAAGAACCAGGGGGATGACATGGGTAGTATAGAGGAATTGTTCTCAAATATTTTGGTCTCAGGACCACTTTATACTCTTAAAAATTACTGAAGACTTCAAAGAGGCTTTGATATTGTGGTTGATATCTATTGATGTTTACCATATTGCAAATTAAAAATGGGGAATGTTTAAATTTTTGATTACTTCATTTAAAAATAATAATAATAAACCAATATTCATTAATATATTTTATTAAAAATATATTTTCTTTTTCTTCACTTTTTAAAATTTTTATTGGAGTATAATTGATTTACAATGTTGTATTAGTTTCAGCTGTACAACAAACGGAATCAGTTATACATATACATATATCCACTCTTTTCTTTTAAGCTTATTTTCCCATATAGGCCATTACAGAGTATTGAGTAGAGTTCCGTGTGCTATACAGCAGGTTCTTATTAGTTATCTATTTTATATACAGTAGTGTGTATATGTCAGGCCCAATCTCCCAATTTATCCCTCCTCCCCCTTACACACTGGTAACCATAAGTTTGCTTTCTACATCTGTAACTCTACTTCTGTTTTGTAAATAAGTTCATTTGTACCCTTTTATTTAAAATTCCACATATAAGTGATATAATATGATACTTGTCTTTCTGTGTCTGACTTACTTCACTCAGAATGACAATCCATCCATGTTGCTACAAATGGCATTATTTCGTTCTTTTTATGGCTGAGTAATATTCCAGTGTATACATGTACCACATCTTCTTTATCCATTCCTTGGTCGATGGACATTTGGTTGCTTCCATGTCCTGTTTATTGTAAATACTGCTGCAATGAGCATTGGAGTGCATGTATCTTTTCAAATTATGGTTTTCTCTGTGTATATGCCCAGAAGTGGGATTGCTGGGTCATACAGTAGTCCTATTTTTAGTTTTTTAAGGAAATTCCATACTGTTCTCCATAGTGGCTGTACCAGTTTACATTTTCACCAACAGTGTAGGAGGGTTCTTTTTCTCCACACCCTCCCCAGAATGTATTGTTTATAGATTTCTTGATGATGGCCACTCCAAATTACCTCACTGTAGTTTTTTTTTTTTTTTTTAGGTCTGTGTCTTTATTCCGGTCTTACCCCTAGCTTCTTCATAACCATTTTTTCCCTTAGATTCCATATATCTGTTGTAGCATACGGTATTTATTTTTCTCTTTCTGACATACTTCATTCTGTATGACAGACTCTAAGTCCATCCACCTCGCTACAAATAACTCAATTTTGTTTCTTTTTATGGCTGAGTAATATTCCATTGTATATATGTGCCACATCTCTTTTATCCATTAATCTGTTGATGGACCCTTAGGTTGCTTCCATATCCTGGCTATTGTAAATAGACCTACAATGAATATATTGGTACATGACACTTTTTGATTTATAGTTTACTCAGGGTATATGTTTGCAGATTTTTTGATGATGACGATTCTGACAGGTGTGAGATGATCTCTCATTGTAGTTTTGATTTGCATTTCTCTAATGATTCATGATGTTGAGCATTCTTTCATATGTTTGTTGGCAATGTGTATATCTTCTTTGGAGAAGTGTCTATTTAGGTCTTCTGCCGTTTTTTGGATTGAGTTATTTGTTTTTTTCATATTGAGCTTCGTGAGTTGGTTGTAAATTTTGGAGATTAATCCTTTGTCAGTTGCTTCATTGGCAAATATTTTCTCCCATTCTGAGGGTTGTCTTTTGGTCTTGCTTATGGTTTCCTTTGCTGTGCAAAAGCTTTGAAGTTTCATTAGGGCCTATTTGTTTATTTTTGTTTTTATTTCCATTTCTCTAGCAGGTAGATCAAAAAGGATCTTGCTGTGATTTATGTCATAGAGTGTTCTGCCTATGTTTTCCTCTAAGAGTTTGATAGTTTCTGGCCTTACATTAAGTCTTTAATCCATTTTGAGCTTACTTTTGTGTATGGTGTTAGGGAGTGTTCTAATCTCATACTTTTACATGTACCTGTCCAGTTTTCCCGGCACCACTTCTGAAGAGGCTGTCTTTTCTCCACTGTATATTCTTGCCTCCTTTATCAAAGATAAGGTGACCATATGTGCGTGAGTTTATCTCTGGGCCTTCTATCCTGTTCCATTGATCATTATTTCTGTTTTTGTGCCAGTACCATACTGTCTTGATTACTGTAGATTTGTAGTATAGTCTGAATTCAGGGAGCCTGCTTCCTTCAGCTCCGTTTTTCATACTCAAGATTGGTTTGGCTATTCGGGGTCTTTTTTGTCTCCATACAAATTTTAAGATGTTTTGCTCTAGCTCTGTGGAAAATGCCAGTGGTAGTTTGATATGGATTGCATTGAATCTGTAGATTGCTTTGGGTAGTAGAGTCATTTTCATAATGTGGATTCTTCCAATCCAAGAACATGGTATATCTCTCCATCTATTTGTATCATCTTTAATTTCTTTCATCAGTGTCTTATAATTTTCTGCATACAGATCTTTTGTATCCTTATTCCTAGATATTTTATTCTTTTTGTTGCAATGGTAAATTGGAGTGTTTTCTTTATTTAACTTTCAGATTTTTCCTCATTAGTGTATAGGAATGCCAGAGATTTCTGTGCATAAATTTTGTGTCCTGCTACTGTACCAAATTAATTGATTAGCTCTAGTACTTTTCTGGTAGCATCTTTTGGATTCTCTATGTACAGTATCATGTCATCTGCAAATGGGGTCAGTTTTACTTCTTCTTTTCTGATATGGATTCGTTTTATTTCTTTTTCTTCTCGGATTGCTGTGACCAAAACTTCCAAAACTATGTTGAATAATAGTGGTGAGAGTGGGCAACCTTCTCTTGTTCCTGATGTTAGTGGAAATGTTTTCATTTTTCCAACATTGAGGAAGATGTTGGCTGTGGGGTTGTCATATATGGCCTTTATTATGTTGAGGAAAGTCCCCTCTATGCCTACTTTCTGCAGGGTTTTTATCATAAATGGGTGTTCAATTTTGTCGAAAGCTTCTCTGCATCTTTTGAGATGATCATATGATTTTTCTCCTTCAATTTGTTAATATGATATATCATGTTGATTGATTTGCGTATATTGAAGAATCCTTGCATTGCTGGAATAAACCCTACTTGACCATGGTGTATCATCCTTTTAATGTGCTCTTGGATTCTGTTTGCTACTATTTTGTTGAGGATTTTTGCATCTATATTCATCAGTGATATTGGCCTGTAGTTTTCTTTCTTTGTGACATCTTTTTCTGGTTTTGGTATCAGGGTGATCGTGGCCTCATAGAATGAGTTTGGGAGTGTTCCTCCCTCTGCTATATTTTGGAAGAGTTTTAGAAGGATAGGTGTTAGCTCTTCTCCAAATGTTTGATAGAAATCACTTGTGAACCCATCTGGTCCTGGGCTTTTGCTTTTTGGAAGAGTTTTAATCACAATTTCAATTTCATTGCTTGTGATTTTTCTGTTCATATTTTCTATTTCTTCCTGGTTTAGTCTTAGCAGGTAGTGCATTTCTAAGAGTTTGTCCATTTCTTCCAGGTTGTCCATTTTATTGGCATAGAGTTGCTTGTAGTAATCTCTCATGATCTTTTGTATTTCTGCAGTGTCATTTGTTACTTCTCCTTTTTCATTTCTAATTCTATTGATTTGAGTCTTCTTTTTTTTCTTGATGAGTCTGGCTAATGGTTTATCCATTTTGTTTATCTTCTCAAAGAACCAGCTTTTAGTTTTATTGATCTCTGCTATCATTTCCTTCATTTCTTTTTCATTTATTTCTTATCTGATCTTTATGATTTCTTTCCTGCTGCTAACTTTGGGGGGTTTTTTTTTGTCTTCTTTCTCTAATTGCTTTAGGTGCAAGATTAGGTTGTTTATTTGAGATGTTCCCTGTTTCTTAAAGTAGGATTTTATTGCTATAAACTTCCCTGTTAGAACTGTTTTCCTGCATCCCATAGGTTTTGGATGGTCGTGTCTCCATTTTCTTTTGTTTGTAGGTACTTTTTGATTTCCTCTTTGATTTTTTTAGTGATCACTTCATTATTAAGTAGTGTATTGTTTAGCCTCCATGTGGTTGTATTTTTTACAGATCTTTTCCTGTAATTGATATCTAGTCTCATAGTGTTGTGGTCGGAAAAGATACTTGATACAATTTCAATTTTCCTAAATTTACCAAGGCTTGATTTGTGACCCAAGGTATTATCTCTTCTGGAGAATGTTCCATGAGCACTTGAGAGAAATGTGTATTCTGCTGTTTTTGGATGGAATGTCCTATAAATCGCAATTAAGTCCAATTTTTTAATGTATCCTTTAAAGCTTGTATTTCCTTATTTATTTTCATTTTGGATGATCTGTCCATTGGTGAAAGTGGTGTGTTAATGTCCCCTACTATGATTGTGTTACTGTCAATTTCCCCTTCTTTGGCTGTTAGTATTTGCCTTATGTATTGAGGTGCTCCTATGTTGGGTGCATAAATATTTACAATTGTTATATCTTCTTCTTGGATCAATCCCTTGATCATTATGTAGTGCCCTTCTTTGTCTCTTCTAATAGTCTTTATTTTAAAGTCTATTTTGTCTGATATGAGAATTGTTACTCCAGCTTAATTTTGGTTTCCATTTGCATGGAATATGTTTTTCCATCCTCTCACTGTCAGTCTGTATGTGTCTCTAGGTCTGAAGTGGGTCTCTTGTAGACAGCATATATATGGCTCTTGTTTTTGTATCCATTTAGCCAGTCTCTGTCTTTTGGTGGGAGCATTTACATTTAAGGTAATTATCGATATGTATGTTTCTATTCCCATTTTCTTTATTGTTTTGGGCTTGTTATTGTGGGTCTTTTACTTCTCTTGTGTTTCTTGCCTAGAGGATTTCCTTTAGCATTTGTTGTAAAGCTGGTTTGGTGATGCTGAACTCTCTCAGCTTTTGCTTGTCTGTAAAGGTTTTAATTTCTTCATCAAATCTGAATGATATCCTTGATGGGTAGCGTAATCTTGCTTGTAGTTTTTTCTCCTTGATCACTTTAAATATGTCCGGTCATTCCCTTCTGGCTTTCAGAGTTTCTGATGATAGGTCAGCTGTTAACTTTATGGGGATTCCCTTGTGTGTTTTTTGTTGTTTTTCCCTTGCTCCTTTTAATATTTGTTCTTTGTATTTAACTTTTGATAATTTCATTAATATGTGTCTTGGTTTGTTTCTCCTTGGAATTATCCTGTATGGGACTCTCTGTGCTTCCTGGACTTGATTAACTATTTCCTTCCCATATTAGGGAAGTTTTGCACTATAATCCCTTCAAATATTTTCTCAGTCCCTTTCTTTTTCTCTTCTTCTTCTGAGACCCCTATAATTCAAATGTTGGTGCATTTAATGCTGTCCCAGAAGTCTCTGAGACTGTCATTTCTTTTCATTCTTTTTTCTTTCTTCTGCTCTGCAGGAGTTATTTCCAGTATTTTGTCTTCCAGGTCACTTATCCGTTCTTCTGCCTCAGTTATTCTGCTACTGATCCCTTCTAGAGTATTTTTAATTCATTTAGTGTGTTGTTCATCATTGTTCGTTACCTCTTTAGTTCTTCTATGTACTTGTTAAATGTTTCTTGCATTTTCTCTATTCTATTTCCAAGATTTTGGTTCATCTTTACTATCATTTTTCTGAATTCTTTTTCACGTAGACTGCCTATTTCCTCTTCATTTGTTAGGTCTGGTGTGTTTTTACCTTGGTCCTTCATCTGCTGTGTTTTTTCGTATCTTCTCATTTTGCTTATCTTACTTTGTTTGCGGTCTCCTTTTTGCATGCTGCAGGTTCATAGTTCCCATTGTCTTTTGTGTCTTTCCCCAGTGGCTAGAGTTGGTTCAGTGGGTTGTGTAGGCTTCCTGGTGGAGGGGACTTGTGCCTGTGTTCTGGTGGATGAGGCTGCATCTTGTCTTTCTGGTGGGCAGTTCCACGTCTGGTGGTGTGTTTTGTGGTGTCTGTGGACTTATTATGATTTTAGGCCGCCTCTCTGGTAATGGGTGGTGTTGTGTTCCTGTCTTGCTAGTTGTTTGGCATAGGGTGTCCAGCACTGTAGCTTGCTGGTCGTTGAGTGAAGGTGGGTCTTGGTGTTGAGATGCAGATCTCTGGTAGATTTTCGCCATTTGATATCACGTGGAGCTGGGAAGTCTCTTGTGGACCAGTGTTCTGAAGTTGGTTCTCCCCCCTCAGAGGTACAGCACTCACTGCTGGCTGGAGCACCATGAGCCTTTCATCCACATGGCTCAGAATAAAAGGGAGAAATAGTTGAAAGAAGAAAGAAAGAGGATAAAATAAAATAACTTTATTAAAATAAAAATAAAAAATAATTATTAAGAAAATAAAAATTTTTAAGTAAAAAGAAAAAACAACGGATGGACAGAACCCTAGGACAAATCGTAAAAGCAAAGCTATAAAGACAATATCTCACATAGAAGCATGCACACTCACAAAAAGAGGAAAAGTGGAAAAAATAATATATCTTGCTCTCAAAGCCCACCTCCTCCATCTGGGATGATTCGTTGTCTATTCAGGTATTCCACAGATGCTGGGTACATCAAGTTGATTGTGGTGATTTAATCCACTGCTCCTGTGGCTGCTGGGAGAAATTTCTTTTTCTCTTCTTTGTTCGCACAACTCCTGGGGTTCAGCTTTGTATTTGGCCCCGCCTCTGCGTGTATGTTGCCTGAGGGCGTCTGTTCTTTGCTCAGACAGGACGGCGTTAAAGGAGCCGCTGATTCGGGGGGCTCTGGCTCACTCAGGCCGTGGAGAGGGAGGGCTACGGATGCAGGGTGAGCCTGCGGCAGGAGAGGACAGCGTGATGTTGCACCAGCCTGAGGTGCACCATGCGTTCTCCCGGGGAAATTGTCCCTGCACCACGGGACCCTGGCAGTGGCAGGCTGCACAGGCTCCTGGGAGGGGAGGTGTGGATAGTGACCTGTGCTTGCACACAGGCTTCTTGCTGGCTGCAGCAGCAGCCTTAGCATCTCATGCCCGTCTCTGTAGTCCGTGCTGATAGCCGTGGCTCATGCCCATCTGTGGAGCTCCTTTAAGCAGCGCTCTTAATCCCCTCTCCTTGCGCACCAGGAAACAAAGATGGAAGAAAAAGTCTTAGGCAGCTCCAGACATTTTCCCGGACTCCCTCCTGGCTAGCTGTGGCACACTAGCCCCCTTCAGGCTGTGGTCATGCAGTCAACCCCAGTCCTCTCCCTGGGATACGACCGAAGCCCGAGCCTCAGCTCCCAGCCCCCGCCCTCCCCGGTGGGTGAGCAGACAAGCCTCTCTGGTTGGTGAGTGCTGGTCGGCACTGATCCTCTTTGTAGGAATCTCTCCACTTTTTCCTCCGCACCCCTGTTGCTGCGCTCTCCTCTGCCGCTCCTATACAGTAATTTTGAAAGAATGTTTTAATAATACCATTGATCTTATCATAAACGTTGTGGAAAACTGTCAAGCTCATGGTTCCAGATACAAATTTTCTAAAATTCTAATTTTCACTTGAAAGCTCAAATTTTGTCATTGGCAACATATACTGTCAGCTTTTTCCTTGAAGCGACAGGCTCACATTGTTCATTTGAAAGAAAATATCTGCCAAATATCCAAGTGTGAATAAACACATTTTATCTCTCAGTTGCTCTGTCAATTAAAAATGATATTTTATGAAAAAAGCAGCTAGTTCAGCCCACAACTCACAAGTACTTTTCCCTTAGACAACCATCATACTTTGCTGTACAGCAGAGGTGTTTTATGAGTAATTTCCATTTTGTCACATAGAATATTAGAAAGTTATATACTCTAGGATTGAGATTAACAAAATTAATATTTTTTTACTGCTTAATCAAGGATAGTATAAAAGTGAATAAGGCACTTATTTTTATTTTTTCTGAGAGTTAGTGGTGGTGAAGAATCCAGTGACAATTTAGTTTTACTACCTTGATTTATGCTGAGGTGGCATCCATGCAAATATCCACACAGTGACAAAGCCAAAGGACTTTAATATGAAGATAGTAAAATCTTAGTATCATTATGAAAATAGTTTTCACTTCATGGATACCCTAAAAGTATCTCAGGGACCTCCCAGAGACCACAGACCATTCTTTGAGAACGGCTGGTAGACCAGTGTTTTGAAGGAAGGGATAATTGGAAACAAGAAGACCCATTAGGAAATGGTTACAGATAATACAAGTGAGAATGATGAGAAATTCAACTAAGGCAATCCCAATATGAATGGGGTGGCAGATATTAATGCAAAAAAAAGATTAAAATATTTAATCAATGGGATAGTGTTCCTTCTGTTGTATTTTCAGTAGCTCCCTCTAAACTGACCACTTCTCTGCAGGCCTATAAACGCACTCAAATCTCCTCCATCTTAAGAAAATTCTCCCTCAACCAATATTTCCTTCTCATTCTCTTCTATCCCTACCTGCTCTATTGTTCTTCTGTACATAGCCAACCAAGCCTTTTGAGAGAGCTGATTGTTCTCAAAGTCTCAAATTCCTTACCTTCTCTCACACCTCAACCTACTACAATCTGGCTTCCCTTTCCACCACTTAACAAAAAATTCTCTTGCCAAGGTCACCAAGTACCTCAGTGATATTAAATCCAATAACACTTTTCAGTGTTGATTCTATTTTTCCTCTCTGCTACATTTGACTCCAGTGTCCACTCCTTACTCCTTGAAATTCTTCCCAGGACAATATCTTAGTTCTCCTTCTGCCTCTTGGCTATTTGTTCTTATTCTCCTCTTTTGGTTCTTATTGGACCTTCCTCAGAGATCAGTCTTGGGCCCTTTCCATCTCTTCCATAAACACTCTTCCCTGGAGCTTCATACATTCTCATGGCTTTAAACAGCCTCTTTTTGTCAACAAGTTTCAAATCTCTCTGTTCAGCCCATACATATATTCTGAGCTCCAAATTTACTAATCCCACTATCCATTTAACATCTCCATCTGAAAGAATCCCTGGCATCTCAAAACTAACATGTTTAAAACCAAGCTCTTGACTTATTTCCTCTCTCTTTCAGTCTAAATATGCTCTTCCTTATATTAATAAATAGTAGCTCCATCTACAATTGCTCATGCCAAAAATAACTGGGCATTATTTAAGTGGCTCCTTTTCTCTCATTCACCACTCCAGTGCATCAGTAAGCTCTGTCAATTCTACCTGCAGAATGTATTCCCAAACTCTGCACTCTGTCCCTCTCCATAGCCTTCACTTACATCTAAGCCACCAACCATCTCTCACTTGGACCACTTAAATAGCCTCATAACTGTTTTTCTCATTTTCCCTCATCTCATGCTATAGTAAATTCACCACACAGCAGCCAGAGTGGTCTTTTAAAAATGTAAATCAGATCATGCCCCAACCCTGTTTGAAATGGTTTTCCATTGCACTTGAAATCCAAAATCCTTAATATGCCCTACAAGACACTGCAGGATCTTCTACGATTCCTTCTCCAGCCTCATCTCACAGCATTCTTTCCCCCATGCTTATACTTCTCCAGCTACATTGGTCTACTTCCTTTTCTTCAAACATGACATTCTCCTGTCTATCTCAGGGCCATGATTTTCCTTTTGACTTGGACACTTTCTCTCCATTTCTTTGCATGGGTAACTTCTTATCTTTCAGTTCCAGCTTTCTGGTTCAATGTTAATTCCTCAGAAAGTCTTTCCTTGAGGCCCCAAACTAAACCAGATAATTTCCTTGTTGTGACCTGTCATCCCTTTCTTTACTCTTCCTTAATAGCACTTTTCATAATCTACAATTATGCATTTATTTTTGTGATTATTTAAGAGCTATCTCCCCAAAGTGCTGTGAGGTGGGCCTCCAGGAAGTTTCTCTAAGCCCTCCTTCAGGTCTATCTACTTCTTACAGGATCTACAAAATCTTTGCTTTCTCTTCCTATAGAGAACCATGTCTAGCTCAGACAACCACCACCACCTCGTCTGCCCCTCCAAGTAATTCTCTATTGGAACAGAAAATTCACAATTACTTTGGATTTCAGAAATGCCAGCACCCCTGCCTCAATTACCAGATGGCTGGGGAATGTTTCTTGGAATTTGAAACTTCAACAATCAGATTCAAATACTTGCACATGATCCCAAAAACCCATGACATGTAGTCATTCATCAGTTGTCAAGGAAGTAATTAAATCAAATGTGGCATGAGTTACTTACTAATGAGTAGGGCCTGTGGCATGTTGGCATGAGTTACTTACTAATGAGTAGGGCCAGCCTCTGTAACTCAGATTGGCTCTGTAGGTCTCAATTCATAGGGAGTATGATGGCATGGTTAAATGTGTAGTATCTGGAGGCAGACTGCTTTATGTTTTGGTTTGGCTTTTTCTATTGAACCATAATATACATAAGGAAAAATGCACAACTCATGAATTTCATAGAATAAAGTCACTTATGCAACAGTGCTGATATCTAGACAGAACATTACCAGCACCTTAGAAGGACCCCCTCCTCATGCTCCCTCAGAATAAGTTTACCCTCCTCCAGTGGAAACTATTATCCTCACTTCAAACACCAAAGACTAATTTTGTCTGTTTTTGTAATTTATATAAATGGAATCATACCATATTTACTCCTTTGTCTCCAGTTTCCTTGATCAATGTTATATTTGTGATATTCAACTGTATTGTTCTAATAGTTGTAGTTGGTTCATTCTGATTGCTGTATAGTGTTCCATTATGTAAATATACAACCATATATTGATTCAGTCCATTCTGTTACTGATGATCATTAGGAAATTTCCAGTTATTGGCAATTATGAGTAGTGCTTCTATGAACATTTCTTTACATGCCTTATAGTAAATATGTGTGTATTTCTGTTGGATATATGCCTACGAATGGAATGGATAGGTCATTGTGAATATATTCAGCTTTAGTAGACACTGTCTTTTCCAAAGAGGTTGTATGCATTTCCATCAGCAGTGTGTGAGAGTTCTAGTTGTTTTAAATTCTTACCAACACTTGGAATTTTTGTATTTTTTATTTTAGCCATTCTTTTTATTGTGGTGTGTCATCTCATTATGGTTTCCTTTTGCATTTCCCTGATGACTAATGAAGTTGAACACCTTTTCTATATGTTTATTGGTCATTTGGATATCTTCTTTTGTAAAGTGAATGCTCAAGTCTTTTGCTTATTTTTCTATTGGTCTACCTGTCTTTTGACATTGATTTGCAGGGGTTATATATATAATCTGGATACACATCCTTTGTCAAATATATGCATTGTACACATATTCCTCCAATTTTTGGCTAGAGTGTTTTTATTTTTCTTATAGTCATTTGATAAATAGAACTTAATTTTTATATTCTCTATTTTTCAGATGGTTAACATTTTTTGTATACTGTTTTAAAAATCATTGCCTCCTCTAAGA
Source organism: Aethalodelphis obliquidens (assembly GCF_003676395.1). NCBI lineage: Eukaryota > Metazoa > Chordata > Mammalia > Artiodactyla > Delphinidae > Aethalodelphis > Aethalodelphis obliquidens. The sequence goes on along the minus strand of NW_020838029.1, from coordinate 3,749,808 downwards.
CTGTCTGGATTTCAATACTGGATCCACTACTTTTACATATATGACTTTGGGCAAGTTACTTAACCTCTCTAGCTTTCAGGTTTTTTACATTGGAAAATTGATTCATAGTGTTGTTATGAAGATCAAAGGACATGATGCATATAAAATAGTTTAACACCACACCAAACACATAACAAGTAATCAATGATTGCCTGTTATTTTTCATTTTATGTTATATTGTCTATTAGTATTTATAATTTGGAAGTTTATAAAGGTTTAGAGGCATTTCTGTCTTAAATATTAAGGTCTGCTTTCCTTATATTACATAGCAGTTTAAAAGTCAAACTTTTTCCATTATAGGTCATGTTTGCTTTTCAGCATTTCGATTTTTCAGAATTAAGATGATAAGAAATAAAATATTGAGCCAAAATAATTTTCAGACCATAGCGCACCATGTTTGAGTTGGTGACTAATGGTATCTCACTGATTTGTGTTGTAAGAGGTGGGGATGTGCCAGCATGGAATTCCTAAGCAAAGTTTGCAAGCAAAGATTATTAAGAATAGTGGAGAGAGTAATGGCTTGGCAGTTATGTGGGGGGAGGGGGGCGTGGGAGGCTAATGAAGTATAGCTGACATAGAATATTATGTTAGTTATAGGTGTACAACATAGTGATTCGACATTTAAATGCATTATGAAATCATCACCATAATAAGTCTAGTAACAATTATCACCACACAAAATTATTACAGTATTATTGACTATAATCTTTATACTACATATTACATCACATGACTTATTTATTACTGCAATTGTGTACCTCTTAACTCCCTTCACTTATTTTGTCCAACCCTCAACCCACCTCCCCTCTGGCAACCACCAGTTTACTTTCTGTATCTATGAATCTGTTTTTGTTTTGTTTTGTTCATTTTTAGATTCCACATATAAGTAAGATCATACAGTATTTGTATTTCTCTGCTTGACATTTCACTTAACATAATACCATCTAGGTGGATCCAGGTTGCTACAAATGGAAATATTTCATTCTTTTTGTGGCTGAATAATATTGCATTGTATACATATACCATGTCTTCTTTATCCATTTATCTATTGACGGACACTTAGGTTGCTTCCATATCTTGGCTATTGTAAATAATGCTGCAATGAACATTGGAGTGCATATATCTTTTCAAATTAGTGTTTTCATTTTCTTCTTTTTTTAAATTGAAGTATAATTTACCATATTAGGTTTATTACATTTAAAGTTATTATAAAATATTGGCTATATTCCCTATGCTGTGCAATGTATCCTTGTAGCTTACTTATTTTATATATAGTAGTTGTACCTCCTAATCACCTCCTCCTATATTGCCCCTACCCCCCCTTGCCTCTCCCCACTGGTAACCACTAGTTTGTTCTCTATACCTGAAAATCTGTATCTATCTTGTTATATTCATTAGTTTCATATTTTTAGATTCCACATATAAATGAAACCACACAGTATTTGTTTTTTTCTATATGACTTACTTCACAAAGCATAATAACTTGAAGATCCAGCCATGTTGTTGTAAACAGCAATTTCTCATTTTTTTTATGGCTGAGTAATATTCCATTGCATCTCCTTTATCCATTAACCTGTTGATGGACACATGTTTCTTCTATATGTTGGCTATTGTAAATAATGCTGCTATGGACACTGTGGTTCACGTATCTTTTCAAATTTGTGTTTTTGTTTTCTTTGGATAAATACCCAGGTGTGGATATATACCAGGACCCTATGGTAGTTCTAGTTTTAATTTTTTGAGGAAACCCCATACTGTTTCTATAGGGCCTGCACTGACTTACATTCCCGTCAACAGTGTACTAGGGTTACACTTTCTCCACATCCTTGTCAGCACTTGTTATTTGTGGTCTTTTTGATGATAGCCATCCTGACAGCTGTGAGGTAATATCTCACTGTGGCTTTGTTCTGCTTTCTCTGATTATTAGTAATGTTGAGCCTTGTGGCCATCCATGTGACTTCTTTGGAAAAGTGTCTATTCAAGTCCTCTTCCCATTCTTTTAATCAGTTTTTTTTTTTGATATTGGATTGCATGAGCTGATTATATATTTTGGATACTATCCCTTTATAGGTCATATAATTTGCAAACATTTTCTCCAATTCAGTAGAATGCCTTTTCATTTTGTTGATGGTTTCCTTTGCTGTGCAAAAGATTTTATGTTTAATTAGGTCCCATTTGTTTATTTTTGCTTTTGTTTACTTTGCCTTAGGAGACAGATGCAAAAAAATATTGCTACAATTTATGTCAAAGAGTGTTTTGATTATGTTTTCTTCTAGGATTTTTATGGTTTCTGGGCTTAGATTTAGGTCACTAATACATTTTGAGTTTATTTTTGCATATGGTGTGAGAAAATATTCTAATTTCATTCTTTTAATATAATTGTTCAGTTTTCCCAGCACCACTTATTGAAGAGATTGTCTTTGCCCCATTGTATATTCTTGCCTCCTTTGTCATAGATTAATTGACCATAAATGTGTGGGTTTATTTCTAATAAACTAGGCTCTCTATTCTGTTCCACTGAACTATGTGTCTGTTTTTGTACCAGTACCATACTATTTAGATTACTGTAGTTTTGCAGTATAGTCTGAAGTTGGGGCTCATGATACTTCTAGCTTGTTATTTCTTCTCAAGATTGCTTTGGCTATTTGGAGTCTTTTGTCATTCCATGTGAATTTTAGAATTATATGCTCTAGTTCTGTGAAAAATGTCATGGGTGTTTTGATAGAGTTTGCATTAAATCTGTAGCTTGCTTTGGGTATTATGGACACTTTAACAATATTAATTCTTCCAATCCATGAGCAAAGATATCTTTCCATTTCTTTTTATCATCTTCTATTTCCTACATCAGTGTTTTATAGATTTCAGAGTATTGAACTTTCAACTCCTTGGTTAAGTTTATTCCTAGGTATTTATTCTTTTTGATGTGAGTTTAAATGGGATTATTTTCTTGCTTTCTCTTTCTGATAGTTCATTACTAATGTATAGTAAAGCAACAGATTTCTGTATATTAATATTATATCCTGCAACATTAATTAATTCATTTATTAATTCTAATAGTTTTTTGATAGAGATCTTAGGATTTTCTATATGCAAAATCATGTCTTCTGCAAATAGTGACAGTTTTAATTCTTCCCTTCCAATTTGGATGCATTTTATTTCTTTTTCTTGCCTGATTATAGTGGCTAGGACTTCAGATAGTGTGTTAAATAGAAGTGACAAGAGTGGGCATCCTTGTTTTTTTCTTGATCTTAGAACAAAAGCTTTTATCTTTTCACAATTCAGTGTAATGCTAGCTGTTGGTTTGTCATGAATGGCCCTTATTATGTTGAGGTATGTTTCCCTCTATACCAACTTTGATGAGAGTTTTTATCATGAATGGATATTGAATTTTGTCAAATGCTTTTTCTGCTTCTGTTGAGATGACCATATGGTTTGTTCCTTCATTTTGTTAATGTGGTGTATCACATTGTTTGATTTCTTGGCATTGAACTACCTTTGCATTCCTGGCATAAATCCCACTTGTTCATGGTGTATGATCTTTTTTAATATATTGTGGAATTTTGGTTGCTAAAGTTTTGTTGAGGTTTTTTGCATCTATATTTATCATAGATATTGACCTGTAATTTTCTTTTATTGTAGTGTTTTTTTCTGGTTTTAGTATCAGGTAAAGTTGGCCTCGTATAAAAAATTTGGGAGTGTTCCCTCTTCAATTTTTTGGGATAGTCTGAGCAGGATAGGTATTAGCTCTTCTTTTTTTTTTTTTTTTTTTTGCGGTACGCGGGCCTCTCACTGTTGTGGCCTCTCCCGTTGTGGAGCACAGGCTCCGGACGCGCAGGCTCAGCGGCCATGGCTCACGGGCCCAGCCACTCCACAGCACGTGGGATCTTCCCGGACCGGGGCATGAACCCGTGTCCCCTGCATCGGCAGGCGGACTCTCAACCACTGCGCCACCAGGGAAGCCCTAGCTCTTCTTTTTATGTTTGGCAGAATTAACCTATGAAGCTGTTCAGTTCTGTACATTTGTTTTATTGCAGTTTTTTATTACTAATTCAATTTCACTATTACTTATCAGTTTGTTCATGTTGTCTATTTCTCCCTGATTTATTCTGAGAAGACTGCATTTCTAGAAATGTGTCCATTTCTTCTAGGTTTGCCAATTTGTTGTCATATAACTGTAGTATTCTCTTTTGATTGTATCTCTGTGATATTGTTTGTTATTTCTTCTCTTTCACATCTTATTTTGTTTATTTGGATCCTCTTTCTTTTCTTCTTGGTGAGCCTGGCTAAAGGTTTATCAATTTTGTTTATCTTTTCAAATAACCAGCTTTTGGTTTCATTGATCTTTTCTATTGTTTCTTTTTTGATCCCTATTCTATTTATTTCCTCTCTGATCTTTATTGTTTCCTTCCTTGTGCTTTGTTCTTCTTTTTCTAATTCTTTTAGGTGATAGGTTTGTTTGTTTATTTGATATTTTTCTTATTGCTTGAGTAGGCCTGTATTGCTATGAAATTCCTTCTTAGAACTGCTTTTGCTGCATCCCATAGATTTTGCAAAGTTTTGTTTCCATTTTAATTTTTCTCAAGGTTTTTTCTGATTTCCTCTTTAATGTCTTCATTGACCCATTGGTTTCTTAGTTGCATGTTGTGTAGTCTCCACGTGTTTGTGTTTTTCCCATTTTTCTTCCTGTAATTGATTCCCAGTTTTATACTGTTGTGATCAGAAAAGATGCTTGATAAAATTTCTACCCTCTTAAATTTGTTGAGAATTGTTTTTTGTCCTGGCATGTGATCTACCCTGGAGACCATTCTACATGCCCTTGAAAAGAAAGTGTATTCTGCATTTTGGGGATGGGATGTCCTGTAGATATCTGTTAAGCCCAACTGGTCTAATGTGTCATTTGGGCCACTGTTTCCTTATTGATTTTCTGTTTATTGATGTAAGTGGACTGTTAAAGTGCTCTACTCTTACTGTATTATTGTCAGTTTCTCCCTTTATATGTTAGTATTTGCTTTATACATTTAGGTGCTCCTGTATTGGGTGAGTATATGTTAATGAATGTAATACCCTCTTCTTATACTGATCCCTTTACTATTATATAATGTCCCTATTTGTCTTTTGTGATAGTCTTTGTTTTAAAGTCTATTTTATCTGATAAGAGTATTGCTACCCCCACTTTCTTGTCATTTCAGTTTGCATGAAATATCATTTTCCATCCCCTCACTTCCAGCCTGTGTGTGTCTTTAGCTCTGAAATGAGTCTCTTGTAGGTAGCATATTGAAGGGTCTTGTTATATTTATCCAATATATCCACCCTATGTCTTTTGATAAAATCATTTAGTCCATTGACATTTAAAGTAATTATTGATAGGTATGTACTTATTGCCATTTTATTACTTAGTTCCAGTTGTTTTTGTAGTTCTTCTGTGTTTATTTCTTCTTCTTTTTGTTTGTCCCATTCTGGTTTGATGATTTTCTTTCATAGTATGCTTTTGTTTCTTTCTTTTTGTTTTTTGTGTTATCTATTGTAGGCTTTGATTTGTGGTTAGCATGTGGTTCTATATTCATCTATAACTTTATCTACTAGTTTTAAACCAATAGTCATTTAAGTACAAACACATTCTAAAAGATCTACATTTTTTATAACCCTCTCCCACATTTTCTGTTTTTGATGTCATATTTTACATCTTTGTGTTTATTCCTTAAATGTTTATTGTAGTTATAGTTGATTTTATAATTTTGTCTTTCAATCTTCATACTAGCTTATTAATTGTTTGATCCACAGCTTTTACTATATATTTGCCTTTACAAGTGGGATTTCCCCTTTTCTATAAAATCTTCCCTTTTTTACCTTTGCTCTTCCACTTCAAGAAGACACTTTAACACTTCTTTTAGGGTCAATTTAGTAGTTATGAACTCTTTTAGTTTTTCCTTGACTGATAAGTTCTTTATCTCTCTTTCAATTCTGAATGAAAACCTAGCTGGGTAGAGTAACCTAGGTTTAGATTTTTTCCTTTTAACACTTTATTTTATTTTTTTTACAGTAGGTCCTTGTTAGTTGTTTATTTTAAATACAAGAGTGTGTACATGTCAATCTCAAACTCCCAGTCTAACCCCCTTCCCACCCTTCCCCTCTGGAAACCAAAATTTCATTCTCTAAGTCTGTGAGTCTGTTCCTGTTTTTAAAATAAGTTCATTTGTATCATTTTTTTGATTCCCCATATAAGTGATAGCATATGATATTTGTCTTTCTCTGTCTGACTTACTTCATGTAGTATGATAATCTCCAGGTCCATCCATGTTGCCGAAAATGGCATTATTTTATTCTTTTTGTATGCACCACATCTTCTTTATCCATTCGTCTGCTGATGGACATTTAGGTTGCTTCCCTGTCTTGGCTATTGTAAACAGTGCTGCAAGAACATTGGGGTGCATGAATCCTTTTGAACCATATTTTTATCTGGATATATGCCCAGGAGTGGGATTGCTGGATCATACGGTGGCTCTATTTTTAGTTTTTAAAGGAACCTCCATACTGTTCTCCATAGTGGCTTTACCAATTTACATTTCCATCAACAGTGTAGGAGGGTTCCCTTTTCTCCACACCCTCTCTCCTATTGTTTGTAGATTTTTTGATGATGGCCACTTTGACCAGTGTGAGGTCATTGTAGTTTTTATTTGCATTTCTCTAATAATTAGCAATGTTGAGCATATCTTCATGTGCCTCAGCCATATATATGTCTTCTTTGGAGAAATGTCTATTTAGATCTTCCACCTATTTTTTGATTGAGTAATATGTTTTTTGTATATTGAGCTGCATGAGCTGTTTGTATATTTTGTAGACTAATCCCTTCTTGGTCACATTGTTTGTGAATATTTTCTCCCATTCTCTGTGTTTTTCCATTTTGTTTGTGGTTTCCTTTGTTCAGTGCTTTATTTTTAAAATTTTTTCCACCTGTTTCCTTTATTCATTTTTTATTTATTTAAATTTTAAAATTTTTATTATATATTGGAGTATAGTTGATTAACAATGTTATGTTAGTTTCAGGTGTACAGCAAAGTGATTCAGTTATACATATACATGTATCTATTCTTTTTCAAATTCTTTTCCCATTTAGGTTATTACAGAGTATTGAGCAGAGTTCCTTGTACTATACAGTAGATCCTTGTTGGTTATCTATTTTAAATATAGCAGAATGTACTTGTCAATACCAAACTCTCAATCTATCCCTCCCCACCACCCTTTCCCCCTGGTCACCATAAGTTCATTCTCTAAGTCTGTGAGTCTCTTTGCTACTCCCTTCTGGGCTGCAAAGTTTCTGCAGAAAAATTAGCTAATATCTTTATGGGGAGTCCATTGTATGTGACTCTTTCTTTTTCTCTTGCTGCCTTTAGAATTCTCTATCTTTAACTTTTGCCATTTTAATTAAAATATGTCTTAGTGTGGGTCTCTCTGGGTTAATCTTTCTGGGACTCTCTGTGCTTCCCGTACCTGGATATCTGTTTCCTTCTTCAGGTTTGTGTAGTTTTCATCAAATACATTTTCTATCCCTTTCTCTCTTTCTTCCACTTCTGGGATCACTGTAATGAAAATGTCTTCTGACTTGTTGTTGTCCCAGAGGTCTCTTAAAATGCCCTCATTTTTTAATTTTTCTTTTTGCTGTTCTGATAGGCTGACTTCCATGATTCTATCTTCCAGACCACTTATTCATTCTTTTGTATCAACTAGTCTTCTCTTAATTCCTTCTAGTGTGTTTTTCATTTCAGTTATTGTATTCTTCAGCTCTGATTGTTTCTGTTTCATATTGTCTAGTTCCTTGTTTAAATTCTCACTATGTTCATTTGTTGTTTTCTTAAGTTCAGTTAGAATTCTTATTACTAATTCTTTGAACTCTTTCTCTAGTAAATTATTTATCTCTGTTTCATTCATTGTTTTTTTTTAAGTTTTTGTTTCTTGCTCTTTCATTTGAAACAATTTTCTCTGTCTTCTCAGTTTTGTTTTACCTTCTCTTTCTCTATGAAGTTAAGTGGTACTGTTTCCTATCCTGGTCTTGAAGGGATGTCCTTGTGTGGGAGCATCCCTATGCAGTCTGCATGTGCCCAGTGGTCTGGTGGGAGTGCTGGATCTGAAGTGAACACAGGTCATGTCTTCCACCAGGGTGTGCTGGCAGCTTGCTCTTTGGTGGCCTGTGTGGTTAGAGATGGAGTGACTAGGGCCAGAGCCAGGTGTGAGCCAGGACTCCTCCTATGCCTCACCACCCTGTAAGAGGTGGGATCTATTCACAAGGTCAAGGAGCAGAATCCTTAGGTTCAGGTCTAAACTGTTTCTATTCCCACTAAGTTTTCACTCTTTCTCATCCCAACAATGGCACCTTTGCCCCAAAGGGGAGCAGCATCAAAGCAAGAGGGTCAGATCTAGCACCCCATGTTGGCCAAAGTTCACACTGGGACAGTTCCAGCATACCAGTCTGTGCTCAAGACAGCTCCAGATCTGCTACCTCTGTAAGCACCACTAAAGACTGCCCTCACCTTGTTCAGATGCAGTACCAGGTCCAAGTGGGCTCCATCCCCCCAAGTGTACACTATCTTCAACAATAGCAGCCTTTGCACTAGTGGGGAGCTGTGCCAGACATAGAGGGGCCAGGACACATGCTGAGGCCATCATGGAAAACTGACCAGAGACCTGGGTAGTTTCAATCTGCTTTTTTCACCTTGCTCCCAGGAGTAAACCAGTGTGTGCATGCTCTTCACAAGTGGGGTCTAGGTTTTTTACAGTCCTCCTGGAAGTCTCAGTGGTTTTCTAACCAGCCAAGGGTCTTCCCAGAGTTGGATCCCAGGGCTGGGTGTCTAAAATATTATTTGAATGCCTCACTCCCCAGGTGGGATCTCAGAGCCCATGATACCTCTCTCCTCTTCAGTGTCCCCTCCTACAGGTGCAGGTCCCAACCTGATCACTTCTCCTCCCTTCCTAGCTGACTCTTTGTGCATATTTTTTTACAGCCTTGATTGTAGAAGAACCTTTCTGCCAATCTCCAGTTTATTTTTAGTGAGAATTGCTCCACATGTAGATGTGTTTTTGATGCGTTTGTGGGGGAAGGTGAGCTTAGCGTCCTCTTACTCTGCCATCATGATCTCCCCTCCTTCAGTGTTTTTGTTTTCTTAAGATAAATACCCAGAAGTGTTAAATTGCTGGATCATTTGGTAGTTCAATTTTTAATTTTTTGAGGAATCTTCATACCTTTTTCTTTAGTGGCTGTACCAAATTACATTACTGCCAGCAGTGCAAGAGTATTCCCTTTTCTCCAGATCCTATCCAAGACTTGTTATTTGTAGTATTTTTGATGATAGTCATTCTGACAAGTGTGAAGTGATATCTCATTGTGGTTTTGTTTTGCATTTCCCTAATAATTAATGATGCTGGGCTTCTTATCATGTGTCTGTTGGCAATTTGTATATCTTCTTTAGAGAAATGTCTATTCATTTCCTCTGCCCATTTTTAAATTATATTGTCTGTTTTTTTATATTGGGTTATATGATGTCTTTATATAATTTGGATATCCCCCCTTATCGGATATATCCTTTGTAATTATTTTCTCCCATCCAGTAGAATGCCTTTTCATTTTGTTGATGGTTACTTTCTATGAAAAAGCTCTTTTAGTTGGATTTATTCCCATTTGTATATTTTTGCTTTTGTTTCCCTTGCCTGAGGACACAGATCCAAAATGATATTGGTAATACCACTGTGAAAGAGCATACTGCCTATGTTTTCTTCTAGAAGTTTTATGGTTTAAAGTCTTACATTTAATTATTTAATCCATTTTGAGTTTACTTTTGTATATGGGGAAAAGAATGGTCTAATTCCATTTCTTTGCATGCCACTGTTCAGTTTTTCCAACACCATTTATTGAAGAGGTTGTATTTCCCCCATTGTATATTCTTGTCTCCTTTGACGTATATTATTTAACCATGTAACATGAATTTATTTTGGGGCTCTCTCTTCTATTTTATTGATCTATATGTCTGTTTTTGTGCCAATACCATACTGTTTTGATTACTATAAGTTTTGTAATATAGTTTGAAATCAGGGAGCATGGTATCTCTAGATTTGTTTTGCTTTCTCAAGATCACTTTGGCTATTTGGGATCTTTTGTAGTTCCATATAAATTTTAGGATTATTTGTTCTAATTCTGTGAAAAATGACATTTATGTTTAATAAGAATTGTACTGAATCTATAGAATGCTTTAGGTGGCATTGATATTTCAACAATATTAATTCTTCCAATTCAAGAACACAGTATATTTCTCCATTTATGTAAGTTGTCTCCAGTTTCTTTGATCAATGTCATAGTTTTCAATATACATATTTTTCACCTCCTTGGTTATATTTATTTCCAGGTATTTTATTCTTATTGATACACTTATAATTGGTATTGCTTTTTTTTTTTTTTATAAGGAGGGTCATCGATGGGGTTGCTGGGGAGGTCAGGCTTTGCAGAGAGCAGAGTTTTGTTTTGTTTTTCTTTTGGCCACAGCATGTGGCATGTGAGATCTTAGTTGCCTGACCAGGGATCAAATCCACCAGGTATCAGACCCATGCTCTGTGCAGTGAAAGTGCAAAGTCTTAACCACTGGACCACCAAGGAAGTCCCTGGGATTGCTTTCTTAATTTTTATTTCTGAAAGTTCATTATTAATATATGGAAATGCAGCAATTTTTTTTTTTTTGCAGTATGCGGGCCTCTCACTGCTGTGGCCTCTCCCATTGCAGAGCACAGGCTCCAGACGTGCAGGCTCAGAGGCCATGGCTCATGGGTCCAGCCACTCTGTGGCATGTGGGGTCTTCCCAGACTGGGGCACAAACCTCTGTACCCTGCATCAGCAGGTGGACTCCCAACCACTGCACCACCAGGGAAGCCCTCAAATTTTTGTATTTTGATTTTTTTCCTGTAACTTTACTGGATTTGTTTATCAGTTCTAACCCTTTTCTTGGAAAATCTTTAAGGTTTTCTATATACAGTATTTGTCATCTGCAAACAGTGACTGTTTTACTTCTTCCTTTCCCATTTTGATTACTTTTACTTCTATTTCTGGTCTGATTACTGTGACTAGGGCTTCCAGTATTATGTTGAATGAAATAGTGAGAGTGGGCATCCTTGTCTTGTTCCTGATTTTAGAGAAAATGCTTTCAGCTTTTCACCACTAAGTATGACATTAGCCGTGGGTTTGTCATATATGGACTTTATTATGTTGAGGTATGAACCCTCTATACTCACTTTGTTTAGAGTTTTTATCATGAGTGCATGTTGAAAGCTTTTGCTGAAACTATTGAGATGATTGTATGAATTTTATCTTTTGTTAATGCAGTGTATCACATTGATTGATTTTCATATATTGAACTATTCTTACATCCCTGGGATAAATTCCACTTGATCCTGGTGTATGATCCTTTTAAAGTATTGTTGCATTTCATTTGCTAATATTTTGTTGACAACTTTTGCAGCTATGTTCATCAGGGATATTAACCTGTAATTTCCTTTTTCTGTAGTCTTTGTCTGGTTTTGGTATCAGTGTAATGCTTGCTTCATAGAATGATTTTGGAATCATTCCTTCTTCAGTTTTTTGGAATAATTTTATAAGAATATGTATTAAGTTTTCTTTAAATATTTGGTAGATTTCACCTGTGAAGCCATCTGGTTCTGGCCTTTGTTTGTTGGTAGATTTTGGTAATACTCTTTAAATTTCCCTGCCAGTAACTGGTCTGTTCAGATTTTTCTATTTATTCCTGATCCAGTTGGGGAGATTATATGTCTCTAGGGATTTATCCATTTCTTCTAGGTTGTCCAATTTGTTGGCTTATAATTGTTCATAGACATTTCTAGTAATCTTTTGTATGTCTGTGATTTTGGTTGTAGCTGTTCCTCTTTCATTTCTGATTTTATTTGTTTCTTCTCTCTTTTTTCTTGATGAATCTGGCTAAAGGTTTATCAATTTTGTGTTTCTTTTCAAATAACCAGTTCTTAGTTTCATTGATCTTTTCTGTTTTTTTTCTTTTGTTGTTGTTAGTCTCTATCTCATTTATTCTGCCCTGATCTTTATTATTTACTTCCTTTCATGAATTTTGGGTTAGATTGTTTATTTGAGATTTTTCTTGCTTCCTGTGGAAGGCCTGTATTGCTTTAAAATTCTGTCTTAAAACTGCATTTGCTGCATCCCTTGGATTTTGGAACATTGTGTTTCCATTTTCTTTTTTATCACCATATTTTTTATTTCCTCTTTGATTTTTTTCAATGATTCATTGGTTGTCTAGTAACATGTTTTTTAGACTCCACATGTTTGGTATTTTGCTGTTTTTCCTGTAGTTGATTTCTAGTCTAAGAGCATTGTGGTCTGAAAAGTTGCTTGATATGGTTTCAATCTTTGAAAAATCTTAAAATGATCTTCTTGTTTTGTGGCCTGGCATGTAATCTATCCTGGGGAATATTCCATGTGCACTTGAAAATAATGTTTCCTTTTGTTTTGCTGTGAAATATCCTGTATATATCTATTATGTCCATCTGATCTAAGGTGTCATTTAAGGCCAATGTTTCCTTATTGATTTTCTATCTGGATGATCTGTCCTTTGATGTAAGTGGGGTATTAAAGTTTCCTATTATTGTGTTACTGTCAATTTCTTCCTTAATGTCTGTCAATATTTGCCTTATGTATTTAGATGCTCCAATGTTGGGTTCATATACATTTACAAGTGTTATATCTTGTTGGAATGATCCATTTATCATTATGTTATTCCCTTATTTGTCTCTTGTTATAGTCTTTCTTTTAAAATCTATATTGTCTGAAGTAAGTATTGCCACCCCAGCTTTCTTTTCGTTCCATTTGCATGGAGTATCTTCTTCCATCCCCTCACGTCCAGTCTGTGTGTATCTTTGGATCTGAAGTGAGTCTCTTCTCAAAACAGCATATATATGTGTCTTTAAAAAATTTATTATGCCACCCTATATATTTTTATTGTAGTGTTTAATCCATTTACATTTAAAGTAATTAGTGATAGGTATGTACTTATTGCCATTTTGTTAATTTTTTCTGATTGTTTTTGTTGTTCTTCTCTGTTCCTTTCTTCTCTTGTTCTCTTCCCTTGTGATTTAAATACTTTCTTTAGTATTATGTTTGCATTCCATTTTCTTTATTTTTGTGTGTCAGTTATCAGGTTTTGGCTTATGATTACTGTGAAGTTCTTATATGCCAAGCTATGTATATAGCAGTCTAATTTAAGTTGATGGTCACTTAAGCTTGAGTGTGTTCCAAAAGTGCTATGTCTCCCCCCAACATACACACAAGTTTTATGCTTTTGGCATCATATTTAAAACATTTTTTTGTGTATCTTTTAACTAATTATTGTAGATATAAATGATTTTACTAGTTTCGTCTTACAACCAACATAGTAGCTATAGGGGTGGTTGCATCACTACCTTTACTATATGTTTGCCTTTATTGGTACAATAATTTTCTTTGACAATTATCATGTTTCTAGTAAAGGAAGTCCCTTTAACTCTTGTTGTAAGGTCAGTTTCATGATGATGATGAGCTCCTTTAGCTTTTGCTTTTCTGGAAAATGCTTAATCTCTCCTTCGAATCTGAATGATAATTTTGCCAAGTAGAATATACTTGGTTTTATCTTTTTTTCCTTTCAGCACTTTGAATATGTCATTCTTATCCCTCTGGTCTGTAAAGTTTCTGCTGAAATGTCAGGTAATAGTCTTATGGAAACTCCCCTATATGTAACAAGTTGTTCTCTTGCTGCCTTTAAGATTCTCTCTTTATCTTTAACTTTTTACATTTTAACTATAAAGTATCTTGGTTTGGGTCTCTTTGGGATCAGCTTGCTTGGGACTCTCTGTGCTTCCTGGACTTGAATGTCTGTCTGTTTCCTTTGCCACATTAAAGAAGTTTCAGCCATTATTTTTTCAAATAGTTTTTGTGTCCCTTTATCTCTCTCTTCTCTTTCTCAGACGCTTATAGTGCAAATCTACACTTGATATTGTCACAGAGGTCCCTAATCCTCTTTTTTTTTTTCTTTTTCTTTTTGCTGTTACTATTAGGTGATTTCCACTACCCTGTCTTCCAGGTCACTGATCCATTCTTCTGCATTATCTGATCTGCTCTTGGTTCCCTCTAGTGTTTTTCATTTCAGTTTTTATATACTTCAGCTCTAATTTGTTCTTTTTAATATTTTCTATCTCTTTGTTGAAGTTTTCACTGTGTTCCTCCATTCTTCTTCTGAATCTGGTGAGCATGTTTATGACCATTACTTTGAACTTTTATCTGGAAGATTTCTTATCTCCATTTTGTTTCATTATTTTTCTTAGGTTTTGTCTTGTACTGTTTTTGAAACATATTCTTTTGTCTCTTCACTTTGCCTAACTCTCTTTGTTTTTGTCTATGTATTAATTAGATCACCTATGTCTCCCATTCTTTTTTTTTCACACACACACACTGTATTTTAATTTTACAAGAGGTAAATAAACTGACACCAAGCATTGTAAATGGATAACCACAAAAAAAGCAACAATGATTGCAATTACCAAACATGAAACACACTCATACTATGTCATAATATTGACATTCAATCCAGTAATCCTCCACTGTAACAGCTCCTTTACTTTGCAGTGAAAATTGATTTGTATATTTTTGCCTCTGAGTCCTTGTTGGATTTTTTTTATTCAAAAAGAAAGTCACAAAAATTATAATCATCCTCAACACTTCACTCAGTCCCATGTAATTAATTTCTTTTTCATCTTCATCTTTTGTTAGCACTTTTATGAATTCATCAGTTTTCCATTAGAGTTCTGAAAATGCTTATTCATTCAGTTCAACAGTATAGTGAGTTACCAGAAACCTGTATTTGTCAGTCTTTTCCATGACTTCCTTGAAGATGAAACCCTTTTATAGAACTATTTTTGCAAAGGCATCAGATTACACCCAGAACTGTCTGTAAATGACAAAAGACTTAAAAATGACCATGGTTAAAGATTTGATGAAAGTTCATAATAATGCAATTGACAAGGAAATTTAGCTATTTCTGAGATATACATTTTAAAGTAAAAACTAGAATTATGACTTATAACATTATACCAGAACATATAAGATTTTTAGAAATTTCATGTAATGTCTGAAACATTTATATTAACATATTTCCATACAAATAACCCAATGAAAGTTTAATATTAGTTGTTTTTTTGTTTTTTGTTTGTTTTTTTATACTGTAGGTTCTTATTAGTCATCAATTTTATATACATCACTGTATACATGTCAATCCCAATCGCCCAATTCAGCACACCACCATCCCCACCCCACCGCGTATTCCCCCCTTGGTGTCCATACGTTTGTTCTCTACATCTGTGTCTAAACATCTGCCCTGCAAACCAGTTCATCTGTACCATTTTTCTAGGTTCCACATACATGCATTAATATACAATATTTGTTTTTCTCTTTCTGACTTATTTCACTCTGTATGACAGTCTCTAGATCCATCCACATCTCAAAAAATGACTCAATTTCATTCCTTTTTATGGCTGAGTAATATTCCATTGTATATATGTACCACATATTCTTTATCCATTCATCTGTTGATAGGCATTTAGCTTGTTCCATGACCCGGCTATTGTAAATAGTGCTGCAATGAACACTGGGGTGCATGTGTCTTTTTGAAATATGTTTTTCTCTGGGTATATGCCCAGTAGTGGGATTGCTGGATCATATGGTAATTCTATTTTTAGTTTGTTAAGGAACCTCCATACTGTTCTCCATAGTGACTGCATAAATTTACATTCCCACCAACAGTGCAAGAAGGTTCCCTTTTTTCACACCCTCTCCAGCATTTGTTGTTTGTAGATTTTCTGATGATGTCCATTCTAAATGGTGTGAGGTGATACCTCATTGTACTTTTGATTTGCATTTCTCTAATAATTAGTGACGTTGAGCAGCATTTGATGTGCTTCTTGGCCATCTGTGTGTCTTCTTTGGAGAAATGTCTATTTAGTTCTTCTGCCACTTTTGGATTGGGTTGTTTGTTTCTTTAATATTGAGCTGCATGAGCTGTTTATATATTTTGGAGATTAATCCTTTGTCCATTGATTCGTTTGCAAATATTTTCTCCCATTCTGAGGGTTGTCTTTTCATCTTGTTTATGGCTTCCTTTGCTGTGCAAAAGCTTTGAAGTTTCATCAGGTCCCATTTGTTTATTTTTGTTTTTATTTCCATTACTCTACAATGTGGATCAAAAAAGATCTTCCTGTTATTTATCTCAAAGAGTGTTCTTCCTATATTTCCTCTAGGAGTTTTATAGTGTCTGGTCTACTTTATGTCTCGAATCCATTTTGAGTTTATTTTTGTGTATGGTGTTAGGGAGTGTTCTAATTTCATTCTTTTACATGTAGCTGTCCGGTTTTCCCAGCACCATTTATTGAAGATACTGTCTTTTCTTTGTATATCTTTGCCTCCTTTATCATAGATTAGTTGAACCTAGGTGCGTGGGTTTATCTCTGGGCTTTCTATCTTTTTCCATTGATCTATGTTTTTGTTTTTGTGCCAGTACCGTATTGTTTTGATTACTGCAGCTTTGTAGTATAATCTGAAGTCAGGGAGTCTGATTCCTCCAGCTCCAGTTTTTACCCTCAAGACTGCTTTGGCTATTAGGGGTCTTTTGTGTCTCCATGAATTTTAACATGATTTGTTCTAGTTCTGTAAAAATGCCACTGGTAATATGACAGGGATTGCATTGAATCTGTACATTGCTTTGAGTAGTATAGTCATTTTCACAATATTGATTCTTCCAATCCAAGAACATGGTATATCTCTCCAACTGTTGGTATCATCTTTCATTTTTTCATCAGTGTCTTATAGTTTTCTGCATACAGGTCTTTTGTCTCCCTAGGTAGGTTTATTCCTAGGTATTTTATTCTTTTTGTTGCAATGGTAAATGGAAGTGTTTCCATAATTTCTATTTCAGATTTTTCATCATTAGTGTATAGGAATTCAAGAGATTTCTGTGCATTAATTTTGTATCCTGAAACTTCACCAAATTCTTTGATTAGCTCTAGGAGTTTTCTGGTGGCATTTTTCGGATACTGTATGTATAGTATCATGTCATCTGCAAACAGTGACAGTTTTATTTCTTCTTTTCTAACTTGTATTCCTTTTATTTCTTTTTCTTCTCTGATTGCCATGGCTAGGACTTCCAAAATTTTGTTGAATAATAGTGATGAGAGTGGACATCCTTTTCTCATTCCTGATCTTAGAGGAAATTCTTTCAGTTTTTCACCATTGAGAATGATGTTTGCTGTGGGTTTGTCATATATGGCCTTTATTATGTTGAGGTAGGTTCCCTCTATGCCCACTTTCTGGAGAGTTTTTATCATAAATGGTGTTGAATTTTGTCAAAAGCTTTTTCTGCATCTATTGAGATGATCATATGGTTTTTATTCTTCAATTTGTTAACATGGTATTTCACATTGATTGATTTGTGTATATTGAAGAATCCTTTCATCACTGGGATAAATCCCACTTGATCATGGTGTATGATCCTTTTAATGTTTTGCTGGATTCTGTTTGCTAGTATTTTTTTGAGGATTTTTACATCTATATTCATCAGTGATATTGGTCTATCATTTTCTTTGTAGTATCTTTGTCTGGTTTTGGTGTCAGGGTGATGCTGGCCTCATAGAATGAGTTTGGGAGTGTTCCTTCCTCTGCAATTATTTGAAGAGTTTGAGAAGGATGGGTGTTAGCTCTTCTCTAAATGTTTGATAGAATTACCCTGTGAAGCCATCTGGTCCTGGACTTTTGTTTGTTAGAAGATTTTTAATCAGTTTCAATTTCATTACTTGTGATTGTTCTGTTCATATTTTCTGTTTCTTCCTGGTTCAGTCTTGGAAGGTTATACCTTTCTAAGAATTTGCCCATTTCTTTCAGGTTGTCCATTTTATTGGCAGAGAGTTGCTTGTTGTAGTTTCTTAGGATGCTTTGTTTTTCTGTGGTGTCTCTTGTAACTTCTCCTTTTTCATTTCTAATTTTATTGATTTGAGTCCTCTCCCTCTTTTTCTTGATGAGTCTGGCTAATGGTTTATCAATTTTCTTTATCTTCTCAAAGAACCAGCTTTTAGTTTTATTGATCTTTGCTATTGCCTTCTTTTTTTTCTATTTCATTTATTTCTGCTCTGATCATTATGATTTCTTTCCTTCTGCTAACTTTGGGTTCTGTTTGTTCTTCTTCCTCTAGTTGTTTTAAGTGTAACATTAAATTGTTTACTTGATATTTTTCTTGTTTCTTGAGGTAGGCTTGTATAGCTATAAACTTCCCTCTTAGAACTGCTTTTGCTGCATCCCATAGGTTTTGGATCATCGTTTTTTCATTGTCATTTGTCTCTAGGTATTTTTTGATTTCCTCTTTGATTTCTTCAGTGATCTCTTGGTTATTTAGTAACATATTGTTTAGCCTCCATGTGTTTGTGTGTTTTACGCTTTTTTCCCCCTGTAATTCATTTCTAATCTCATAGTGTTGTGCTCAGAAAAGATGCTTCATAAGATTTCAATTTTTTTAAGTTTACTGAGGCTTGATTTGTGAACCAAGGTGTGATCTATCCTGGAGAATGTTCCGTGTGCACTTGAGAAGAAAGTGTAATCTGCTGTTTTTGGATGGAATGTCCTATAAATATCAATTAAATCTATCTGGTCTATTGTGTCATTTAAAGCTTCTGTTTCCTTATTTATTTTCATTTTGGATGAATTGTCCATTGGTGTAAGTGAGGTGTTAAAGTCTCCCCCCATTATTATGTTACTGTTGATTTCCTCTTTTATACCTGTTAGCATTTGCCTTATGTATTGAGGTGTTCCTATGTTGGGTGCATATATATTTATAATTGTTATATCTTCTTCTTGGATTGATCCCTTGATCATTATGTAGTGTCCTTCCTTGTCTCTTGTAACCTTCTTTATTTTAAAGTCTATTTTATCTGATATGAGTATAGCTACTCCAGCTTTCTTTCGATTTCCGTTTTCATGGAATATCTTTTTCCATTCCTTCACTTTCAGTCTGTATGTGTCCCTAGGTCTGAAGTGGGTCTCTTGTAGACAGCATATATATGGGTCTTGTTTTTGTATCTTTTCAGCAAGAGTGTGTCTTTTGGTTGGAGCATTTAATCCATTCACGTTTAAGGTAATTATCGATATATATGTTCCTATGACCATTTTCTTAATTGGTTTGTGTTTGTTTTTGTAGGTCCTTTCCTTCGCTTGTGTTTCCCACTTAGAGAAGTTTCTTTAGCATTTGTTGTAGAGCTCGTTTGGTGGTGCTGAATTCTCTTAGCTTTTGCTTGTCTGTAAAGCTTTTGATTTCTGCATTGAATCTGAATGAGATCCTTGCTGTGTAGAGTAATCTTGGTTGTAGTTTCTTCCCTTTCATCACTTTAAGTATAACATTCCACTCTCTTATGGCTTGTAGAGTTTCTGCTGAGAAATCAGCTGTTAACCTTATGGTTGTTCCCTTGTATGTTATTTGGCATTTTTCCCTTGCTGCTTTCAATAATTTTTCTTTGTCTTTAAGTTTTGCCAATTTGTTTACTATGTGTCTCAGCATGTTTCTCCTTGGGTTTATCCTGTCTGGGACTTGCTGCACTTCCTGGACTTGGGTGGCTATTTCCTTTCCCATGTTAGGGAAGTTTTCATCTATAATCACTTGAAATATTTTCTCTGGTCCTTTCTCTCTCTCTTCTCCTTCTGGGACCCCTATAATGCAAATGTTGTTTTGTTTAATGTTGTCCCAGAGGTCTCTTAAGCTGTCTTCATTTCTTTTCATTTTTTTTCTTTAGTCTGTTCTGCAGCAGTGAATTCCACCATTCTGTCTTCCAGGTCACCTATCCGTTCTTCTGCCTCAGTTATTCTGCTATTGATTCCTTCTAGTGTAGTTTTCATTTCAGTTATTGTATTGTTCATCTCTGTTTGTTTGTTCTTTAATTCTTCTATGTCTTTGTTGAGCATTTCTTGCATCTTCTATATCTTTGCCTCCATTCTTTTTCAGAAATCCTGGATCGTCTTCACTATCATTATTTTGAATTGTTTTTCTGGAAGGTTGCCTATCTCCACTTAGTTTAGTTGTTTTTCTGGGGTCTTATCTTGTTCCTTCACCTGGTATATAGCTATCTGCCTTTTCATCTTGTCTATCTTCCTGTGAATGTGGCTTTTGTTCCACAGGTTGCAGGACTGTAGTTCTTCTTGCTTCTGCTGTCTGCCCTCTGTTAGATGTGGCTATCTAAGAGGCTTGATGGGAATGTCTGGTGGTGGATAGAGCTGACTGTGGCTCTGGTGGGCAGAGCTCAGTAAAACTTTAATCCACTTGACTGTTGATGTGGTGCTCGGTTCCCTCCCTGTTGGTTGTTTGGCCTGAGGCAACCCAACACTGGAGCCTACCTGGGCTCTTTGGTAGGACTAATGACCAACTCTGGGAGGGTTCATGCCAAGGAGTACTTCCAAGAACTTCTGCTGCTAGTGTCCTTGTCCCCATGGTGAAACAGAGCCACCCCCTGCCTCTGCCGGAGATGCTTCAACACTAGCATTTAAGTCTGGTTCAGTCTCCCCTGGGGTCACTGCTCCTTCCCCTGGGTCCTGATGTACACATTAGTTTGTGTGTGCCATCTGTTTCTCCCAGTCCTGTCGAAGTCCTGCAATCAATTCCCACTAGGCTTTAACTTCTGATTCTTTAGGAATTCCTCCTCCCGTTTCCAGACCAGGTTGGGAAGCCTGACGTGGAGCTCAGAACCTTCACTCCAGTGAGTGGAGTTCTGTGGTATAAGTGTTTCCCAGTCTGTGAGTCACCCACCCACCAGTGATGGGATTTAATTTTACTGTGATGGCGCCCCTCCTACCATCTCATTGTGGCTTCTCCTTTGTCTTTGGATGTGGGGTATCTTTTTTGGTGAGTTCCAGTGTCTTCCTGTCAATGATTATCCAGCAGCTAGTTGTGATTCTGGTGTTCTCACAAGAGGGAGTGAGAACACGTTCTACTCCACCATCTTGGTTCCTCCCTCCCCTTCTTCAAACAGTGGATTTTTGTAGAAGGTATCCTGTGGGGTGCAGTAGTGTGTTCCTCCCTGGTTGCCAGATCCAGGTGCACCCAAATTGTGCTGCACATGCACATGTGCTGCATGTGCCCTCTTTTGTGGATGGGCCATGATTGCTGCAGCCATGCTAATGTGTGGGCCTGGCCCCTGGTGTGGTTGGTGATAAGGGCTGGCTGAAATTGTTGTGGGCATTCTGCTGTTCATGACTGGCCCCTGGGAGCTGCTTTGGGAGCACACAGTGCTAGCTGAGGTCACCTAACAGGTCTGGCAGGGTAGGGGAACGCTTTGGAAGGGCTCTGGTGTTGGCAAGGGGCACCAGGCACCTACTTGGTCTGAAGCAGTTGTAACCACTTTTGGGGGATGACGATGCTGGCCAAAGGCTCTCATGAGGTTTAACAATACAGGGAATGCTGCTTTGGGGTATTGCCAGCTGGGTTGTTCCATGGGTGAACCTGTGGTGGGGCAAGTATTGCTAGAAAATTCAATGGGAAAAGTCAGAAATGACACCTGCCAACCCTGGGCCAGGTAGGTAGAGGGTGACCCCAAAAAAGAAAAAAATGGTGCCCATTAGCTCCTCTGTGAACAGAGAAAGTTCCAGTAGATCTCTACCCTTTGAGCACATGCCCTAAAATTAGTGAATCCATCTTCTTCATGTATGACTCAAGCTGTTTTCTAACTGTTGCCTCTGTTTTGGGACTTGGAGTGAATGAGTGAGTTTTTCCATGTACCCTGTAAGAGCAGATCCTCAGTTTCATATAATCTTCGGGATCTCTTAGACATAGGCCTTGCTGGTATTCAAAGCCAGATATTATGGGGGCTCATCTTCCCAGTGTAGGTTCCCTGGGCTTGGAAACCCAATGTTGGATTTGAAGCCCTCGCTCCTCAGGGGAGACCTCTGAGGCTGTGATATTCCTCCTATCTGTGGTTTGCAGCACTGGAGGTATGAGTCCTGGACAGACTGTGTCTCTTTTGCTCCTATCTGTCTCAGTGTGGCTTTTTCTTTTTATCCTTAGTTGCAGAAAACTTTAGGTCATTCTCAGAGATAGTTCATCTATATGTAGTTGTAATTTTAGTGTGTCTGTGGGAGGAGGCAGCCCAGGGTCTTCCTACTCCATCATCTTGTCCCACTCCCCACAGTTGGAGTTAATGGGCAGGCAGGGAAAAATATTGGCAAAAAATAGAAATTTTGAAATCACTCATATATTGATGGTATTAGAAGTCCTAGGGGTAAATGAAATCACGTAGGGAGTGTGTAGAATATTATGGATGTCCAAAATTTGAGAATGGGTTGAGAAGAGAAAGCAGTGAAGAAATCAGAAAGGTAAGAAGAGAACAAGGAGAGGCAATCCTCTTTATTGGTGCTCAGGTGGGTGATAGAGAGCATTCAAGTGTGTAAAAGGCTACAGTTAGTTGCAGAGGATTTAATCTGAGAAAAAGCACTGGATTTGGCAATTCCAAAGTCATCTTTTATAAAGCAAGTGAGATAAGAGACATATTGTATGAGTCATTCATTTATTTTTCATTGAGCAACTACTATGTGATGTTAATGACCTTTAGCCAAAGGCCACCAGGAACACACCTGTAGTTAAACAAGTTGGGTTTTATTACTCCTTGGAGTTAGGGAGGATACACATTGTGAGGAATCATGAGGTTCCCTCTCACTAAGAGGGTGCTAGAAATAACCTATTATAGGATTTGTGCTTTTTTGGGGAAGGTTGAAGGAAGTAGAGTGTTGTTCTAGATTAGATACTGTCAGAAATTGGGGGCAATTTTATGACTTTGTTTTAGTCAGTGCTTAAACAAAATTATGACATGGCCTTGTTTTGTTTTATTTTACTGTAGTCTAAGAATAACTTTATCTGAGGTTGCGTTCTTTGACATTATATTCAACAGGGGGACAAAATGACCTAGTTATGATGTCAGACTAGCTTGTTAATAATATTGAGGTCTAGTTGTGAATACCAAATCAGTTCTTGAAGTCAGGGACTCATTTTCTTTTTCAGCCTCCTCCTTATAGCTAAAGACACTTGATGTCAGGCTGCAAGACATTAATCCATGATATTCAGCTTTTCACCATTACCAATATTTTCTTGATTAAGATTAGAAGAGTGTCCATTAAATGTCACAGCTAGTTGAACCAGAGTTAATCTTTCATCTTCTTCTGTCATGGCATGAGTTTTTGACCCATTGGACATGCCTATGGCTGCTTAGTAGCATTTAAGACTCTAGACAGGATATATAAGCCATATAACACAGTCATTTGTCAGAAATAAAATGGTTATTAGTCCTTTTAACAGATCTTGAAGCAAGGATCTAGATTATAAAGGACCCAGGCAATGAAAACATATCCCAGAATCCAGCAGGGTCTGTTTTAGAGTGCCAAGAGCTTTTTCTTTTAGCCTAGTCACAGACTGTTCTACTTGTCCTTAGTATTTACATAGATGCAACAATAAAGATTTGTTATAACACAAACTCTCCCTTGGCTAGATAAGAGGAAATCAAAGAGTGTACCACTGTGCATGATAACTCCAGTTAATGGATTTATAATTTGTTTGACCTCCAGAGAAGAAATAGTATCATTTAATGACTTCTGCTAAAGTTGAAAACAAGTTTTGGACAAACTTTTCTAATTGTATTATTCCCACTGTGGAAATTATAGCTCACATAAGGAGGAAATCAATTATCCCTCTTGAAAGTTTTCTAGAATAATCTATGTTTATTTTATTTTGAAGGTGTCTGGCCAAAATATTAAATGAAACATGATTTACTGGAGGGCTGATAGTTTTAAATATCTGGGAATCTCTAACAATTTGGAGTTAAGTTAGTGTGCAGTAGCCAGGTATATGCCTGATATCCATGTAAGAAATAGTATCCTAGTGGAGCGCAGTTTGTATTGAGAGCATAAGTATAAATTATTATAATAGGGATGAATGAATTTTTGTTCCTTGAGATGCACAGATTATTTGAGTGGAATCAAACCATTTCTGTAAAGCAAACTGAAGTGCCTCTGAAGAGAACAAAATGACTATTATAGCCAAGATAGCCCCCCAATATGTAAGCCCATTTCTGATTGACTAAGCCTTGATGATAGGATTGTAATGACCTCCACATTTTGCTGACATGAGGTCAAAGTTTAATTTTTATAAGACTGAAGTTTGGGATTAGTGGTGTGAGGGAGAGTCAAGCACTGAAGGGGCTTGTTAAAAGGAAGTTGTCTTTTGAAAGATTTAAAGGAACAGCTATTAATTTTTTGTCAGGAGAGTCAGGTGAGAGGAGACAGGGCCAGCAACCTGTTAGATTTAGATCAGCAGCTGTCATATGGGGAAAATATATGAGTTTTGCTTTCTCTTAAATGATTGGAGACCATAAGGATCAGAAATAATAGGATACAGATAAGGGAGATAATCTTAGTGTTTTCATTAATTAATCTATCAAAGTGGATTAATAGGCCAGATTAGTAGTAGAGTAAAGAGACAGGAAAGAGTGTTGAAGTATCAGAAAAGTAATACTGTTCCACTGTTTAGGACCAGGGAACAGAGGGAAGCTGTCCCTCTCTGAAGTCAGTAGGTCCCAGGGGATTTCTAATAATCCTGTTTAGATTTCTAGATAGAATAGACATTCAGTAGTCGGTCAGGAAGAAGGAATGTAGGTATTTTGAGCTGGAAATATGAATGTAAGAATCTACACCTTAAAGTTTTAATTCTGTGTCAGTTGTTAACAGTATCTGGTAAGGCCCTTTTCATCAAGCCTCTAGGGCAGTTTTTTTTCTGGTGTCTTTTCCAAAAGATTACATCTCAAGGTTGAAGATCATGTAGAGGCTTATTTTCATGCATGTTTTGGAAATGGAGCTCATACTTGTTGATGATAAAGCTGGAGGTATCACATGAGTCCCTTGAAGTAATTAATCACATCTGCTTGCAATATAAAATTCATGGGGTGGCCTATTGTTATTTTATAAGGAGATAACCTGCAGATCCCAGAGGGGGTTGATCTTCTACACATTAAAGATAAGGGCAATACTTTAGGATATGAGATTTCAAGGATTTCTGAGAATGTCTTTAATTTTAGTTTTAGAATTCCGTTAGTCCTCTATTTTTCCTAATGACAGTGGAAGAAAAAGCCGGTGACTATTCTGGTTAAAAGTTAAAATTTTACAGATTTTCCTGATAACAGTTCAGTAAAATGAATATCTCTGATGTAGCTAAATGGGAATTCCCTGCGTTGGAAAAAGGAAATCAAGAAGATTTGTTGGGGTTGGGGAGCTGTTCACAGGGTTGTAGCTCTCCAGTAAGGAAAAGCTTTAACCCACCCTAAGAATAAATAAAAAACAACTGCAATATATTCATAACCTATTGCAGAAAGCATTTGTATGAAATCCATTTGGAGGTGTTTAAAGGGCCTTTGAGGCTTTGGTTTCTGTCCATGTCCCACCTTTCCAGTTTTGCCAGGATTGAGTTGTTGGCATGTAGGACACATTTTGGGTCTTCCTTGGCAATAACTCTAACATTGCCACACCAATGATGGTTTAATGTGTTGCCAGTTTATCTCTCCTATTATAAGTAATGACATGAAGCATTTTTACTAAATTCCATTTTAAATTATTTGATGCTATCAGTTGGCCATCCTGAGAGTGCCAATTATTATCTTTGTGCAAAGAGAATCCTGACTTTTCTCATTTCATTTTCTCTAAATCAGGGACATGTCTCTGACCATTAATATGCAGCCTCTTTGAATTTTTCCAAAGTCTCTCTTTTCTGTGTGATTACAGGAGCAATTATCTTGGTTAATGCTACTTGTTTAGCATAGTGGTCCTCTGAAGCATTACCATAATATTCTGAATCTTTGTACTTTGAGTGACCTTTTATTTATTATAGCAATGTCCTTAGGTAACAGCAAAGTATCTAGAAGTTCTTCAAATTGTCATCCTTTTTTTCCTTAGGTTTTTATCAAGGTTAAAAACCTCTTTGTTACCAAATCATCTCAAATTGGTGGATTACCCCAAAAGCACATCTGCTATCAATATAAATATTTGCTTTTACTTTCTTCCAGCTGACAGGTTTGGGTAAAGGCAATTATTTAATCATCTAAGATGATTTAATTTCTGGGAGCAGTCTATATTTTGAGTGAATTTAGGTGTGTGATGACATTTTTAAAAATGAACAAATGAAACTAAGTCAGTTGTATCCAAGGGAATATCTAATAGAATGATTTAAGACTATGCTCGAAGCACTGAGAGTTAACAGAATAATTTGGTGACAAAAAGGAACCTCTACTAATTTGGGCATTTTAGAGGAAAAATCCAAATTATAATTTTCTTCCTTTGATACATTATTTAACAAATTGTAGTAAAGGCTCTATGAATATAACTTTATTTATATGCATTTAGGCATACACTGTTATAAGAACAAGCACATAAAGTAATAGTGTAAAGCTTTAAGTATAGCTTTAAATTTTAACTAATTAGTTGGTCTACTTCAAGTAATATATGTCATCTTAAATTTATCATTTGAATGATCTTTAATAACTTTTATACTAAACAGAAAATCACATCTCTTATTCTGTTCACATACCTCTAAATGCAATTACTGTACCTAGTACAATTGTTTACATTTATTAACATCTTTAATTAAACTAAACAATTTGCTCTTTTTTCTCGAGACACAAAAAACCCTAGAGGACAGAAAGTTAAAAATCCTCCAGTTACTTTTTCCATCTACATTTATCTTATATTGTTCAAAAAATTTGAGAACAGATATATACACAATATTATCTAAAACCATTTGCATATTTTGTTAATCTACTGACATTTTAAGAAATGGAGAAAAATAAAATTTAAGTTTAGTAACCAGTGTTTTTGTATTTTTTTCTCTTTAGAAACTGTTCAAACATTTAGAGATTATTTGCTAATTAACTTAGTAAAGTTAATTAATCTAGAAATTACAGTTTAGTTAATGCATTAAATCTTTTTTTATCTTCACATATAACTTTTATTTTTTTTTGCATTAAATCTTTTATTAATTGTAGCTTTTAAAAATTAAACCCTTTAAATGACATCCATTACAACTATTTTTAGTTAAATACAATTTTATAAATATAATTTTTATTTTTAAAGAAGTTATGGAAATGATGAAATATTATTTAACTCATAAAACTAGGTGCAGGCTATTTAGGAAGTTTAAATCATGAGAAATTTAACCTTGGTTCTGAACAAACCAAAATTTTATGGTAACATTTTATTTTTGGTAACCTAATTGTTGATAGCAGAATCATGTGAAAGCTTATCTTATATCTTGAAATTGAAGCCTCTTCATATTACTTAATATCTATAGTTAAAATGGTTATTATATAAAAATATACTTTTTATTGTCCACAAAGAAGCATAATCGTTTTGTTAATAATTTTTCTTTCCTTTGACAAGTTTTATTGCTTATCTGAACTAAATATTCCTAGAATATATACATAACAATTAAATAATTTTAATTAGTTAATTTTTAAAGTCTCATAAGAGAGGGAAAGAGGAGAGAAAATGATACAGAAAAATGAGAAGGAGCCAGATTTAGACAAATAGCTATGTTTTCTCTGTAAAGTAAGAGAAGAAAGTTTAGATGTAGAAAAAGATATTTTGACATGTACACATAATAGAGAATCATACAAATTTTGATATAATTTGGGTTCTTGAGAATTTTATGAAGTTATATAACTAAAAAGCCTGCACTTATTAACGCCCAACATATAGAAATGAAGGAGATATTTCCCCCTGCTAGACAAAATGACCTATCTTTTAGACAAACACATTTCTCATGAATTTTTTCATTTCTGGTATGTAAGTTTTCTTTAAAATGTTAAGCCGAATGTTGAAGTTCATGTAACGGGATGACTTCCTAGTCAAATTTTTGTTTACATATCATATCTGCAATAATCAACAAAAAAGTGGAAAAAACATTAGGAATGTCAACATCAGAAGCTAGGAGACAGCTACTCATATTTTGCAATAGCTTTAGCTAAATAATGTTTTAGGGAAGCAATATTTGAGTTTGAATTGCATTTAGAAACCCCTTCATACCAATTAAAGAAAGTAGACTATTGGACACTCAGAGTTTGGTTTCCTTTTTGTTTTAAGGCATCTTTCAAAGAACATTTGTCCATATCAAATTTCTCCCAAAGTGACCACTGTAATTCCAAATTTTCCTTGGTGAGATTGTACCAGATTGCAAGATATGCATATTAGCATTCTAGTTAGAAAACAAAGGAAGCAGGTGTTTGGCCTGAAGGAGGTGCAGTTTTCAATGGAAAAGGCTCCACAAGAAGTACACCAGGTCCACAAGAAGGTACTTGTATGACCTGTGTATCCAGAGCTTGGTCAATGACCAGTAGTCATTGATCAAGGGCTGGACAAAACGTCCCGATTTTGGACAGACTAACTAAATACCGGAAGTTCTCAAGGACACAAAAACAAGACTGAAGAAATCCTTGTAAGGTTTTGAAATGATGGCCTGGGGTAAAGTTTGTCCAAAGGACACTGATTTGAGGGAAAAAAAAAAGTTCTGAACTTCTCAGCCCTAAGGCTAGCATGAGGACAGACTTATTGGACCAGTACTCCTCCTCTCCCTATAGACTTTTCTTCTTATATGCAAGCAACAGTCAAGACACTAGACAAGAATACAGACAGAAAAGGGGGCATTAGACAAACAGATGTTAGATGCTAGAAAATATTTCACAAAAGAACAATACAAATCTAATCAATAACCAAAATCTCAAAGAGGGACTTATTCCTAGGAAAACAAAATAAACCCAATGTTGAAAGGCTTCAGTGAAATAGTGGAGTCCAATTTAGCATGGATTTATCGCTCAGTCAACATCATTTGGAACCTTGGTCTGATAGAGACACAAGTGATCTCAAATGTGCACATTGTTATATATCAATACTAAAAGTCTCAGTCCAAGGGAATGAGTATCTCAGGGAAATCTTTATTGGTGCCTCAAATTCTGTCAATGCACTTCAACTGACGACCACCAGGGACACCTTGTAGTTAAACAAGTTGGGTTTTTTACTCATTGCAGCAAGAGAGAACACACTCCATGTAGAACCATGGAATATCTCAGTAAGAATATCTTAGAAATAAACTATTATAAGATTTGGGCTTTTTGTGTGATTTTGGAGAGGGTCAAAGAAAGTGGAGGTTTGCTTTAAATGTTACTGAAAATATGGGGGGCAATTTTATGATTGGGTATATTATAGGTGACACAGTCACCTTGATTTTGTCTCAGACAAAATTATGACAGAGCCTTGTTTTGCTTCATTTTGCCTTGGTCTCAGAGTAATCTTGTGTGGGATGGTATCCGATAAGATTGTTTATATCCAACAGGTGAACAAAATGGCCTGGCTGTGAGTGTCTGACAAGCTTGTAATAATATTGAGGTTGAATTGTGAATACGAGATCAGTTATGGACATAAGGGGCGTTGTTTTCTTGATCAGTGTCAAGTATTATTCAATGCGTTGGCACACAGAGGTTAAAGAAAAACAAATAAAAACACCCCAAAGTTCCCATTTTCATGGAGCCCAAATTCTAGTGGTGGAGATAGGGAGAAAAATAATGCTGGGTAAGGAGAAGAGAGAATGATAAGGTTGGGGTACTATGTTAAACAAGGTAGTCAAGGATGGCCTATTTGACAAGGCTACATTTGAGAAGAGATGTGAAGAAATTGAAAGAGTGAGACATGTATATTAAAGATGATTCCAGGCAGAAGGAACCTGGGATGATCTAGGCAAAGGCTCTGAGGAGGATACACACGTGGTGAGGAAGAGAAAGCATGCCAGTGTGGTTGGAGCACAGTGAGGGGGAAAATAGTAAGAGATGAGGTCAGAGTTTCTATGGACATTTTAATGACTTTGGCTTTTCTCCTCAAAGAGTTTAGAAGCCATTCACGTTTCTGAGCAGAGGATTGACATGACTTTTGTGTGTAAAGGAATGGAAGGCACTTGATTTTGTTTATAGGCTGAGGGAAAGGAATAAGTGGAGAGAAAGTCTGGAGATAAAGGAGAGATGGAAAGAATGAGAGAGAGAGAGGAGCTGTGAAATTTTCAGAGATGCATTTTTTTCTAGCTGAGGATGTTCCTTTATATTCCTAGTTTATTGAGTGTTTCTACCATGATAAGGTGACAGATTTTGTCAAATGTTTTAGCTGTATATATGGAGATGATAATGTGATTTTTGTTTATTATTCTATTGATATGTTATGTTACATTAATTGATTTTGGGGGGGATGTTGAACCAACCTTGCATTCCTGAGATAAATCCCATTTGGTCATATTGTATAGGTTTTTAATGTTTCTGGATTTGGATTTTTAGTATTTTCGCATTTATATTTGAAGGATATAGTGATCTTAGTTTTCTTATCTTGTGATGTGTTTGCTTTTGGTATCAGGGTACTAATGGCCTCACAGAATTAGTTGGAAAATGTTCCCACCACATCTATTTTCTGGAAATTTATATGTATTATTTTTCAACTTTTGATAGAACTGAATGGTTAAGGTATCTGGGCCTGGGCTTTCCTTTGTAGGTAATTTTTTGATTACCAATTCAACTTATTTACTTATTATAGGTCTATTCATGATTTCTATCTCTTCTTGAATGAATGTTGCTAGTTTGTGTCTTCCTAAGAATTTACCCATTTCATTTGTTTTCTAATTTATCAGCACACAATTTTTCATAGTATTCCTACTTTTAATTTCTGTAAGACAATTAGTAACCAGTCTTTCATATCTGGTTCCAGTAATATGAGTCTTCTCACTTTTTTGGGGGTCAATTTAACTAAAGGTTTGTCAATTTTGTTGACTTTTTTTCAAAGAACCAGGTTTTGATTCCATTAATTTTCTCTATTATTTTTGCATGTTCTATTTCATAAATTTCTTTTTTAATCTGCATTATTTGGTCCATCTTGCTTTAGGTTTAATTTTTACCATTATTTTTCCAGTGTCTTATTGTGGAAAATTAGGTTATTGATTTGAAATCATTTTTCTTTCTTAATATAGGCATTTACAGCTATAAATTTCCCTCAAATGGTTTATGGTATTATTCAAGTCTTCTATTCACTTGTTGATCTTCTGCCTAGTTGTTCTATCCATTATTGAAAATGAAGTATTGAAATCTCCAATTATTATTGTTGAATTGCATATTTTTCACTTAATTTCTATCAGTTTTTGCTACATGCATTTTAGTGTTCTATTGTTAGATGCATATATACTTATAATTATTATATATTCTTGATGGATTAACCCTTTTATCATTATAAAATGTCCTCCTTTATGTCTTTAACACTTTGTTTTAAAGTGTGTTTTGTCTGATATTAGTGTAGTCACTTCAGTTTTCTTGTGGTTGCTGTTTGTGTGACATTTATTTTTCCATTCTTTGACCTTCACTATATTTCATTTTTTAAATCTGTAGTATTTCTCCTGTAGAATGCATATAGTTGGATCTTTTCTTAATCCATTCTAATAATTTTAGTATTTTGAATGGATTATTTAATCCATTCACATTTAATATTATTATTAATATACCTGGATTTACATCTGCCATTTTACTTGTTGTTTCTGTGTCACATATCTTTTTTTCTTTCTCTATTCCTCCTTTACTGCTTTCTTTTGAAATAAGTGAATATTTTCTAATGTATCATTTTAATTTCTTTAATGATACTTTTATTATATATTTTTGAATTATTTCCCTAGTGGTTACTGTAGAGCTTAACATATACATTTATACTGATCAGAATCAGCTTCAGATTTTCTTCATTCTAATGTGATATAGAAATATACACATATATGTCTATTCCCCATTCTCCCTCTTTTATGGTATTATTGTAATACATATCACATCTATAAACGTTGCAAATTCAATAATACATTGTAACAATTATTGCTTTATATAATTTTATGTCTTTTAAATAAATTGAAAGAAGAAAGGAGAATAAGAATATATTTTTATCTTTCTTATGTTAACCTTATTTATTATTTTTCTTTCCCTTAATTTATTCTTTTGTGTTTGATTTGCCATATAGACTCATTTAATTAGCAAAATACACCTTTTTCTCCACACCCAACCTTCTTTGTGCTGCAATTGGCAAATATGTTACATTTCTTCATGTTATAGGCCCCCAAAATACATTATATACATATTATTTTATACAATTGTTTCCTAAATCAGTAAAGGAAAGGAAGAGGAAATGATATGTATTTATATTCTTTTTTATAATTACAAAGTTTCCTTTACTAGTGCTTTTCATTTTTTTATGTGAATTTGAATTACTATCTGGGGTCACTCACTTTCAGACTAAAGAACTTGCTTCAGTAATTTTTGAAAGCCAGATTGTTAGAAACAAATTCTCAATTTTTGTTTATCTGGGAATGCCTTTATTTTGCCTTCAGTTTGAAAGAGTAGTTTTGCTGGGGTAGGTTTCTTGACTGACTTTTTTTCCCCATTTGTACTTTGAATGTGTTATCCCACTGCATTTTGGCTTCTATTTTTTTTTTTTGATGAAAAGTCAGCTGCTAACCTTACTGAGATTCCCTACACATCCAGGAAGCTCAACTATTCCAAGTAGGATAAACATAAAGATACCCACAAATAGACATATCATATTAAAAATGCTGAAAGCAAAAACCAAGAAGAGAATGTTAAGAGCAGCAAGAGAAAAATGGATCTTATAGTGAAGTCTTCTTTTACACATGGATATCCTGCTTTCACATGTACAAGTGATGCTCAGTTAAACTTGTCAAATTAATTCTTATATTTAGGTATTACATTTTTTAGTTTTAAAATTTCCTTGTGACTCTTTTTATGAATTTCAAATATCTGAGGAAATTCTCCTTTTATCTATTTTATTCACCTACTCCTCTCTTTTCCTGAATTTAATAATTGTAATCATTTTAGTGTTCTTGTCAGTTAACTCTAATACTTGGACCATCTTTGGGCATATTTTTAATGTCTATTCTCTCCACTTTTCATCATGTGGTCCTTTGTTTTACCTCAACACAATTCTTTTATAGTGAATGCCAGATATGGTATAAAAATATTGTTGAAAGTCAAGTTGGGATTATCTTCCTTTAGAAAAGCTTCAGCCTTCACTCTACTGGGTAGATAGATAGCATTATGGCTGATGACCTTAATCCAATCAAAAACTATGGTATGTTACCTATGGGTTGCACTTCTCCTGGTAAGGCTCAGTATTCATAGGGTTTGCTGTAGGACTTCAAGGGCTTTCAACTCAGTGCCTGGTGTAATTTGTATGGACACTCTTCTAGTGGATCCTTAACTATAATTTTTTATTAATGTTAGTGCCATAACTCAGTGCTTTACTTTTTAGGATATAATAGGATTTTGCCTCCTGCCCCAAGTATCCCTAGTATTTATCAGTTATATGAGGGGATACAGGCCATACATTTGAGGTCTCTCAGCCTCCACCAAAAACTCTGCTAGTTTCTACATCCCCCAGCAGCAGCCCACACTACTGACAATACTGGATTGCAAGCTTTTCACCCATGCCCAGAATAAGAAAATACAACCAAGGTAAAAGTGGTTATAGAATTTTGCTCACCTCTTTAAGGTAAAATTATCTCTGTATTGTTATCCCCCCCTAGTTCTTGTTGCCTCAATAGTTCTCTGTTGCACTCAAATAGAATTTTTTTATCCAGCTTTTTGTCATTCTAGATAGACATACTAGATTCTATGGTCTGCTATATGCAGCTATGAATATGACCCAGTGTCTGCTCCATTCTTTTCTCTATATCTTTTCTTTACTGCTAACTTTTGCTCCCTAATATACTCTACTCTCTCCTACCTTGGGCTTGCAGTTAATTTGTCATATAGCCCTTCATGGTTCATCCAGGCTTTCTTCATCATGATCTTTCAGCTTTAGTTCCTGTTGCTAACTGATTTTTTTCTCTTGGGACATCCTAATTCAAATTCTTGTGAGAGAACTTAGTTGGCTTAGGCCATTTTTTGATGCCAGATTACATCTGTAATGCCTCATCTTTGGCTAGCCTATGTATAGATTGTCTTCCCTTAGTTAGGTGGCCACCTCAGTTCAATTAGTTATGGCTTAGGTGGGGAGGGGGCACATGTGATCCAAAGCATGGATACCTAATAGGACTTTGGAAGGGCATCTTCCTTTAGAAAACACTATGTGTGTGAGTGACAGATATCATAATTGACATGTCTAGGACAGAGCTCTAGCCTGCCAGTTTATCCTAGATCCCAATATCCAGAGAAAAGGAAACACAGTAGCTTTCCTTTTGAAATGTCCTGATACCAAGACTACAGGACATCTGCCATGTCAACAAGAGGATCTAGTGCAGGGATGTTGACAGCTGTGTGTAGGTTGGGCTAGATGTGGGAGAAGGGCTAGGAACTAAGCTGCCTTCTATTGCTCTGAACTGTCATATCACTAGTTTTGCCAAATACTAATGCTCAGTCACCAGACTTGTGTGGGTGAGGAAAGTAGATAAATATGATTCATTTATTCATTCAACAAATACATACTAAGCACCTACTGTGTTCCAGGCACTGTTCAGGTGCTGAAAAACAGCAGTGAATAAAGCAGACCAAAATTCCCTATACTTATGGAGTCTATATTCCATTAAAAACTCCGTAAGTATATATGGTGAATGAGAATAGTAGCAATTATTGAGCACTCACTATGTGTTTGTTATCATTCTAAGCATTTATACATATTAATTTATTTGTCTCATATTGGATAGATACTAGTATTATCATTATAATTATTATCCCCATTTTAGAGTTGAAAACAACTAGTAAGCAGCAGGGTTTGAATTCATGGTCAGGCATGGTGGCTGCAGATGCTCTGCCTTAAGCACAAGGCTCAACTGACTGAATCATAAACTACAATTGTCTGTACTTAAGAAGTTCCCCAACTCTTGTCTGTGATGGAGAGATAAATATGTATTTATTCAGTCAGTCATTATTTGCCAAATGCTTTATAAGTCCCATTTCATTTGGTCCTCACAACAACCCATGAGTAATGTACTGTAATTCCAATTCTATAAACCTAGATATGGAAGCTTAATGTCTGGCCCAAGGTCATGCAGCTAGTAAGTAACAGAATTTAGACTTGAACTGAAATCCTATTATTCAAAAGCCAATAATTCTCTTTTCACTAAACAGTGCTACCTTCTATAGGTGTCATTTTACCTGAGAGAGATTGGGAATTAAAACTTTCTGAACTGAATTGAAACAGCAATTGGAATTGGCTGAGTTATCAGGAGGACAGGTGGGAAAGGGACACGTGCATACTACTCTGACAACAAAAAGGATGAGATGTGTTGTGGAGTGGCTTTTCATCACCAATATGCACAGATATGCTTAAGCCATGTTTTTAGGCCAAAGAAAGGTGTGTCTTTTGGTCTGTTTCTCTGTGGTCACAGGATGCAAGTAGGGAGGACACAAGGTATTCTGAATCACATTGACTGCCCTCAGCCACCAAGTTCCCTTTCTCTTCCTTCCCACACGCCCTAAGTACTTGGCTTGATTTTCTCTCCTCTAAACTGCCCCTACCACTCTGTCCCTCAAGACACCACTCCCCACAGAGTCATCAGTGTAGTGAGCCTCCCCCTCCTTTGCTGCTCTCCCATAGAGAAGACCTTTGTGGTTGTAGGATTTTACAGTTATTCATTCCAAGTGTGTGGGTGAGCAGTTGGGAAACAGAGGGTCAGCATGGGAGAACATCATGAGGTGAGGAAAGAAGAAATACTGCAAAGAAACCAGAAGGAAACTATGCAAAGAGGGCCACAACTTCAAGAATCTAATTACCTTGTTTTAACTGGGAGCTCTGCTTTACTCTCCCTGACTCCTTTGCAATACTCATGGTGGCCTTTTTGCATTCTAACCCTTTCTTTTTATATCTCTGAGGGAAAGTTCATCAACCACCCTACCATCACCCTGTGCCTGCGGTTAAGGTCAACCTCTTTCTCCATGAAACAGAAGGAGAAAGGGTGATGGGAGAACTAGTATTTATTGAGAACATACCATGTTCTAGGTCATTGGATTCTTATATTAGAGGAAACTAAAGCTCAAAGAACTAAACTTGCCTAATTTCTTATAGCTAGTAAGTGATATAGTCAGGATTTTGATCCAGGACTTTCTTACCCTAAAGTCTCTACTGTCTTTCTAGTGTGCCACAGGGCCTCTCAGTATTTAGACATACAAATACATACAGACTAGAAAAATGATTGTCAACTAGATGATAGAAATAGTCATCTTACATTTCTTCACATCTTGTGTGAAATATGACTGACCTCGTTGGTCTTATTGGGAGAGTGAGGAGACAACCTTCTGGTCCCTGGATGTAACTAAGGGCTATTGTCCTCAGAACTCAGCATTCACAAACCTGATTGGTGGGAAGGAAGTGGGTGGGCTGCAATGAGCCAGTATCTGTTCAAGACCAGCCTCCTGGAGTAGAACAAGAGTTGCTGGACCTAGTCACAGATATTAAGTATAGAGAAGCTGTCAAGCAGTTAGCACTAGGGGAAGGAAGGCTTAAATACATATCAATGATACTTGTTCAACTTTGTTTTTCCCTTAATATTCACATTTTATATATGAGTAAGCTGAGGCTCAGAGAAGTTGTCACTTGCTCATAGGCATACAGCTTGTTAGTGGCGGAAACATATTTTTAACTCAGCTCTTTCTGACTCTAGGGTTATATAGCCACTGCTATACTGTACCGGGGAATGTGAGTTAGGGAAGATTCAGAAGTCCAGTCAATTATACAGATCACTGGTCACTTTATAAGTGGCCACACCCCAACATAACTTATCTAAAGTTAAACCCTTACAACCCAATCCATCTGAAAAGTAAAAGGGAACTAGCCTGGCAGGAAATACGGTTTCTTAGGTTGCAGAAATTGATTGCCACTGGTGAAGAGGGCCAGAGCAGGTGCTGAAGTTATCAAAATATGGAACCAAGTAAGAAGCAGTGGAGAGGAGGCACTACTAGGAATTGAATGATTCCTTAGAACCAAAGGGGTGATTCTTTGCTTTATGACCTGGTAGGTGTATATGATGTATAGGTAGGTTGTCTCAGATTAAAGGGCTCAGGGAAAAAAGACACCTTCCCTTCCTACCCTTCACTCTTACTCCATTCCTTTGGAGGATCATGTTTGAGGTGTCACTAAATTTGCCTACTAGGAACTTTAAACGTTTGTCTTGGAGTTATTGAGTTGGTAATTGGCAGCTTCACTCTCCTACTCATATCCAATGAACTGGAGATTTGGCACAGCCTAATGATGCTCACAGAAGTCCAGAAGTCCTTCCACAACATGGTCCAGTGTCTCATATTATATTTATTGGGCTGGATGTGCCAATATGGAGTAAAAAGCAAAGTCCTTGTTAGGCTAGGCAAAAGAGGGAGTGATTGAAGATGGGATGAATCAGTTGGATATTTAGATCTGAGATCTACAAGATTGAGGGCTTCTGAAAACTTTACACAATCCTAAATAATGAATCTCCATGGTGGCACTGAAGAAGGAATTTTGGTTAAAAGAGAATAGACAGCTAGCCTAGGCAAATTCTTCAGTGGGAAAATAGATGAATTCATTATTATGTCTGTAGGAGCTGTAACAAATATTCATCACAGTGCATTTAGCTGTCAATTTCCACATGATGAGCTGTGGACAGGTGGAACAAGAAGTGGTAGGGATGAGTGTGTGTGAAGAGAAATCACAAACACTCGGATATGTATTAAGAATTAGATCATTTTTTAGAAGAATAGAATGGTGCTGGCACAAGCAGATGGGAGTCTAAAGCAGGAGCTAAAAAGAATAATTAGGATAAGGTTTCCACCACCATCAGGATAGCATCATGACCCTTGGCAGGTAGCAAGTTCATAATTAAGTTTGTCTTAACCTTCAAGTATGCCAGACGTTGCCAGTGCTGAGTGAATGAGACTCCACCAATAGTCCCCTTTGAACTATAGTTAGGGCTTTTAAAGGGTGGACTAGAACTCTTAATCTCCCAACTTTGTTAATAAAGAGGAGCAATGGGATGAAACTAAATTACATTTAATAGAAATGTAAAGAACATCATTTAAATTCAAATAATCAATTGCTCAAAGACCAAGATGGGTAAGACTTGGATTAGTAGTAGCAGATTTGAAAGAAACTTATGAGTTTTCTTTGACTATAGTTATAGTTTCTTTAACTTATAAGTTCATTGAGTGTTCTGTGGGCAAGGTTATCAAAAGGGCCAATGCCAACCTA
This sequence comes from Aethalodelphis obliquidens, assembly GCF_003676395.1. NCBI lineage: Eukaryota > Metazoa > Chordata > Mammalia > Artiodactyla > Delphinidae > Aethalodelphis > Aethalodelphis obliquidens. The sequence continues at coordinate 3,711,395 of NW_020838029.1, read as the reverse complement.
AGCTGCATTAATAGAAAAATAGAATCTAGAGCCAGGGAGGAGATGGGTCTCTTTCTTGTGCCCTGTGCCCTGCTAAGACCATCGTAGTATATATGTTAAGTTCTGGGCTGTCCAAACTTCCCAATTAAATTGTGATTTCTTTTGAGGTAACAGGAATGCCAAAACCAAGTCAAAGGCAGAATAAAACTTTGTGTGGGAAAACCAAAGTCCAGAAAGCCAGAAGTGTTCCCAAACTGAAAGTATACATGAGAGACAAGGTTTGGAGCTGGAAAATCAGGGCTGGTATGATAAAATCATGCACAAAGGAGTTGGGAACAATGCCCATTGATGTTTTTATTGATTGACTGAGGCATAGCAAGTGGGTTGTTGAACCTACTTAACTCCAAAGCTATAATAGTCACTAAGCTGGGTTATTTTTTCAGGGGATATGTTGAAATACAAGTAAAAATGAGTAGGTAGAAATTCATAGTAAGGATAAAAGCAGAAGACAGAGCCCATAGATCCACTAAATTGAGAAAAAGGGAAGAGTCTGATGTAAGCACCCATGACTGGCTTTGGGAGATATCCCAGGGGCTCCAGATCTAGCTGGAGGTTAGTATTTGGGGACTATGTAGGAGCCCAGTGCCAACCATTGTGCCAGAAGATCCCAGCCTGAGATGGGAACTTGGGAAACTGGGTAGGATTGAGCTTAAAGATGGATCTATCGGAGGGCTCAGATGTTAAGGATCTGGAAGATCTGCAGTTATGCAGGGGTGGTGATGTCAGTTGTGAAGTTAACTCAGTGCTCCTTTCTATACCTGTAAAAGGCAGATATTTGTAAACCCAACACAGACTATCAGGTCTCAAATGAGTGAGTGTCCTGAGCCCATTACTCTGGAAAGAACACACTCCCGGAGGCTGGGATCTTAGACCCAGGACATTTTGCATATGTCTTTTGGAATCCTGGGACAATTAGGAACCTGTCTGAGAGCATCTGGGGCCCAAAACAAGAATCTTCAGACTTTATCACCTCTGACCATTTGCATGAAATTGGGAAGTTAAGAGGAAACAAATACATCTGCTAAGGGCTTGTCCTGAATCCTCTGACTCATTCAGTTGCAAGGGAGATGAAAGTGTGTGTTTTGTGGGTATGTGGAGAGGAGGGCTTGTGTAGAACAGAGACCACAATGACAGAGAGATAATAACAATGATGACAACAAAGATATGTGCACACTTAAGGCTAATTTTGCCCTATAAAAGCAGACTTGAATGGAATGGAGGAGAAAGATGAGACTACATAGAAATGCATATGATCTTTTTATGTATAACAACAACTCCCACTAGTGAATATGACCCAATCAATGTCATAGGCTTCTTTCACTGATATTAGCATTACCTCCTCTTTGCGGAAGAGAGGGGGCAGAGGGATAAGACAAGGGTGGAAACTTCCTCTACATAAGTACTCTTATCTTCACTATTCAATGCTTTAGCATACCAATGTTCAGAGACATTATGTAAGTTTCTAAGATCAAAGTTAATAGGCATATTTAGTCATCAAACACAGGTCTGTGTTACACTAGCCCCCAAAGTCTTAAACATGAAGCTATACTTCTTTCATTGGGTCTGAGGGTGTCAGATAGGAAAGGGAAGTCCTGAGAAATCCAGGGGATGATCAAGATTTGCAGTTAGATCAATAAGGGGAGGGGTAGAGATGGTTGTCAGAAAGACCAGAAAACACTCAGAGGTACTAAGGGCTTTACATATGTTATTTCTAAGTTCCATTGCAACACAACAAGGTAGGTGTTAGTTAGGATAACTAACTCTTCTTGTGTGCCTGGGATTTATATGGTTTTAGCTCTGAAATTCCTGTGTCCAGGAAACCCCTCAGTGTCAGGTAAACCAAGACTGTTTGTCATCCTGTTAGCCCACTTTACAAATGAAGATCATGAGTCTTATAGAGGTGAATAACTCATTCAATGCCATGAAATTAGTAAGAAACATAGAAAAGACTATCAACTCCAACAGCCAAGCCTTTTGGATTCAATATGCTGTACCCATGCTGTCTCTTCAGTAGTTTAAGAAGGCTAAAGAGGTGGTCTGGTAGAGTTTGGAAGGCTTTGGCTTTGCCATCATTTATAAATTTAGTAAATACTCATTAAACACCAATCATTATACAAAGTGCTGGAAATGGCTTCAGGGGAGAGACAGACAGTAAACTGATTATAGTAAATTAAATAAAAACATCACATAATGACTATATGGACGAGACACCCTAGCAACACAGAGGGAAAGTCTGTATTCTTCCTGGAGGGATCAGAAAAAGGCTTCTCAGAGGAAGTAATATTTGAAGTGAGTCTTGAATGATAACTAGGAACTTATCAGGAGGGTGATTCAGTCTTAGGGAATACTAGAAAGAAGAGGCAAAGGCAAAATGAACATGGAAGTTTGCAATTTTCACAAAACTGAGAGCAGGGTGGGAAAGGAAATAATAACAGGAGAAATTGGAGATGTAGGAAAGGATAATTTATCCATTCCACAAATATTTACAGAGTATTTATTGTGTTCCATACACTATTGTGAGCACTAGGAATAGAATAGTGAGCAAGACAGGCAAAGTCCTCAATCTCATGGAGCTTAAAGTCTAGTTTAAGAAGAAAAACAATAAACAAACAAGAAAATAATGGATAGTTATGAGTGCTGTGCAAAGAATAAGATTAGGTGATATGATTGACTGGGTGGATCTTGACTTGAGTGGCCCAGGAAGGCCTCTCTGAGGAGATGACATTTAAGCTGAGACCTAAATCATGAGAAGAAACCAGGCATGAGACACTAAGAAGGAAGAGCATTCTGGGCAGAGGAAACTTCTTAGGGAAAACACTAAGATGGGAATGAACTTGGTATGTTTGAGGAACAGCAAAGAGAGATAGTAGGGCAAAGGGTTAGCAGGGGGTAGGGACAGATTATTTAGAGTCTTAGATATCATTTTCTTTGAATAAGATAGTAAATCATTGGAGGTACAGAGCAGATGAATACCATGGTCTGATTTAGATTTTAAAAAGACTACTATGGATCTTTGGGGGAAGACGGTGGAAGAGTAAGATGCAGAGATCACCTTCCTCCCCACATATACACCAGAAATACATCTACACGTGGATCAACTCCTACAGAACACATACTGAACGCTGGCAGAAGACCTCAGACCTGCCAAAAGGCAAGAAACTCCCCACGTACCTGAGTAGGTCAAAAGAAAAAAGAATAAACAGAGACAAAAGAATAGGGACGGGACCTGCACCAGTGGGAGGGAGCTGTGAAAGAGGAAAAGTTTCCACAGATTAGGAAGCACCTTCTCAGATGGAGACTGTGGGTGGTGGAGGGGGAAAGCTTTGGAGCCACGGAGGAGAGCACAGCAACAGGGGTGCGGAGGGCAAAGCAGAGAGATTCCCGCACAGAGGATCCGTGCCGAGCAGCACTCACAAGCCCAAGGGACTTGTCTGCTCACCCGCCAGGGTGGGCGGGGCTGGCAGATGAGGATCGGGCTTCGATTGGAGCGCAGGGAGAGGACTGGGGTTGGTGGCGTGAACAGAGCCTGCAGGGGGTTAGTGCACCACGGCTAGCCAGGAGGGAGTCTGGGGAAAAGTCTGGAGCTGCCTAAGAGGCAAGAGACCTTTTCTTGCCTCATTGTTTCCTGGTGCGCAAGGAGAGGGGATTAAGAGCACTGTTTAAAGGAGCTCCAGAGACGGACGCGAGCCGCGGCTAACAGCACAGACCCCAGAGATGAGCATGAGATGCTAAGGCTGCTGCTGCTGCCACCAAGAAACCTCTGTGAGAGCACAGGTCACTATCCACACCTCCCTTCCAGGGACGCTGTGCAGCCCGCCACTGCCAGGGTCCCGGGATCCAGGGACAACTTCCCCAGGAGAACACACAGTGCCTCAGGCTGGTGCAACGTACTGCCTGCCTCTGCCGCCGCAGGCTCGCCCCGCATCCGTACCCCTCATGCCCCCTGGCCTGAGTGAGTCAGAGTCCCTGAAGCAGCTGCTTCTTTAACCTCATCCTGTCTGAGTGAAGAACAGACGCCCTCCAGCGACCTACACACAGAGGCAGGGCCAAAGCTGAGCCAAACCAAAGCTGAGCCCCAGGAGCTGTGCGAACAAAAAAGAGAAAGGGAAATCTCTCCCAGCAGCCTCAGAAGCAGCGGATTAAAGATCCACAATCAACTTGATGTACCCTGCAGCTGTGGAATACATGAATAGACAACGAATCATCCCAAATAGAGGAGGTGGATTTTCAGAGCAAGATTTATTATTTTTTCCCCTTTTCCTCTTTTTGTGAGTGTGTATGTGTATGATTCTGTGTGAGATTTTGTCCGTATAGCTTTGCTTTGAACATTTGTCCTAGGGTTCTATCCATCCATTTTTTTGTCTTTTTTTCTTTCCTTTTAAAACTTTTTTTTCTTAATAATTATTTTTATTTTAATAACTATATTTTATTTACATTATTTTATCTTATTTCTCTCTTTCTTTCTTTCTTTCTTCTTTCCTTCCTTCCTTGCTTCCTTCTTTCTTTCTTTCTTTCATTCTTTTTTCTTTCTTTCTCATTTTTCTCCCTTTTATTCTGAGTGATGTGGATGAAAGTATCTTTGTGCTACAGCCAGGAATCAGTGCTGTGTCTCTGAGGTGGGAGAGCCAACTTCAGGACACTGGTCCACAAGAGACCTCCCAGCTCCACATAATATCAAAGAGCGAAAATCTCCCAGAGATCTCCATCTCAACATCAGCAACGAGCTTCACTCAATGACCAGCAAGCTACAGTGCTGGACACCCTATGCCAAACAACTAGCAAGACAGGAACGCAACCCCACCCATTAGCAGAGAGGCTGCCGAAAATCATAATAAGTCCACAGACACCACAAAACACACCAACAGACGTGGACCTGCTCACCAGAAAGACAAGATCCAGCCTCATCCACCAGAACACAGGCACTAGTCCCCTCCACCAGGAAGCCTATATAACACACTGAACCAACTTTAGCCACTGGGGACAGACACCAAAAACAACGGGAAATACAAACCTACAGACTGCAAAAAGAAGACCCCATACACAGTAAGATAAGCAAAATGAGAAGACAGCACAACACACAGCAGATAAAGGAGCAAGATAAAAACCCACCAGACCTAACAAATGAAGAGGAAATAGGAAGTGTACCTGAAAAAGAATTCAGAATAATGATAGTAAAGATGATCCAAAATCTTGGAAATAGAATAGAGAAAATGCAAGAAACATTTAACAAGGACCTAGGAGAAATAAAGATGAAACAAGCAATGATAAACAACACAATAAATGAAATTACAAATATGCTAGAAGAGATCAATAGCAGAAAAAATGAGGAAGAAGAACGGATAAGTGACCTGGAAGATAAAATAGTGGAAATAACTCCTGCAGAGCAGAATAAAGAAAAAAGAATGAAAAGAACTGAAGACAGTCTCAGAGACGCCTGGGACAACATTAAATGCACCAACATTTGAATTATAGGGGTTCCAGAAGAAGAAGAGAAAAATAAAGGGACTGAGAAAATATTTGAAGAGATTATAGTTGAAAACTTCCCTAATATGGGAAAGGAAATAGTTAATCAATTCCAAGGAGCACAGAGAGTCCCATAGAGGATAAATCCAAGGAGAAACATGCCAAGACACATATTAATCAAACTGTCAAAAATTAAATATAAAGAAAAAAACAGCAAATAACACAAAAGGGAATCCCCTTAAGGTTAACAGCTGATCTTTCAGTAGAAACTCTGCAAGCCAGAAGGGACTGGCAGGACATATTTAAAGTGATGAAGGAGAAAAACCTACAACAAACATTACTCTACACAGCAAGGATCTCATTCAGATTTGATGGAGATATTAAAATATTTACAGACAAGCAAAAGCTGAGAGAGTTCAGCACCACCAAACCAGCTCTACAACAAATTCTAAAGGAACTTTTCTAGGCAAGAAACACAAGAGAAGGAAAAGACCTACAATAACAAACTCAAAACAATTAAGAAAATGGGAATAGGAATATACATACCGATAATTACCTTAAGTGTAAATGGATTAAATGTTCCCACCAAAAGACACAGACTGGCTGAATGGATACAAAAACAAGACCCATATTTATGGTGTCTACAAGAGACGCACTTTAGACCTAGAGACACATACAGACTGAAAGTAAGGGGATGGAAAAAGATATTCCATGCAAATGGAAACCAAAACAAAGCTGGAGTAGCAATTCACATATCAGAAAAAATAGACTTTAAAATAAAGACTATTAGAAGAGACAAAGAAGGACACTACATAATGATCAAGGGATTTATCCAAGAAGAAGATATAAAATTGTAAATATTTATGCACACAACACAGGAGCACCTCAATACATAGACAAATACTAACAGCCATAAAAAGGGAAAGTGACAATAACACTTTCATAGTAGGGGACATTAACACCCCACTTTCACCAATGGACAGATCATCCAAAATGAAAATAAATAAGGGAACAGAAACTTTAAATGATACATTCAACAAGATGGATTTAATTGATATGTATAGGATATTCCATCCAAAAACAACAGAATACACATTTTTCTCAAGTGCTCATGGAACATTCTCCAGGATAGATCATATCTTGGGTCACAAATCAAGCCTTGGTAAATTTAAGAAAATTGAAAGTGTATCAAGTACCTTTTCCGACCACAATGCTATGAGACTAGATATCAATTACAGGAAAAGATCTGTAAAAATTACAAACACAAGGAGGCTAAACAATACACTACTTAATAACGAAGTGATCATTGATGAAATCAAAGAGGAAATAAAAAAATACCTAGAAACATATGACAATGGAGACATGGCGACCCAAAGCCAATGGGATGCAGCAAAAGCAGTTCTAAGAGTGAAGTTTATAGCAATACAATCCTACCTTAATAAATAGAAAACATCTCGAATAAACAACCTAACACTGCACTTAAAGCAATTAGTGAAAGAAGAACAAAAAACCCCAAAGTTAGCAGAAGGAAAGAAATCATAAAGATCAGATCAGAAATAAATGAAAAAGCAGAGGGAGGAACACTCCCAAACTCAATTTACGAGGCCACCATCACCCTGACACCAAAACCAGTCAAGGATGTCACAAAGAAAGAACACTACAGGCCAATATCACTGATGAACATAGATGCAAAAATCCTCAACAAAATACTAGCAAACAGAATCCAACAGCACATTAAAAGAATCATACACCATGATCAAGTGGGGTTTATTCCAGGAATGCAAGGATTGTTCAATATATGCAAATCAATCAACATGATACACCATATTAACAAATTGAAGGAGAAAAAGCATATGAAAATCCCAATACATGCAGAGAAAGTTTTGACAAAATTCAACAATGATTTATGATAAAAACCCTGCAGAAAGTATGCATAGAGGGAACTTTCCTAAACATAATAAAGGCCATATATGATAAACCCACAACCAACATCATCCTCAATGGTGAAACACTGAAAGCACTTCCACTAAGATCAGGAACAAGAGAAGATTGCACGCTCACACCACTCTTATTCAACACAGTTTTGGAAGTTTCAGCCACAGCAATCAGAGAACAAAAGGAAATAAAAGGAAAGGAATCCAAATCGGTAAAGAAGAAGTAAAACTGTCACTCTTTACAAATGACATGATACTATATAGAGAGAATCCTAAAGATGCTACCAGAAAACTACTAGAGCTAATCAAAGTAAAGTAGCAGGATACAAAATTAATGCACAGAAATCTCTGGCATAACTATACACTAATGATGAAAAATCTGAAAGTGAAATCAAGAAAACAATCCCATTTACAATTTCATGAAAAATAATAAAATATCTAGGAATAAACCTGCCTAAGGAGACAAAAGACCTGTATGCAGAAAATTGTAAGACACTGATGAAAGAAATTAAAGATGATACAAATAGATGGAGAGATATACCATGTTCTTGCATTGGAAGAATCAACATTGTGAAAATGACTCTACTACCCAAAGCAATCTACAGATTCAATGCAATCCCTATCAAACAACCACTGGTATTTTTCACAGAACTAGAACAAAATATTTCACAATTTGTATGGAAACACAAAAGACCCCGAATAGCCAAAGCAAGGATGAATCCAAGGCTTTTCCCTAAGCAACTGTGAGGTGTCATGAAGTGCCTCATGTTTCATGTTCAGTTTGGACTTCATTCTATAGACAGTAGGAGTTTTGAAGATGTTTAAGAAGGGAAGCAATATGGTCAGATTTGTGTTTTAGAAAGAATACTGCAGCTAGGTGAAGAATGGATTGGAGAGGCAAGAGACAAGAAGCCAGGAGCTCTTGTCTGGCATATGCAATAGGCAATTGCAGTAGTCCAGAAGATAAATTTTGCGTCTGAATTAAGACAATGGCTATGGGAATAGAGAGGAAAGGATGGATTGCATATCTCCTAGCCAAGTGGAAACCAGAGGACTTATCAACTAATGATAAGGGGTTACTGAGTAAGGCAGAAATAGGTTTGAGTCCCAGATCCACCACTTACAAGTTGTGTGAATATGTTGTATAAATGATGAAGGAATAATTGTGATTTTAGGCAAAACTTTACCTCTCTCACCTTAGTTTTACACCTGTAAAGTAAGGATATGCTACATCAACGTGTTGTCGTGAGAATTAAAAGTCTATCTATGAACTGGAAAAAAAATCGAAAAAAGAAAATAAAGTGAGCCCTTTCAGGCAGCATATAGTTCAAAAAAACTTTTTGTAATGCCACCTTTGTCCCCACCTGTGAGTCTAATACACAGTAAGTACTCATAAATGTCTCTATCCAATGTGAGGCAGGATTATACAGACAACTTATGAGGAGCTCAGTGTCTATGGGACACATACCACAAGGGGAGGGGCAGGTTATGCCCTCGGGATGATTATTTAATGACTATGAACTGGTCCTCAGATATGTCCCTTACCAAATTTTCATGCTGTTGCTTGACTGGGCTTTGCAGAAATCTTCACCTAGTAAATTTATCCTTTGGATAAGCCAACCACAAATGTGCTCATTTTTCTGAGGTTGTTATAGAGAACTTCTACTACCTAATCAAAACATGTTAGGATTAGATTGGCCCTAAAAATTCTTTAGGTAAATTGTTAAAAACTTTTTTTACTGGTTAATCCCTTTGTTCCAATGCAGTTTGAGTTGGAACCTCCTTATACTACAGATAACAGCAGAGTTGCTCTGGTTGAAGTGAAGTGTGATGGGCCCAAAGTTATGTAGATTACAGTTAGAAAACCATTTATTTAGAGCTTGTTGCTAAATCACTCTTCTCTCTATATCATTTAAGGAAAGTAAGTTCCAGAGAATTTAAGTGACTTAATTAGCTAATATCAGACATCTAGAAAATGATATAGTTAATTCTATTCATTTGCTCCTCTACCAGCTGACTATTCCTCATTAATATAAAGTTTAGCTTGGCCCTCAGTTTAGCCGGCTGCCTCCCTGAGCCCCAGAGAGCAGATATTTGCTACTAGAAGATTGATTTTTAGGGGTTAGGAAAGATATGGAGGCTAAAGAATTGAGTAGGAAGGGAGAGATAGAATCTTAGCATCTGTTCTAATACTTGGGGATGGTCCTAGAAAGGAAGGAATCTCTATTCAAGACAAGAGTGTATTAACATGTCTCTGTTGTGTGAGAAGGAGAGAGTGAGAGTGAGAGACAGGAGAGCAGAGGAGAGGAGAGAAGAAGGCAGGAGAGAGTCCAAACATAAGACTCTAAAATCCTGTCCTCAATCAGCCTATGAGGTCCCAGAAGGAAATTGCCTAGGGGGCAGTGTGAAAAAAGGAAGACTTGATGACCAAATCTTACTGTTGAACTCTAGTCCTGTTGAGATAGGCTAGACCTTATAGATCCAGGAGGGCTTTATTTTTTCTCTAGAGTAGGGAAGTCTATGTGGCCTCCTTGATAGTTCCCACATGGCTTTCTGAAAGATAGGCAGAGCAATTGATCCTCCAAGTAGATGGCTATATGCTTTTTGAAAAAGGAAGCTGCAAAGCTGGAAGAGTCAAGCTTGATGGGCACTTAAAGCAATATTTCTCAACAGCTGATCTGCAGATTCTCCTTAAAATGATGGCATGGGTTTTAACTCTCTCACATTTCTTTGGATCCATGGGAGATAATAGAAATTTCCCTAGATTACTAGGGAAACCAAGGCCTTGGATGATAGAACACTAGTCAGCTGAAATACGTATCATATTTTGAGAGAAAGTCATTTTCACATTGGGTCAAAAAGAGACACAATAACATGGGTTACTTGGGACTCATGCAAAAACAAAACAAAAAAAAGAGTTGAAAATAATAACAAATATTAAGGTTTCCTGTAAGTGAAATATCAGAAAGGAAAGTGTGTGGGAACTATAGCCAAACACCTCTGAGATTATCCTTCAGCCTGTCATGACTCCCTAGCTGAAGTGGCCCATAATAAGGAATATGAGCTCTTAAAAATGATGTAATTCAAAGGCCTAGGACCACATGAATATTCCTAGGATATTTCAGGCACTGTACTAGGGGGAGGTGGCACTAACTGGCTAACACTGATAGGTAGGGTATTATGCAGTATTTGCCATTTTGCCTGTTCATAAGAAACACCTGGGAGGCCCTTTAAAGATCCTTTAAGGAATTCCTCCCTGGGGATTCTGATAAAAGAAAACAGGGCTTAGGAATGTGCATCACAATAGGCATCTTGGGTGAAATACTATTGTAGGGAAAAGAGTTTGAGACTGGAAAGTGAGATAGACAGGGATCTCAGTTCTGGCTTCATTGCTAACTAGCTGCACATGTCTGAGTAAATAAATTTTCTGAGCTTCAGATTTCTCATCTATAAATTTGATGTAATTATAACTGCCTTTCCTACCTCACAGAGCTATTAGGAAGATATCATGCAATAATGTAAGTAAAAGCCACTTTACTAGAATTGCTAGAATGAGATGATGATAATGATGATGACGATGACTATAGCAGTGGAAAAGATGTCAATAGATCTGTAGCATAATTTGTGTAGGCTCACTAAGTGAGGGGTTTGTTGACAGCAGTGAGAGCCCAGATTGCAGACAAGTCATATTATCAAGGCTCTATCTGACAGGAGTGGGTAAAAAACAGTTGGTAGTAGCCCTGGAGGGCATGACTAGACAGAATGGGGATCATTCAGAGCAGAGTCTAGATTCAATAAATAACTGGATTAAAAATTGTCAAAGCTAAAGCAGGAAGGAAGACTAATCCCAACCCCCAAAAAGCTTATTGAATTTTCCTTCCCAGTTCCAGAATTAGGTGAGGCAGGCAGAAGGAATTGATGACTTCAGCTAGAAGTGGCTGGGGGAGGGCAGAATCTCACAGCTATCAGGATTTGATATTTTCCTTCAAAATATTCACGCTCTATGCTCTGACTGCATTTACTCTGGGAGTTTGATCTTGACTTACTTTCCCAAGTGTGTTTCCCTACTGAGAGGAGAATAAGCTGATATAAGTTTTCATATTGCTCATTGAAAATTAATAAATAGACTCTAACTTATAAATTAGTCTCTGGTGGGTCGGTGAACATAAATAAATTCATCGGGGTCTAACTCATCCCCAGGAAAGCTGTTGCAATGGTGTTTATGAATCTGTAAGTCTTAAATAGGATCTCTCAAGATGGAATGGGCTATCCAAAGGTAAACTATTGGGTGGGCCAAAAAGTGCCTTCGGTTTTTAAGAAAAAATAAAAGACACATTTTTCATTTTCACCAAGAACTTTATTGAACAATGTATTCACCCTTTTGTTCCACTACCTTCTGCCATTTTTCAGGTAACTTCATAATTTTCCAGGGAATTGAAATTTTTTCCATTAAGAGAATTTTGTAAAGACCAAAATAAATGGAAACCTGAAGGTGTAATGTCTGGTAAATGAATGAATCAGAACTTCCCAGCCAAGCTGTAACAGTTTTTACCTGGTCATCAAAGAAAGACGCAGTCTTGCGTTATCCTGATGGAAGACTATGCGTTTTCTTTCGGCTAATTCTGGATGCTTTTCATAGACTGCCGCTTTCAGATGGTCAAATTGGGAGCAGTACTTGTTGGAATTAATCGTTTGGTTTTCCAGAAGGAGCTCATAATAGAGGACTCCCTTCCAATCTCACCATATACACAACATCACTTTCTTTGGATGAAGATCGGGCTTTGGTGTAGTTGGTGGTGGTTCATTTCACTTGCCTCATGATCTCTTCCATTCCACATTGTTCTAGAGTATCCACTTTTCATTGCCTGTCACAATTTGTTTTAAAACAAATTTAAAATCGCATGAGGAAATATGGTCAAGAAGAGGTTTTTTTCGCTTAACTTATGTGGAACCCAAACATCAAAGAGATTCACATAACCAAGTTGGTGCAAATGATTTTCAGTGCTTTGTTTGGATATTTTGAGGATGTTGGTTCTCTCCCACGTGGTATAACGTTGATTGTTCTCAATTATTGTTTCGATTTGATCGCTATCACCTTCAACTGGTCTACCCGACCATGGAGCATTGTCCAATGAGAAATGTCCAGCACAAAACTTCACAAACCACTTTTGACATGTTCGATCAGTCACAGCACCCTCTCCATACACTGCACAAATCTTTTTGTGTGTTTCAGTTGCGTTTTTACCTTTCTTGAAATAATAAAGCATAATGTTTCAAAAATATTGTTTTTTTCCTCCATCTTCAATATTAAAATGGCTACACAAAAATTCACCAACTTTGAGAAGTCTTTGTTAGTGCACACTGATATGACAGATGTCACATACAATCGAATAAAATTGTTTTGAATGATGTTAAAGACAACCAAGTGCTACTAGAACCATCTTACAGAAAAAACTGAATGAACCTTTTGGCCTACCCAATAGCTTAGGGTCAGTTCAACCATGGCTTGACCACCATACTGTGCTCAGTGGTAGGTATGTCTCAGAAGCATCTGAGAGGGCATCTGAGAAATTATATCAAACTAGAAGCATCATGAAAATTCACTTGGAAACTCATTTTAGTATCAATGGTGTGCACTCTTTGTGGGTATTGTTTGAAAACCGTTGTACAGTGGAAAATAAGAATTGGTTTCGAGGGTAGATTATACCATGTTGTAACTATATGACCTTGGGCATAGCATTTGTTTATAACCATAAACGTTTATTTTAAATTTACACAGTACTTCTTCCTGTGTGGAGGAATACATTCCTAATAAATCAACCTTCCTGAAGTGACAAAAATAAACTCTGGGCCAAATGCAATAAAACAACTACCCAAAGTCTCTGGGGAACAAACAAAAGCAATTATATTCTATAGGGGAATCTAAACTTTGAGAAAGTGATCAAATGGGGTAGGTTTCCCATTTTTATTACTTTGAACTGAGGGAAACCAAAATTGTGGCACAGCACAGGATAGAGAAAATTCTTATGAAGGACTGCTGTCTTTCTGGCTAGAAAGACTAGGGGAAGGAGCTCAGGGTATAGGGCTTCCAAAGACTGAGGGGGGACCCAAAAATAAAAATCCAGAGAAGAATCCACATTTTGTGTAAAAACTCTGCCAAGTCACTAGCTGAACCACACAGTTTGCAATCAGTCTTAACTGAGATCTTAGCTGCCTCCCACAGCAGGCATGACAGCTTGAAATTTGACTCTAACCAAATTTGAGTAATCTTCTGGTAACTATTAGTAATAATTTGAGTCTAGCCAAGTTAATTGGTGGCTAAAATATTCAACACTGTTAAGAGGCATATAAGAGAATACAGAGCTCTACAATACAACATTTACCATGTGCAGGAAACAAGCCAATATTAATCTACATATAAAAAGCCATAAAAGTATGAGCCACTCTCAGAAATAAAGGTGGCAATTCCAAGATCACCTGTATGTTAGAATTATTAGATGAGGACTTCAGAGCAGCTGTTAAAACTGTGTTTGGTGAGTTAAAGAAAATACAATGAATGAAAATGTAGGTGGTATTAGCAGAGATTAGAAATGTAAGATAAAACTAAATGATAATTTCAATGGAAAAACACAAATTTTGAAATAAGAGTTATATGGAGTCAAGAGCAAATGGAGATGATATAAGAAGAACTGAGTGGGGAGAAGGGGAAGATGGCAGAAGAGTAAGATGCAGAGATCACCTTCTTCCACACAGATACATCAGAAATACACCTACACGTGGAACAACTCCTACAGAACACCTACTGAACGCTGGCAGAAGACCTCAGACTTCCCAAAAGGCAAGAAACTCCCCACGTACCAGGGTAGGGCAAAAGAAAAAAGGAAAAACAGAGACAAAAGAATAGGGAGGGGACCTGCACCAGTGGGAGGGAGCTGTGAAGGAGGAAAGGTTCCCACACACTAGGAAGCCCCTTCGCAGGTGGAGACTGTGGGTGCCGGAGTGGGGAGGCTTTGTAGCTGCGGAGGAGAGCACAGCAACAGGAGTGCGGATGGCAAAGCAGAGAGATTCCCGCACAGAGGATCAGTGCCTACCGGCACTCACCAGCCCGAGAGGCTTGTATGCTCACCTGCCGGGGCAGACAGGGCTGGGAGCTGAGGCTTGGGCTTCGGTTGTATCCCAGGGAGAGGACTGGGATTGGCTGCATGATCACAGGCTGAAGGGGGCTAGTGTGCCACAGCTAGCCGGGAGGGAGTCTGGGAAAATGTCTGGAGCTGCCTAGGAGGCAAGAGACTTTTTCTTCCCTCTTTGTTTCCTGGTGCACAAGGAGAGGGGATTAAGAGCACTGCTTAAAGCAGCTCCAGGGATGGGCGCGAGCCGCGGCTAACAGCGCGGACCCCAGAGACGGGCATGAGACTCAAAGACTGCTGCTGCCACCACCAAGAAGCCTGTGTGTGAACACAGGTCACTATCCACACCTGCATTCCAGGGAGCCTGTGCAGCCCTCCATTGCCAGGGTCCCAGGATCCAGGGACACCTTCCCCAGGAGAACGCACGGTGTGTCTCAGGCTGGTGCAACGTCCCACCTGCCTCTGCTGCTGCAGGCTCGCCCCACATCGTACTCCTCCAGATCCCCTGCCTGAGTGATCCAGAGCCACAGAATCAGCTGCTCCTTTAAACCCATCCTGTCTGAGCAAAGAACAGACACCCTCAGGCAACCTACACACAGAGTCGGGGACAAATTCAAAGCTGAGCCCCGGGAAATGTGCAAACAAAGTACAGAAAGGGAAATCTCTCCCAGCAGCCTCAGGAGCAGTGGATTAAATCTCCACAATCAACTTGATGTACCCTGTATCTGTGGAATACCTGAATAGACAACGAATGATCCCAAATTGAGGAGGTGGATTTTCAGAGCAAGATTTATTATTTTTTCCACTTTTCCTATTTTTGTGATTGTGTATGTGTATACTTCTGTGGAAGATTTTGTCTGTATAGATTTGCTTTCACCATTTGACCTAGGGTTCTATCTCTCCATTTTTTAAAATTTTTTTAAAAATATTTTCTTAATAATTATTCTTTATTTTAATTTTTTTTATTTTATCTTACTTTATTTTAATTTATTTTATCCTCTTCCTTCCTTCCTTCCTTTCTTTCTTTCTACTTTTTCTCACCTTTATTCTGAGCCTTGTGGATGAAAGCCTTTTGATGCTACAGCAAGGTGTCAGTGCTGTGCCTCTGAGGTGGGAGAGCCAACTTCAGAATACTGGTCCACAAAAGACCTCCCAGCTTGACGAAATAGCAAATGGCAAAAATCTCCCAGATATCTCCATCTCAACACCAAGACCCAGCTTCACTCAACGACCAGCAAGCTACAGTGCTGGACACACTATGCCAAACAACAAGCAAGACAGGAACACAACACCACCCATTAGCAGAGATGCTGCCTAAAATCATAAGTCCACAGACACCCCAAAACACACCATCAGACGTGGATCTGTCCACCAGAAGGGCAGATCCAGGCTCCTTCACCAGAACACAGACACTAGTCCCATCCACCAGGAAGCCTACACAACACACTGAACCAACCTTAGCCACTGGGTACAGACACCACAAGCAACAGGAATTATGAACCTGCAGCCTGCGAAAAGGAGACCACAAACACAGTAAGATAAGCAAAATGAGAAGACAGAAAAACACACAGCAGATGAAGGAGCAAGATAAAAACTCACCAGACCTAACAAATGAAGAGGAAATAGGCAGTCTACCTGAAAAAGAATTCAGAATAATGATAGTAAAGATGATCTAAAATCTTAGAAATAGAATAGAAAAAAATGTAAGAAACATTCAACAAGGACCTAGAAGAACTAAAGATGACACAAGCAATGATGAACAACACAATAAATGAAATTAAAAATACTCTAGAAGGGATCAATAGCAGAATAACTGAGGCAGAGGAATGGATAACTGACCTGGAAGATAAAATAGGGGAAAAAAACTACTGCAGAAAATAATAAAGAAAAAAGAATGAAAAGAACTGAGGGCAGTCTCAGAGACCTCTGGGATAACATTAAATGCACCAACATTTGAATTATAGGGGTACCAGAACAAGAAGAGAAAAAGAAAGGGACTGAGAAAATATTTGAAGAGATTATAGTTGAAAATTTCCCTAATATGAGGAAGGAAGTAGTTAATCAAGTCCAGGAAGCACAGAGAGTCCCAAAGAGGATAAATCCAAGAAGAAACACGCCAAGACACATATTAATCAAACTGTCAAAAATTAAATACAAAGAAAACCATATTAAAAGAAACAAGGGAAAAACAACAAATAACACACAAGGGAATGCCCATAAGGTTAACAGCTGAACTTACAGCATGAACTCTGCAAGACAGAAGGGAGTGGCAGGATATATTTAAAGTGATGAAGGAGAAAAATCTACAACCAAGAATACTCTACCCAGCAAGGATCTCATTCAGATTTGATGGAGAAATTAAAACCTTTACAGACAAGCAAAAGCTGAGAGTTCAGCACTACCAAACAAGCTTTAAAACAAATGCTAAAGGATCTTCTCTAGGCAAGAAAAACAAGAGAAGGAAAAGACCTACAATAACAAATGCAAAATAATTAAGAAAATGGGAATGGGAACATACATATTGATAATTACCTTAAATGTAAATGGATTAAATACTCCCACCAAAATACACAGAGTGGCTGAATGGATTAAAAACAAAACCCATATATATGTCGTCTACAAGAGACCCATTTCAGACCTAGAGACACATACAGACTGAAAGTGAGGGGTTAGAAAAAGATATTCCACGCAAATGGAAAGCAAAAGAAAGCTGGAGTAGCAATTTTCATATCAGAAACTTTAAAATAAAGAATATTAGAAGAGACAAAGAAAGACACTACACAATGATCAAGGGACCAATCCAAGAAGAAGATATAACAATTGTAAATATTTATGCACCCAACATAGGAGCACCTGAATACATAAGGCAAATACTAACAGCCATGAAAGGGGAAATCGACAGTAACACATTCATGGTAGGGGACTTTAACACCCCACTTTCACCAATGGACAGATCATCCAAAATGAAAATAAAGGAGGAATCACATGCTTTAAAAGGTATATAAAACAAGATGGACTTAATTGATATTTATAGGACATTCCATAATAAAACAACAGGATACACATTTTCCTCAAGTGCTCATGGAACATTCTCCAGGATAGATCATATCCTGGGTCACTAATCAAGCCTTGGTAAATTTAAGAAAATTGAAATTCTATCAAGTTTCTTTTCTGAAAACAATGTTATGAGACTAGATATCAATTACAGGAAAAGATCTGTAAAAAAAATACAAACACAAGGAGGCTAAACAATATACTACCTAATAACGAAGTGATCACTGAAAAAATCAAAGAGGAAATTAAAAAATACCTAGAAACAAATTGGCAATGGAGAAATGATGAACCAAACCTATGGTATGCAGCAAAAGCAGTTCTAAGAGAGAATTTTATAGCAATACAATCCTACCTTAAGAAACAGGAAACATCTCGAATAAACAACCTAACCTTGAACCTAAAGCAATTAGAGAAAGAAGAACCAAAAGAACCCCAAAGTTAGCAGAAGGAAAGAAATCATAAAGATCAGACAAGAAATAAATGAAAAAGAAATGAAGGAAATGATAGCAAAGATCAATAAAACTAAAAGCTGGTTCGTTGAGAAGATAAACTAAATTGATAAATCATTAGCCAGATTCCTCAGGAAAAAAAGGGAGAAGATTCAAATAAATAGAATTAGAAATGAAAAAGGAGAAGTAACAACTGACACTGCAGAAATACAAAAGATCATGAGAGATTACTACAAGCAACACTATGCCAATAAAATGGACAACCTGGAAGAAATGGACAAATTCTTAAAAATGCACAACTTTCCAAGTCTAAATCAGGAAGAAACAGAAAATATGAACAGACCAATCACAAGCAATGAAATTGAAACTGTGATTAAAAATCTTCCAACAAACAAACGCCCAGCACCAGAAGGTTTCACAGGGGAATTCTATCAAACGTTTGGGGAAGAGCTAACACCTAACCTTCTCAAGCTCTTCCAAAATATAGCAGAGGGAGGAACACACCCAAACTCATACTAAGAGGCCACCATCACCCTGATACCAAACCAGACAAGGATGTCACAAAGAAAGAAAACTACAGCCCAATATCACTGATGAACATAGATGTAAAAATCTTCAGATAATACTAGAAAACAGAATCCAACAGCACATTAAAAGGATCATACACCATGATCAAGTGGCGTTTATTCCAGGAATACAAGGATTCTTCAATATATACAAATCAATCGATTTGATACACAATATTAAAAAATTGAAGGAGAAAAACCATATGGTCATCTCAATAGATGCGGAGAAAGCTTTCGACAGAATTCAACACCCATTTATGATAAAAACCCTGCAGAAAGTAGGCATAAAGGGAACTTTCCTCAACATAATAAAGGCCATATATGACAAACCCACAGCCAACATCGTCCCCAGTGGTGAAAACCTGAAAGCATTTCCACTACGATCAGGGACAAGACAAGGTTGCCCACTCTCACCACTCTTAATCAACAGAGTTTTGGAAGTTTTAGCCACAGCAATCAGAGAAGAAAAGGAAAAAAAGGAATCTAAATTGGAAAGGGAGAAATAAAGCTGTCACTGTTTGCAGATGACATGATACTATACATAGAGATTCCTAAAGATGCTACCAGAAAACTCCTACAGCTAATCAATGAATTTGGTAAAGTAGCAGCATACAAAATTAATGCACAGAAATCTCTGGCACTCCTATACACTAATGATGAAAAATCTGAAAGTGTAATCAAGAAAATACTCCCCTTTACCACTGCAACCTAAAGAATAAAATATCTAGGAATAACCCTACCTAAGGGGACAATAGACGTGTATGCAGAAAATTGTAAGACACTGATGAAAGAAATTAAAGATGATACAAATAGATAGAGAGATATACCATGTTCTTGGATTGGAAGAATCACCATTGAGAAAATGACTCTACTACCCAAAGCAATCTACAGATTCAACGCAATTCCTATCAAACTACCACTGGCATTTTTCATAGAAATAGAACAAAAAATTTCACAATTTTTATGGACACACAAAAGACCCTGAATAGCCAAAGCAATCTTGAGGACGAAAAACAGAGCTGGAGGAATCAGGCTCCCTGACTTCAGACTATACTACAAAGCTACAGTAATCAAGACAGTATGGTACTGGCACCAAAACAGAAATATAGATCAATGGAACAGGATAGAAATCCCAGAGATAAACCCATGCAATATGGTCAACTTATCTTTGATATAGGTTGCAGGAATATATAGTGGGGAAATGACAGACTCTTCAATAAGCTGTGATGGTAAAACTGGACAGATACATGTGAAAGTATGATATTAGAACACTCCCTTACCCCATACATAAAAATAAGCTCAAAATGGATTAAAGACCTAAATGTAAGGCCAGAAACTATAAAATTCTTAGAGGAAAACATAGGCAGAACACTCTATGACGTAAATCACAGCAAGATCCCTTTTGACCCACCTCCTAGAGAAATGGAAATAAAAATAAACAAATGGGACCTAATGAAACTTCAAAGCTTTTGCACAGCAAAGGAAACCACAAACAATCCCAAAAGACAACCCTCAGAATGGGATAAATTATTTGCAAATGAAGCAACTGACAAAGGATTAATCTCCAAAATTTACAAGCAGCTCATGCAGGTCAATAACAAAAAAACAAACAACCCAATCCAAAAATGCGCAGAAGACCTAAATAGACATTTCTCCAAAGAAGACATACAGACTGCCAACAAACACATGGAAGAATGCTCAACATCATTAATCATTAGAGAAATGCAAATCAAAACTACCATGAGATATCATCTCACACCGGTCAGAATGGTCATCATCAAAAAATCTAGAAACAGTAAATGCTGGAGAGGGTGTGGAGAAAAGAGAACACTTTTGCACTGCTGGTGGGAATGTGAATTGGTACAGCCACTATGGAGAACAGTATGGAGGTTCCTTAAAAATCTACAAATAGAACTACCAGATGACCCAGCAATCCCACTACTGGGCATATACCCTGAGAATACCATAGTTCAAAAAGAGTCATGTATCAAAATGTTTATTGTAGCTCTATTTACAATCGCCAGGAGATAGAAACAATGTAAGTGTCCATCATCGGATGAATGGATAAAGAAGATGTAGCACATATATACAATGGAATATTACTCAGTCATAAAAAGAAACGAAATTGAGCTATTTGTAATGAGGTAGATGGACCTTGAGTCTGTCATACAGAGTGAAGTAAGTCAGAAAGAGAAAGACAAACACTGTATGCTAACACATATATATGGAATCTAGGAAAAACAAATGTCATGAAGAACCTAGGTGTAAGACAGGAATAAAGACACAGACCTACTAGAGAGTGGACTTGAGGATATGGGGTAGGGGAAGGGTAAGCTGTGACAAAGTGAGAGAGTGGCATTGACATATATCCACTACCAAACGTAAAATAGATAGCTAGTCGGAAGCAGCCGCATAGCACAGGGAGATCAGCTCGGTGCTTTGTGACCACCTAGAGGGGTGGGATAGGGAGGGTGGAAGGGAGGGAGACGCAAGAGGGAAGAGTTATGGGAACATATGTATATATATAGCTGATTCAGTTTGTTATAAAGCAGAAACTAACACACCATTGTAAAGCAATTATACTCCACTAAAGATGTTAAAAAAAAAAAAGAAGAAGAACTGAGTGAACTTGCAGACATATCAATAGGAACATTCCAATCTGAAAAATAAGAAAAAAAAAACAAATTTAAAAAATGAAGAGATTCTCAGTGACCTGTAGAAGAGCACTAAATTTTAACAGATGGGAATGAGAGTACTAGAAAGAGAAGAATGAGAAAATGGGACAGAAAATGTTATTTGAAGAAAAAATGGCTGAGAAGTTATGAAGTTTGGCAAAGGAAATCAAGTTTTAGATTCATTCACCACACCAGACCCCAGAGAAGATATAAATGAAGAAACCGTGTTTAAATACATACGAGTCAAACTTCAAGAAATGAAAGATAGAAAGAAATTGTGAAAGTAGCCAGTTGAAAATGACACCTTATATGTGGGGTAACAATTCAAATCTTGATATACTTCCATCAGAATTCATGAAGGCCAGAAGAGAGTAGAGCAGTATCATTAAAGTGCTGAAAGAAAAGCTGTCAGTTCTATATCCAGTAAAAATAACCTTCAAAATGGAGGTAAAATAAAGATATTTTCAGATAAAGGAATTCTGAAATAATTAATTGCTAGACTACATAAAAGCTATATAGGATTCTTTAGGCTGTAGAAAAATCATGCTTGAGGGAAACCCAGATCTTCCAGACTAAATGAAAAGTATCACAAGTATAAATAGGTGAATATCAAATACTATTTTTTCTCTTAATTTTTAAAAATATCTTAATTTCTTTAAAACACACCTTACTGTATATGTATGTGTAAGATTCTCTGAAGTGTACAACTTATGTAGATTAATATACATATTTATATGTATTAAATATGGTAGAAAAGATTGAGGATAGCTGTGGTGATGTATGTATATGGTTGCAAGTTTTATATTTTCTGTGAGGTGGAAAAATATTAACTTCAAATACATGGTGAAAAGTTTGTTATGCATATCACAGTCCTTAGGACAACCACTAAAAAATACAAATAAGAATAGCTAAAAGGCCAATAGAGAAAATAAAATGACTCTCTAAAAGATATTTACATTAAAAAATTCATAAATCAAAAAAAGAAAAAGACAGGAAAAGGAAATAGGACAAAAACTAGAAGAGACAAATCAGAAAAAATAAGAATGAAAGAATACACTTAAACCCTACAATTTCAATAATTGCATTACATGTTGATAGGCTAAGTGCTCCAACTGAAAGACAACGATTTTCAAAATGCATTAAAAAAAGCAAACCAAACTACAAGAGGCACACTATAAATGTAAAGACACAAAAATGTTGAAAGTAAATGGATGCAAATGGTTATACCAGGCAAATAATAAGCATATGAAGGCTGAAATTGCTATATTAGTATCAGTAAAATAGACTTCAGAATAAGAAATTTTACCCTAAAAGATAGCTATTTCAAAAAGATAAAAGGGTCTATTCATCAGGAATAAATAACTATCATACACATGAATAGGATGAATAAGAAAGGCTCAAAGTACATAAAGCAAAAACTGACAGACAATTGGACAATTGGACAAATAGGCAATCAAACCATTGTAGTAAGAGGTTTGACCACCCTTTTCTCAGAAATTTATAGTAAAAAGAAACAAAAAATCAGTAAAGACATAGAGGTTCTGAACAACACTATCAAACACCTTGACACTTATATTTATATAATAGACTATGCAAAATCTTCTGACAACATATTCTTTCAAGTGCTCATTGTGCATTCACCAAGAGAGACCATATACTACTGGTTCATAAAACAGTCTCTATAAATTTTTTTAAACATATTTATTGTGGTATAATTGCTTTACAATGGTGTGTTACTTGCCGCTTTATAACAAAGTGAATCAGTTATACATATACATATGTTCCCATATTTCTTCTCTATTGTGTCTCCCTCCCTCCCACCCTCCATATACCACACTTCCAGGCGGTCACAAAGCACCGAGCTGATCTCCCTGTGCTATGCGGCTGCTTCCCACTAGCTATCTCCCTTATGGTTGGTAGTGTATATATGTCCATGCCTCTCTCTCGCTTTGTCACAGCTCACCCTTCCCCCTCCCCAAATCCTCAAGTCCATTCTCTAGTAGGTCTGTGTCTTTATTCCGATCTTACCCCTAGGTTCTTCATGACATTTTTTTCCCTTAAATTCCATATATATGTGTTAGCATACAGTATTTGTCTTACTCTTTCTGACTTACTTCACTCTGTATGACAGAGTCCAGGTCTATCCACCTCCTTACAAATAGCTCAATATTGTTTCTTTTTATGGCTGAGTAATATGCCATTGTATATATGTGCCACTTCTTTTTTATCCATTCATCCGATGACAGGCATGTAGGTTGTTTCCATCTCCAGACTATTGTAAATAGAGCTGCAATGAACATTTTGGTACATTACTCTTTTTCAATTATGGTTTTCTCAGGGTATATGCCCAGTAGTGGGATTGCTGGGTCATATGGTAGTTCTATTTGTAGTTTTTTAAGGAACCTCCATACTGTTCTCCATAGTGGCTGTACCAATTCACATTCCCACCAGCAGTGCAAGAGTGTTCCCTTTTCTCCACATGCTCTCCAGCATTTACTGTTTCTAGAATTTTTGATGATGGCCATTCTGACTGGTGTGAGATGATATCTCATTGTAGTTTTGATTTGCATTTCTCTAATGATTAATGATGTTGAGCGTTCTTTCACATGTTTGCTGGCAGTCTGTATATCTTCTTTGGAGAAATGTCTATTTAGGTCTTCTGCCCATTTTTGAATTGGGTTGTTTGTTTTATTTTTTATTAAGTTGCATGAGCTGCTTATAAATTTTGGAGATTAATCTTTTGTCAATTGCCTCATATGCAAATATTTTCTCCCATTGTAAGGGTTGCCTTTTGGGCCTGTTTATGGTTTCCTTTGCTGTGCAAAAGCTTTGAAGTTTCATTAGGTCCCATTTGTTTATTTTTGTTTTTATTTCCATTTATCTAGGAGGTGGGTCGAAAAGGATCTTGCTGTGATTTATGTCATAGAGTGTTCTGCCTATGTTTTCCTCTGAGTTTGAAAGTTTCTGGCCTTACATTTAGGTCTTTAATCCATTTTGAGCTTATTTTTGTGTATGGTGTTAGGGAGTGATGTAATCTCATACATTTACATGTACCTATCCAGTTTCCCCAGCACCACTTATTGAAGAGGCTGTCCTTTCTCCACTGTACATTCCTGCCTCCTTTATCAAAAATAAGGTGACCATATGTGCGTGGGTTTATCTCTGGGCTTTCTATCCTGTTCCATTGATTTATCTTTCTGTTTTTGTGCCACTACCATACTGTTTTGATTACTGTAGCTTTGTAGTATAATGTGAAGTCAGGGAGCCTGATTCCTCCAGCTCCGGTTTTCATTCTCAAGATTGCTTTAGCTATTCGTGGTCTTTTGTGTTTACATACAAATTGTGAAAATTTTTGTTCTATTTCTGTGAAAAATGCCAGTGGTAGTTTGATAGGGATTGCATTGAATCTGTAGATTGCTTTAGGTAGTAGAGCCATTTTCACAATATTGATTCTTCCAATCCAAGAACATGGTATATCTCTCCATCTATTTGTATCATCTTTAATTTCTTTCATCAGTGTCTTACAATTTTCTGCATACAGGTCTTTTGTCTCCTTAGGTAGGTTTATTCCTAGATATTTTGTTCTTTTTGTTGCAATGGTAAATGGGAGTGTTTTCTTGATTACACTTTCAGATTTTTCATCATTAGTGTATAGGAATGCCAGAGATTTCTGTACATTAATTTTGTATCCTGCAACTTTACCAAATTCATTGATTAGCTGTCGTAGTTTTCTGGTAACATCTTTAGGAATCTCTATGTATAGTATCATGTCATCTGCAAACAGTGACAGCTTTACTTCTTCTTTTCTGATTTGGATTCCTTTTATTTCCTTTCCTTCTCTGATTGCTGTGGCTAAAACTTCCAAAACTATGTTGAATAAGAGTGGTGAGTGTGGGCAATGTTGTCCTGTTCCTGATCTTAGTGGAAATGATTTCAGTTTTTCACCATTGAGGATGATGTTGGCTGTGGGTTTGTCATATATGGCCTCTATTATGTTGAGGAAAGTTCCCTCTATGCCTACATTCTGCAGGGTTTTTATTATAAATGGGTGTTGAAATTTGTCGAAAGCTTTCTCTGCATCTATTGAGATGATCATATGGTGTTTCTCCTTCAATTTGTTAATATGGTTTATCACATTGATTGATTTGTGTATATTGAAGAATTCTTGCATTCCTGGAATAAACCCCACTTGATCATGGTATATGATCCTTTTAATGTGCTCTTGGATTCTGTTTGCTAGTATTTTCTTGAGGATTTTTGCATCTATGTTCATCAGTGATATTAGGCTGTAGTTTTCTTTCTTTGTGACATCTTTTTCTGGTTTTGGTATCAAGGTGATCATGGCCTTGTAGAAGGAATTTGCGAGTGTTCCTCCCTCTGCTATATTTTGGAAGAGTTTGAGAAGGATATGTGTTAGCTCTTCTCTAAATGTTTGAAAGAATTCGCCTGTGAATACATCTGGTCCTGGGCTTTTGTTGGTTGGAAAATTTTTAATGACATTTTCAATTTCAGTGCTTGTGATTGGTCTGTTCATATTTTCTACATCTTCCTGATTCAGTCTTGGCAGGTTGTGCATTTCTAAGAATTTGTCAATTTCTTCCAAGTTGTCCATTTTTTTGGCATAGAGTTGCTTGTAGTAATCTCTCATGATGTTTTGTGTTTCTGCAGTGTCAGTTGTTATTTCTCCTTTTTCATTTCTAATTCTATTGATTTGAGTCTTCTCCCTTTTTTCTTGATGAGTCTGGCTAATGGTTTATCTACTTTGTTTATCTTATCAAAGAACCAGCTTTTAGTTTTATTGATCTCTGCTATCATTTCCTTCATTTCTTTTTCATTTATTTCTGATCTGATTTTTATGATTTCTTTCCTTCTGCTAACTTTGGGAGTTTTTTGTTCTTCTTTCTCTAATTGCTTTAGGTGCAATGTTAGGTTGTTTATTCGCGATGTTTCTGTTTCTGAAGGTGGGCTTGTATTGCTATAAACTTCCCTCTTAGAACTGCTTTTACTGCATCCCATACGTTTTGGGTCATCGTGTCTCCATTGTCATTTGTTTCTAGGTATTTTGTGATTTCCTCTTTGAGTTCTTCAGTGATCACTTCATTATTAAGTACTGTATTGTTTTGCCTCCATGTGTTTGTATTTTTTACAGATCTTTTCCTGTAATTGATATCTAGTCTCATATTATTGTGGTCAGAAAAGATACTTGATACAATTTCAATTTTCTTAAATTTACCAAGGCTTGATTTGTGAACCAAGATATGATCTATCTTTGAGAATTTTCCATGAGCACTTGAGAAAAATGTGTATTCTGTTGTTTTTGGATGGAATGTCCTATAAATATCAATTAAGTCCATCTTGGTTAATGTATCATTTAAAGCCTGTGTTTCCTTATTTATTTTCATTTTGGATGATCTGTCCATTGGTGAAAGTGGGGTGTTAAAGTCCTCTACTATGAATGTGTTACTGTCGATTTCCCCTTTTATGGCTTTTAGTATTGCTTTATGTATTGAGGTGCTCCTATGTTGGGTGCATAAATATTTACAATTGTTATATCTTCTTCTTGGATTGATCCCTTGATCATTATGTAGTGTCCTTCTTTGTCTCTTCTAATAGTCTTTATTTTAAAGTCTATTTAGTCTGATATGAGAATTGCTACTCCAGCTTTCTTTTGATTTCCATTTGCATGGAATATCTTTATCCATCCCTTACTTTCATTCTGTCTGTGTCTGTAGGTCTGAAGTGGGCCTCTTGTAGATAGCATATATATGGGTCTTGTTTTTGTATCCATTCAGCCAATCTGTGTCTTTTGGTGGAGCATTTAGTCCATTTATATTTAAGGTAATTATTGATATGTATGTTCCTATTCCCATTTTCTAAAGTGTGTTGGGTTCGTTACTGTAGGTCTTTTCCTTCTCTTGTGTTTCTTGCCTAGAGAAGTTTCTTTAGCATTTGTTGTAAAGCTGGTTTGGTAGTGCTGAACTTTCTCAGCTTTTGTTTGTTTGTAAAGGTTTTATTTTCTCCATGAAATATGAATTATATCCTTGCTGGGTAGAGTAATCTCGGTTGCAGGTTTTTCTCCTTCATCACTTTAAATATGTCCTGCCACTCCCTTCTGTCTTGCAGAGTTTCTGCTGAAAGGTCAGCTGTTAATGTAATAGGGATTCCCTTGAGTGTTATTTGTTGTTTTTCCCTTGCTGCTTTTAATATGTTTTCTTTGTATTTAGTTTTTGACAGTTTGATTAATATGTGTCTTAGCTTGTTTCTCCTTGGATTTATCCTGTATGCGACTCTCTGTGCTTTCTGGAATTGCTTAACTATTTCCTTTCCATATTAGGGAAATTTTCAACTATAATCTCTTCAAATATTTTCTCAGACCCTTTGTTTTCCTCTTCTTCTTCTGGAACCCCTATAATTCGATTGTTGGTGCATTTAATGTTGTTCCAGAGGTCTCTGAGGCTGTCCTCAGTTCTTTTCATTCTTCTTTCTTTATTCTGCTCTGCAGTAGTTATTTCCACTCTTTTATATTCCAGGTCACTTATCCGTTCTTCTGCCTCAGTTATTCTGCTATTGATCCCATCTAGAGTATTTTTAATTTCATTTATTGTGTTGTTCATCATTGCTTGTTTCATCTTTATTTCTTCTAGGTCTTTGTTAAATGTTTCTTGCATTTTCTCTATTCTATTTTCAAGATCTTGTATCATCTTTAGTATCATTATTCTGAATTCTTTTTCAGGTAGACTGTCTATTTCTTCTTCATTTGTCAGGTTTGGTGAGTTTTTATCTTGCTCCTTCATCTCCTCTGTGTTGTTCTGTCTTCTCATTTTGCTTATCTTACTGTGTTTTGGGTCTCCTTTTTGCAGGCTGCAGGTTCATAGTTCCTCTTGTTTTTGGTGTCTGTCCCCAATGGTTAAAGTTGGTTCAGTGGGTTGTATAAGCATCCTGGTGGAGGGGACTAGTGCCTGTGTTCTGGTGGATGAGGCTGGATCTTGTTTTTCTGGTGGACAAGTCCACGTCTGGTGGACTTGTGGGGTGTCTGTGGACTTATGATTTTAGTCAGTTTCTCTGCTAATGGGTGGGGTTGTGTTCCTGTCTTTCTAGTTGTTTGGCATAGGGTGTCTAACACTGTAGCTTGCTGGTCATTGAGTGAAGCTGGGTGTTTGTGTTGTGATAGAGATCTCTGGGAGATTTTTGCCATTTGATATTACGTGGAGCTGGGAGGTGTCTTGTGGACCAGTGTCTTGAATTTGGCTCTCCCACCTCAGGGGCAGAGCACTGACTCCTGGGTGGAGCGCTAAGAGCCCTTCATCCACATGGCTCAGAATAAACTGGAGAAAAAGTAGAAAGAAAGAAAGAAAGAAGATAAAATAAAATAAAGTATGATAAAATAAAGTTATTAAAATAAAAAATAATTATTAAGAAAAAAAATTTTTATAAAGAAATAAATGGACGGATAGAACCCTAGGACAAATCATGAAAGCAAAGCTATACAGACAAAATCTCACACAAAAGCATACACATACACACTCACAAAAATAGGAAAAGCAGAAAAAATAATAAATCTTGCTCTGAAAATCCACCTCCTCAATTTGGGATCATTCATTGTCCATTCAGGTATTCCACAGATGCAGGGTACATCAAGTTGATTGTGGAGGTTTAATTGGCTGCTTCTGAGGCTTCTGGTAGAGTTTTCCCTTTCTTTTCTTTGTTCGCACAGCTCCCGGGTCTCAGCTTTGGATTGGCTCAGCTTTGGCCCTGCCTCTGCGTGTAAGTCTCTGGAGGGCATCTGTTCTTCGCTCAGACAGGACGGGGTTAAAGAAGCAGCTGACTCAGGGGTTCTAACTCACTCAGGCTGAGGGGAGGGATGTGTGCAAATGCGGGCGAACCTGCAGTGCCAGGGGCCGTTGGGACATTGCACCAGCCTGGGGTGTGCTGTGCTTTCTCCCGGGGAATTTGTCCTTGGATCCCAGGACCCTGGCAGTGGTGGGCTGCTCATGCTCCCACGAAGGAGGGTGTGGGTTGTGACCTGTGCTTGCACACAGGCTTTTTGGTGGCGGCAGCCAACAGGGCATTTTACACTGCTGAACCATTGTCTATTTTTGAGGCAACTTATAGTATAACACTCATTATAAAGTAATGCTTGAATACAGGACCCTAGTTAGTGTGCTGGTGAGAGTTCTACTGCCCAAGCTGTTTATATAATTACTCTAGAACCTTTGAAAGACCCCACGGGGGCTCCATGACTCTATCCTTTTTCTCTGAGCATATTCACTTCATTCGATTATTCCTTAACATCAGTTGGCCTTTAACAAGCTGCATTTGTCACTTTGCCATTATGCAATTCAATGGTTGTAGTGGAAATGAGAACATTTACATTCTAGCACTGAATATTCTTGGAAATGGATGGGGACTGAATTATAGCTTAGGGATAGAGGCAGAGAAAGAAGAAAGGTGTTAGAAAGGATTGTGACCTGGGTTTGACTCTGCCATTGAATCTCTGAGGAACTTTGGCTGGTCAAGAACTTCATCTCCTAGAGTCCCAGTTACCTTAACAATAAAATGGGATCACTGGCCTGGACCAGTACACTTGAAAATGTACTCCTAAGATCCTATAGTTCTGTGAAGTACTTCAGGGAACACCTGGAATAAATATGTTTATTTATGTCTGTGTGTTTATATTCTTTGTGAGACTTTATTAAAAAAATTTCTTCTTTAAAAGTTAGAAAATCAGTAACCTAGATAATAATTTTGGCTGCTTTGACATTCTAGAATTGTCATGTTTTAGCACTGAGCCTCATCTCTCTCTCCCAGAATCCACCTAGCCTCAGAAAAGTATCATCAATGAAGGGGGTGGTAGTGGTGAAAGAAAGAGAGTTTATACAATACACTGGATTATGTTGTAATTAGGGAGAAAACATTTCTAAATTCAAAACAGGAGAAAATTAAAAGGAAGAAGGAGACACTGGAGACAAGTGTAGATTTCCATAACTGTGCATAATATGTTGTTAGATTATCTATTAAGCTATCACAATGAACTAGGAAGCCTCTTTCTTTCTACCACCAGTGTCCTCCCTACCTTTCTTCTTTCTGATAGAGCTTGACTACTCGAGAAAAATTCCTTTACTTGTACTCTATAAGGCTATCCCATTTTTTAAATTTTCTTTTTGTTCTAACTGGAAAGAAAAGTTTTTTCTTATTACAGGCTAATTCGGAGAAGTGATGTCAGCAAAAATGGCAAGAACTGGGAAACTCAGAGCTTGTCCTTCCACAGAAACACTGGAAAAACTGTGATAATCAGCTTATTGGCTGAAACCTAGTAGGAATTCTTTGTGATATTTTACTTTACACTTTCTATATCACTCCCTCCCTGGTTTGGTGGCAGCTTGAAGATGGAATCCTGCATTTCTGATGTTGCTTCATGGTACCAGAGGGAGCAAAGCCAAGCTTATTCTCAAAGAACTGTAGTTCCTTGTTTTGATGTGTTTAGTGGCTCCCTGAAAGACTAATGCAAAGGGCTTACCTTTATTTCACCTGACTTGAAGTCTCTTGGGGTGATAAACACAAAAGGTGTTTGTCAAAAATATTTAGACAAATGAATCAGCCATTGCTGCTTGGGACAAAGGATATCAACTGGGGCAAAGAGTAGACACAGTAGAAGCCTGAGAGGAAATACGGGGAGTGAGATGCTATGGGGAATAAGGGCTTTGGAAGCTTCCACATATCCCTGAGCATCTAGAAGTCCACATGCATGTCCAGGCCAGGGCATACACTCAAAAAATACCTAAGAAAGCCCTAAATTTTTTGTTTTGATTTTGTTTTTGTTTTTTTTAACCTCTGAATGACCTCCAGGCTCTGCACAAAAGGGAAATGAAGGTGAAAGCAGTGTTGTAAACAGCCCAGCTGAATTTTGAGGCAACCCATGCCTTAAAGCACATGTAGAGCCCAGCCACAAAACACGGGAGGTTTTATTTTACTTCAGTCCTTTAAGAAAATCTTTGTCAATTCACTTGCTGACTACTAAGCTAATAGAAAAGTAACCTAGTGATCACAGAAGAGAATGAATATAGTAGGAAAAAAGGAGAAAAGTCACTAAACAAACAACTACAATCTACAACAAACAACAACAACAAACCCTGGGAAGGGGGAGGACACCATGTTTTTCCACATCATGATATTCAAAATGTCCAGTTTCAAACAGAAACTTAGGAGGCCTGCAAAAAAATAAGAAAGTGCAGTTCATTAACAGAAAAAAAGAAATTAATAGAAATTATCCCTGAGGAGGCCCAGACATACCACTTAATAGATAGACTTTAAATCAATTATATTAAGTAGGCCCAAAGAGCTACAGAAAACCATGTACAAAGAAAATAAAGGAAACCAGGTGAATGATTTCTCATGTCTCACCAAATAGATAATATAAAAAAAGACATATAAATTATAAAAAGGAAGCAAATAGATATTCTGGAGCTAAAAGTAAAATAGCTGAAATAAATATTTTACTAGAATGGTTAAACAGCAAACAAAAGATAGAATCAATAAACTTGAATTTAACTCAATTGAAATTATCTAGTCTGAGGAGCAGAAAGGAAAACTAATTAAGCATAAAGAACAGAGCCTGAGGGACCTGTGAGACACCATCAAGTGTACCAACATATACAGGATGGGAATTCCAAAAGAGATAGAGAAAGGGGAAGAAACAATATTTGGAGAAATAGTGATGCCCAAACTGAACCTCCCAAATTTGATTAAAAACATTAATCTACACTTCTAAGAAGCTCAATCATCTCCATGCAGGATAAATTCAAAGAAATTCACTCTTAGACACATTATAATCAAATAGTTGAAGGCCAATGATGAAGAGAAAATCTTGAAAGCAGCAAGAAAAAGTTGACTCATCATGTACAAATGGTCCTCAGTAAGATTAACAGCTGTTTTTTTATTATAAACAATGGAGGCTAGAGGACAAACACACGAAATATTTCAAGGACTGAATGAAAAGTCTGTAAGTCAAGAATACTACATCTTGCAAAACTGTCCTTCAAAAATGAAGGAGAAATTTAGATAATCCTGATAAGCAAAAGCTGAGGGGATTTATCACTAGTAAGAATGCATTATGAAACATGCTAAAGGTAGTCTTTCTGGCTAAAATGAAAGAATGCCATACAAAGAAATGCAGAACACCAAGCATTAGTGTATTTTTTTTTATTTTAAACTCCTCTTTTTTCTATATTATTTAAAAGAAGGTACATAAAACAATAATTATAAATATGTTAGTTGGCACACAATCATAAAGATGTAATTTGTGATGATAATAACACCACAGAAAAGGAGGGATAGAGCTGAAAGTAGCAGAGATTTTGTGTACTAATAAAACTACATTGTTATAAATTTAAGATGTTAATTCTAATCACTGGAGTAACCACAAAAGTAACTAAGAAATATATAGAAAAAGATTTCAGAAAGGAATTGAAATGATACGCTATGAAAAACCAACGAAATTACAAAAGAAAGCAGTAATGGGGAAACTGGAGAACCAAAAATATGAGGCATACAGAAAATAAACAGCAAAATGGCAGAAATCAGTCCCTTAATAATTACGTTAAACTGTAAATGGATTAAACTCTCAATTTAAAAGGCAAACTCTGGAAAAATGGATTTAGAAAAACATGACCCAAGTATATGTGGTCTAAAGAAACTCACTTTAGATCTGAATAATCAGAGAAGTTTAAGGTGATAGGATGGAAAAGATATTCTATGCAAATAGTAACTAAAGGAGAGGTAGGTATAATAATATCTGACAAAATAGACATTAAGTAAAAAAATGTTACAAGGGACAAAAAAGAAATTATATGCCAATAAAAAGATCAATACATCATGAAAATATAACAATTATAAACATACACACTTAACAAAAAAACTAAGTATGGACAGAATTAAAGGAAGAAATAGAGAATTTTACAACAGTACTTGGAAACTTCAATACACTACTCTCAATAATGGATAGAAACTATAGAGAGAAGATAAATAAGGAAGTATAGAAACTATAGAGAGAAGATAAATAAGGAAGTAGTGGACTTTGAGCAACATTATGAACAAACTAGACCTAACAGATTATATATATATATATATATATATATATATATATAACATTCTAATAAAAAACAAGCAGAATACACATTTTTCTCAAGTGCACATGGAATATTTATCAGGATAAATTGTATATTAAGCTATAAAACTGGCCTAAAATTTTCAAAGATTGATGTCATACCAAGTATACTTTATGACCAAAATGGAATGAAATTGAAAGTGAGTAAGAAAGAAGACTGGAAAATCGGAAGGAAAACTGGAAAATTTGCAAACATGTGAAAACTAAACAACACACTCTCCAAAAATCAGTGCATTGAAGGAGAAATCAAATGAGAAAGAAGAAAATATCTTGAGACAAATGAAAATGTAGAATATCAAAACTTATGAGATGCAGCAAAAGCAGTATTAAAAAAGAAGTTTATGGCAGTAAATGCCTACAATAAAAAAAGAAGAAAGATCTCAAATAAACAATCTAACTTTACATATCATAGGAAAAGAAGAACAAGCTAATCAGAATTAAGAAAATTATAAAGATTAGAGCAGGAATAAATGAAATAGAGAGTGGAAAAACAATAGAAAATTCAACAAAAAATGAGTGTTTTTAAAATAAAAAATGAACACATCTTAAGCTAAACCAAGAAAAAAGAAGACTCAGATAAATAAAATCAAATTTGAAAGATGAGATTTTAAATTACAGCTGATTCTACAAAAATAAAAAGGATTTTAAGAGATTACTATCAATAAATTGGATAACCTAGAAAGGTGGACAAATTCCTAGAAACATAAATCTACCAAGATTGAATCATAAAGAAATAGAAAACTTGAACAGATATATAACTAGTAAGGAGATTGAATCAGTAATCAAAACTTCCCAATAGTGCAAAGCCCAGGACCAGATGGCTTCACTGTGAATTCTAACAGAGAAAAATTAAAGCTAATCCTTCTCAAACTCTTCCAAAAAGTTAAAGAGGTGGGAACACTTCCAAACCTGTTTTATGAAGTCAGTATTACCCTGTTATAAAGCCAAGCAAAGATACTATGAAAAAAGAAAACTATAGGTCATTCCTTATAAATCTGGTGCAAAAATCCCCAGCAAAACTCAAAAAATCCAAATTCAACAACACACTTAATGGATCATATACCATGGCCAAGTGAGATTTATCCCTGTGATACAAGGATGATTTAGCATATAAAAACCAAAGTAATGTGATCTACAACATTAACAGGATGAAGGATAAAATAAATCTAGAGATCTGTGTTGTAAAAATGTGCATATTAACAAAATGTACTGTACACTTAAAAATTTGTTAAGATGGTAGGTCTTGCATTATGTGTTTTTTATCACAACAATTAAAAATACTTTACAAGGAATTGGAAGAAAAATAAGTGACTCAATCAAACAAGATTCCTTTAATCTTAAAAGTTTTACAATTATACAAATAAGAATTGTATTATTTTTAAATGAAAGAGCCATGTTCTTATCAAAATTATTTTAAAACTGTACTACATATCAGTTTTATTATATAAATTTAAACTTTTCTGGATGAAATCAAATGAAAGTGTTAAAAGAACATGACTATGGAAAAAATAAACCTAAAGGAATTAGAGAACTGCCAAAGTAGCCAGAGCTTGAGCATATAAGATCCTGGAGAGACAGAGAAGAAGTAAGTCTGACACACAGAGGAATAAATCTGACATTTATATCTCCTCTTTTCCTCTTAAGGCTACTTTGTAACAGGCACAAATTTGAGAGGTTGAAAAGCTCATCAGAAAGCACAGCTAAGAATTTGAGAAGATGGACTAGAGCTTCAACAGTCTCACAGAGATGGGGAGACAAAATTTTACCTCAAAACCTATTAAGTTTGAGAGGAGACAACCTGAGGGGACAGGAATGAGGAGCTCAACAACTGGGAATACCCCTGGAAGAAGCCCAGAGCACCATAGAAGCAAAGCAGCATTGTTAAGTGATGTGCAAAGGGTGGGGCTGCCATCACAGCCTCTCTCCCCACAAACCAGCCCCTGCTTCCACAGTTACTGGGGGTGGCTCCTGCCAGAGCTAGCACACATGCCCCAGTTGTTGTTGCTTTATCCTCCTCCAGCATGAGTGAGCACGTGTGCTCCAGTTGGTAACCACCTCCTGCAAGCCCCTGCCTCTGCAGGCACTGAGAGAGGCTCCCAGTCAAGTTAGTGTGCATGCCCTTCCTGTCCCACCGAGATGAGCCAGAGTGCACCCTGTTGCTGCCTTTGCCCCCTCTCACCTAGGCTGAGAGTAGACGCCTGAGGATAGCCCACACAGAGATGTGGGGCCCAAACCAAAGCTGAACCCCAGTAGCGGTGCAACTAATGAAGAAAACCTGAAGTCACTCCTTGCAGCTGCACAAGCTGCAGATTAAACACTCGCAATTGGCTTGGTAAATGCAGCACCTGCAGAACATCTGAATGAACAATGAGTGCTCCTGCAACTGAGATGGGGTTAGCTTTAACAGATGTAGACCTTGTGGACGTGTACAAGAGGGAGTTTGGCCATTTCAGAGTCTGAGCTACCCCCACAGTGCCCACATCAGGTACAGAGACCTACCTAGAGGTTTTGAATGGTCTCCTGGGGAGGCAGCATTTGGCTGTAGTTCACCATGGGGGCAAGGATACTGGTAGTGGAGGCTCCAGGGGCATTTTTTGTAGGTGTTGTTGTTTTATTTTATTTTCTTTAAAAGTTTTTAATATATTTTTTATTTTTTTGAAATTTTATTTTGATTTTGAATTTTTGGGGTTTTGTTTTGGGGTTTTTTAGTTTTGTTGTTTTTGTTTGCTTTTTGTTTTCTTTGATTATTTTAATTTGATTTTTGTTTTTTGCTAGTTTTGTTTCTATTATTGGTTATGATTTTGTGTTTGGTTGCTTTCTTTGTTTCTTTTGTTTGTTTCTTTTATTTTTATTGCTTGTCTCTGTTTTTGTTTTTCTGTTTGTTTTGTATTTTCTTGTTTCCTTTTTTCTTCTGCCTGCACTGTGCATATTGTGAGGTCATGGTTCTGCAGCTGAAGGTCAAGCTCAAGCTCCCATAGTGGGAGCACAGAGACCCAGACCCAGGGAATATTAACTGGCATGAGCTCACCCAGAGGTCCTCATCTCGGCCCCAAGACACGGCTCCACCCAACTAATGCAAGTTCCAGGGCTGAACTCCTCAGGGCAAACAAACAGCAAGACAAGAACACAGCCCCACCCATCAGCCTACAGGCTGCCTAAAGTCATACTAAGCTCACAGACACCCCAAAACACACCCCCAAGGTGGCCTTGCCTATAAGATGGACGAGACTCAGCTCCATCTATGAGAGGGCAGTCACCAGTCCCTCCCACCAGGACGCCTACATAGACCCCTGGACCAACCTCACTCATTGGGGGCAGACATCAGTAGCAAGAGGAACTTTGACCCTACAGCCTGTGAAAAGAGACCACAAACACAGTAAGTTAGGCAAAATGAGATGACAGAGAAATACGTTGGAGACAAAGCAGCAAGGTGAAAACCCACAAGACCAAATAAACAAAGAGGAGATAGGCAATCTACCTGAAAAAGAATTCAGATTAATGATAGTAAAATTGATCTAGGATCTCATAAATAGAATGGAGGCACAGATTGAGAAGATACAAGAAATGGTTAACAAGGACCTGGAAGAACTAAAGAACAAACAATCAGTGATGAACAACACAATAACTCCCATGAAAAATACAGTAGAAGGAATCAAGAGGGGAATAACTGAGGCAGAAGAATGGATAAGTGAGATAGAATGGTGGAAATAACTGTCACAGAGCAGAATAAAGAAAAAAGAATGAAAAAATGAGGACAGTCTCAGAGAATTCTGGGACAACATTCAATGCAGCAACATTCAAATTAAAGGGATCCCAGGAGAAGAGAAAGAGAAAGGGACTGAAAATATACTTGAAGAGATTTTGCTGAGTCACTTAATGTTTCTGGGTGGCAGGTCCTCCTTTGAAAGAACTTGGTGGCAGATCTCCAGATCCAGCAAAGATAGCCTCATCCACCAGAGGGCAGACAGCAGAAGCAAGAAGATCTACAATCCTGCAGCCTGCAGGACAAAAACCACAATCACAGAAAGTCAGACAAAATGAAAAGGCAGAGGATTATGCCACAGATGAAGGAACAAGATAAAGCTACAGAGAAACAATTAAATGAAGTGGAGATAGGCAAACTTCCAGAAAAAGAATTCAGAATAATGATAGTGATCCAGGATGTCAGAAAAAATGGAGTGAAAGATTGAGAAGGTGGCAAGAAATATCTTAAAAAGACCTACAAGAACTGAAGAACAAACAAACAGAGATGAACAATACAATAACTGAAATGAAAATATACTAGAAGGAATCAATAGCAGAATAACTGAAGCAGAAGAACGGATAAGTGACCTGGAAGACAGAATGGTGGAAATCACTGCTGTGGAACAGAATAAAGAAAAAAGAATCTAAAGAAATGAAGACAGTCTAAGAGACTTCTGGGACAATGTTAAATGCAGCAACATTCACATTTTAGGGATCCCAGGAGGAGACGAGAGAAAGGACCTGAGAAAGTATTTGAAAAGATAATAGCTGAAAACTTCCCTAAAATGGGAAAAGAAACAGTCAACAAGTCCAGGAAGTGCAAAGAGTCCCAGGCAGGAGAAAACCAAGGAGGAACATGCTGAGATACATAGTAATCAAACTAACAAAAATTAAATACAAAGAAAAAATATTAAAAGCAATAAGAGAAAAATGACAAATAACATAAAAGGGAACTTCCATCAGGTTATCAGCTGTTTTCTCAGCAGAAATTCTGCAAGCCAGAAGGCACAATATATTGAAAGTGAAGATAGGAATAACCTACAACCAAGAATAATCTACCCAGATAGGCTCGCATACATATTTGATGGAGAAATCAAAAGCTTTACAGGCAAACAAAAGCTAAAAGAATTCAGCACCACCAGATCAGATTTGCAACAAATGCTAAAGGGACTCATTTAGGAGGGAAAGGCACTAGAAACTTTAAAAATCTTGTACATATATAGGCTGTTATCTCAAAACCTCATGGGAACAGCAAACCCCAAAACTACAATAGATACACACACACAAAAGAAAAATGAAGCCAAACACAGCACTAAAGATGGTCATCAGACCACAGGAGAAGAGAACAAAAGAGAAGGGGGAAAAATAAAAAGACCTACAAAAACAAACCAAAAACAATTAAGAAAATGGCAATCGGAATACACATGTAGATAATTAAATGTAAATGGATTAAATGTGCCAACCAAAAGACATAGACTGGCTGAGTGGATACAAAAAAAGAGAGAGAGAAAAGTGTACATATTCTGTCTACAAGAGACCCACATCAGACCCAGAGAAACATACTAACTGAAAGTGAGGGGATGGAAGAAGGTATTCCACACAAATGGAAATCAGAGTAGCAATACACATATCAGAAAAAATAGACTTTAAAATACATTCTTTTACCAGAGACAAGGAAGGACACTATATAATGATCAAGGGATCAATCCAAGGCAAAGATATAAAAATTGTAAATATATATGCACCCAACATAGGAGCACCTGAATATATAAGACAGATACTAAAATCTATAAAGTGAAAAATTGGCAGTAACAAAATAGTAGTGGGGGACTTTAACACCCCACTTCTTTCAATGAACAGGTCATCCAGACAGAAAATCAATAAGGAAACAGAGGAATTAAATGACACATTAGACCATATGGACTTAACTGATATTTATAGAACATTCCATCCAAAAGCAGCAGAATACTCATTCTTCTCAACACGGAACATTCTCCAGGATTGACCACATGCTGGGCCCCAAGGCAAACCTCAGTACATTTAAGAAAATTGAAATCACATGAAGCATCTTTTCTGATCGCAACACTATGAGATTAGAAATAAACTATAAGAAAAAAACTATAAAAAATCAAACACGTGGAGTCTAAACAATATGCTACTAAACGACCAATAAATCACTGAAGAAACAAAAGAGGAAATAAAAAATACCTAGAGACAAATGAAGATGAAAGCAAAACGATCCAAAAGCTATGGGATGCAGCAAAAGCAGTTCTAAGAGGAAAGATTGCAGCAATACAGTCTTACCTCAGGAAACAAGAAAAATCTCAAATAAAAAACCTAACATTACACCTAAATCAACTAGAGAAAGAAGAACAAGCAAAACCTAAAGTTAGTAGAAGGAAAGAAATCATAAAGATCAGAGCAAATCAATCTCTATAAATGAAATAGAGACAAAGAAAACAATAGCAAAGATCAATGAAACTAAAAGCTGGTTCACTAATAAGATAAACACAGTTGATAAACATATAGCCAGACTTATCAAGAAAGAAAGGGAGAGGACTCAAATCAATAAAATGAGAAACGAATAAGAAGTTACAACTGACAACACAGAAGTACAAATGATTATAAGACACTACTACAAGCAAATATATGCCAAAAAAATGAAAAACCTGGAAAAAAGAGACAAATTGTTAGAAAGGTACAGCCTTCCAAGACTGAACCAGGAAGAAATAGAAAATATGAACAGACCAATC
Source organism: Aethalodelphis obliquidens (assembly GCF_003676395.1). NCBI lineage: Eukaryota > Metazoa > Chordata > Mammalia > Artiodactyla > Delphinidae > Aethalodelphis > Aethalodelphis obliquidens. Next base: position 3,671,428 of record NW_020838029.1, on the reverse strand, counting down.
ACAAGCACTGAAAATGAAACTGTGATTAAAAATCTCCCAACAATAAAAGTCCAAGACCAGATGGCTTCATAGGCAAATTCTATCAAACATTTAGAGAAGAGCTAACAACTACCTTCTGAAACTTTTCCAAAAAATTACAAAGGAAGGAAAACTCCCAAACTCATTCTATGAGGCCACCACCACCCTGATACCAAAACCAGACAAAGATATCACAAAAAAGAAAATTACATGCCAATATCACTGATGAACAAAGATGCAAAGATCCTCAACAAAATACTAGCAAACCTAATCCATCAACACATTAAAAGGATCATACACCATGAACAAGGGGGATTTATCCTAGAGGTGTAAAGATTTTTCAATATCTGCAAATCAATCAGTGTAATACACCACATCAACAAACTGAATAATAAAAACCATATGATCATCTCCATAGATGCACAAAAAGCTTTTGACAAAATTCAGAACCCATTTATGATAAAAGAAACCTCTCCAGAAAGTGGGCATAGAGGGAACATACCTCAATATAATAAAAGGCATATATGACAAACCTGCAGCTAACATCACACTCACTGGTGAAAAGCTGAAAGCATTTCCTCTAAGATCAGGAATAAGACAAGGATGTCCACTTTAGCCACTTTTATATAACATAGTTTTGGAAGGCCTAGCTATGGCAATCAGAGAAGAAAAAGAAATAAAAGGAATCAAAATTGGAAAAGAAGTAAAACTGTCATGGTTTTCAGATGACATGATACTATACATAGAAGATCCTAAAGACACTACCTGAAAACGACTAGAGCTTATCAGTGAATTTGGTAAAGTTGCAGGTTACAAAATTGTTACACAGAAATCTGTTACATTGCTATACACTAACAACCAAAGATAAGAAAGAGAAATTCGAAAAACAATCCCATTTACCATCACATCAAAAAGAATGAAATACTTAAGAATAGACGCACCTAAGGAGACAAAAGACTTGTACTCCCAAAAGGGTAAGACGCTGATGAAAGAAATCAACAAAGACACAAACAGATGGGAAGATATACCATGTTCATGGATAGGAAGAATCAATAATGTCAAAATGACTATACTACCCAGGTAATTTACAGATTCAATATAATCCCTATCAAATTACCAATGGCATTTTTCACAGAACTAGAATAAAAAATCTTAAGATTTGTATGGAGACACAAAGGACTATGAATAGTGAAAACAATCTTGAGAAATAAAAATGGAGCTGGAGGAATCAGGCTCCCTATCTTCAGACTATACTACAAAGCTACAGTCATCAAAACAGTATAGTAATGGCAAAAATTATAGATCAATGGAACAGGATAGTAAGCCCAGAAATAAACCTATGTACCGATGGTCAATTAGGCAAGACTACAGAAATCGTGGAAAGACAGTTTTTTCAATAAATGGCACTGGGAAAAATGGACAGCTACATGAAAATAAATGAAAATATATCATTCTTTAACACTATACACAAAAATAAGCTCAAAATGGATTAAAGACCTAAATGTGAGACTGGACACTATAAAATGCTTAGAGGAAAACATAGGCAGAAAACTCTCTGACATAAATCACAGCAATATCTGTTTTGACCCATCTCCCAGAATAATGGAAATAAAAAGAAAAATAAAAAAATGGGCCTTAATTAAACTCAAAAGCTTTTGCACAGCAGAGGAAACAAAACAAAACAAAACAAAAACTGAAAAGACAAACCACAGATTGGGAGAAAATATCTGCAAATGATGTGACTGACAAGGGATTAGTCTCCAAAATTTACTAACAGCTCATGGGGTTTAGTATCATCAAAACAAACACCTCAATAAAAAATGGGCAGAAGACCTAAATAAACATTTCTCCAAAGAAGACATACAAATGGACAAGAGGCATATGAAAAGATGTTCAACATAGCTAATTATTAGAGAAGTGCAAATTAAAACTACAATGAGATATCACCTCACAACAGTCAAATGGCTATCATCAAAAATTCCACAAACAATAAATGCTGGAGAGGATGTGGAGAAAAGGGAACCCTACTACACTCTTGGTGGGAATGTAAACTGGTATACCTACTATGGAGAACCATGTGGAGGTTCCTTAAAAATCTAAAAATAGAGCTAACATATGATCCTTCAATCCCACTCCTGGGCATATATCCAGAGAAAACCATAATTCAAAAATATCCCCACACCCCAATGTTCTTTGCAGCACTATTTACAATAGCCAGGACATGGAAGTAAACTAAATGTCCATCAACAGAAGAATGGATAAAGAAGATATGGTACATATATACACTGGAATATTACTCAGCCATTAAAAAGAATTAAATAATGCCATTTGTAGCAACATGGAAGGACATAGAGATTCTCAAACTGAATGAAGTAAGTCAGACAAAGAAAGAGAAATATCATATGATATCCCTTATATGCAGAATCTAAAAAGAAATGATACAAATGAACTTATTTACAAAACAGAAACAGATTCACAGACATAGAGAATGAACTAATGTTTACCAGGGTTTACCTGGTAAACATTAGTTCATGGGGGGAAAGGATACTTAAGGAGTTTGGTAAACATTAGAACATGGGGGGAAAGGATACTTAAGGAGTTTGGGATCATCATGTACACATTGCTTTATTTAAAATAACCAACAAGGACTCTATAGTACAGGGAAGTCTGCTCAATGTTATGTGGCAGCCTTGATGGGAGAGGAGTTTGGGGAAGAATGGATACATGTATATGTATGCCTGAGTTCCTTTGCTGTGCAACTGAAACGTTCATAACTTTGTTAATTGGCTATACTCCAGTATAAAATAAAAAGTTAAAAAAAGAAAGCCAGTCAATTTTGAAAAATATTTTTCCAGAGAAGTACTTTATCTAAATTTTAAAATTTATTAGCTTCAATTATTAGTAAAATACTACATTTATTTTAAGAAATTGGTAAACCTATAACCAGACTCATTAAGAAAAAATGGAGAGTACACAAGTCAATAAAATTAGAAATGAAAAAGGAGAAGTTACAACAGACATCATGGAAATACAAAGGATCATGAGATTATTACAAGCAATTATATGCCAATAAAATGGAAAACCTAGAAGAAAAGACAAATTCTTAGAAAGGTACAGCGTTCCAAGACTGAACCAGGAAGAAATAGAAAATATGAACAGACAAATCACAAGTACTGAAATTGAAACTGTGATGAAAAATCTTCCAACAAACAAAAGTCAAGGACCAGATGGTTACACAGGAGAATTCTATCACACATTTAGAGAAGAGTTAACACCTACACTTCTGAAACTCTCCCAAAAATTTGCAGAGGAAGGAACACTCCCAATCTCATTTGATGAGGGCAACATCACCCTGATACCAAAACCAGACAATGATATCACAAACTGAGAAAACTACAGGCCAATATCACTGATGAACACAGACGGGAAAATCCTCAACAAAATATTAGCAAACCTAAGCAAACAACACATTAAAAGGATCGTACACCAAGAACAAGTGGGATTTATCACAGTGGCGCAAGGATTTTTCAATATCTGCAAATCAGTTAGTTTGATACACCACATCAACAAATTGAAAACTAAAAACCATATGATCATCTCCATAGATGTAGAAAAAGCTTTTGACAAAATTCAAGACCCATTTATGATAAAAACTCTCCAGAAAATGGTCTTAGAGAGAACCTACTTCAACATAATAAAGGCCATATATGAGAGACACACAGCAAACATCATTCTTAATGGTGAAATACTGAAAACATTTCCTCTAAGATCAGGAACATGACAAGATGCTACCAGATAAAAAGTAGAGCTCATCAATGAATTTGGCAAAGTTGCAGGATATGAAATTAGTACACAGAAATCTCTTGCATTCCTATACATTAACAATGAAAGATCAGAAATAGAAATCAAGGAAATAATCCAATTTACCAGTACATCAAAAAGAATAAAATACCTAGGAATAATCCAACCTAAGGAGGTAAAAGTCCTGTTCTCAGAAAAATATAAGATCCTGATTTTAAAAATGAAAGATGACACAAAGAGATGAAGAGATATACCACGTTCTTGGATTGGAAGAATCAATATTGTGAAAATGACTATACTACTTAAAGCAATCTACAAATTCAATGCAATCCCTCTCAAATTACCAATGGCATTTTTCAAAGAATTAGGACAAAAAAGTTTACAATTTGTATGGAAACACAGAAGACCAGGAATAGCCAAAGCAATCCTGAGAAAGAAAAACAGAGCTGGAAGAGTCAGGCTCTCTGACTTCAGACTATACTACAAGCTACAGTCATCAAAACAGTATGGTACTTGCACAAAAGCAGAAATATAGATCAATGGAACAGGATAGAAAGCCCAGAGATAAACCCACACACGTATGGTCAACTAATCTATGACAAAGAGGGCAAGGATATACAATGGAGAAAAGACAACCTCTTCAATTAGCGGTGTTGGGGAAACTGGACAGCTACATGTGAAAGAATAAAATTAGAACACTCCCTAACATCATACACAAAAATAAACTCAAAATAGATTAAGGAACTAAATGTAAGGCCGAATACTATCAAACTCTTAGAGGAAAATATAGGCAGACCACACGATGACATAAAATCACAGCAAGATCTTTTTCGATCCACCTCCTAGGGTAATGAAAATAGAAAGAAAAATAAACAAATGGGACCTAGTTAAACTTAAAAGCTTTTGCAATGTAAAGGACACCATAAAGAAAATGAAAGGACAACCCTCAAAATGGTAGAAAATATTTGCTAATGAACCAACCAAAAAGAGATTAATCTCCAAAATATATAAACTGCTCATGCAGCTCAATATCCAAAAAACAAACAATCCATTCAAAAAATGGGTGGAAGATCTCAACAGACATTTCTCCAAAGAAGACATTCAGATGGTTAAAAAGAACATAAAAAGATGCTTAATATCACTAATTATTAGAGAAATGCAAATCAAACCTCATCCCAGTCAGAGTGGCTGTCATCAAAAAATCTACAAGCAATAAATGCTGGTGAGGGTGTGGAGAAATGGAAACTCTCCTACACTGTTGGTGGGAATGTAAATTGGTATAGTCAGTATGGAGAACAGTACATAACTTCCTTAGAAATTAAATATAGAGCTACCATATGATCCAGCAGTCACACTCCTGGGCATATACCCAGAGAAAACCATAATTCAAAAAGCAACATGCACCCCAAACCTTCGTTGCAGCACTATTTACAATAGTCAGGAAATGGAAGCCACCTAATGTTTATTGAAAGAAGAATGGGTAAATAAGTTGTGGTACATATATACAATTGAATATTAGCCATAAAAAGAACTAAAATATGTCATTTGCAGCAACAAGGCTGGACTTAGATATTGTCATACTGAGTGAAGTAAGTCAGACAAAGACAGATATAATAAGATTTTCCTTATATATGGAATCTAGAAAATATTGTACAAATGAACTTATCTACAAAACAGAAATAGAGTTACAGATGTTGAAAATAAACTTGTGGTTACCAGGATGTAAGGGAGGGGATGGATAATTCGGAAGATTGGGATTGAAATATACACACTACTATATATAAAACAGATAACTAATAAGGACCTACTGTATCGCACAGGGAACTCTACTCAATACCCTGTAGTGGCCTGTATGGGAAAATAATCTTAAAATTGGGGAATTTATATATTTGTATTTGTATAACAGATTCACTTTGCTGTACACTTGATACTAACACAACATTGTAAATCAACTATACTTCAATAAATTTGTTTTAAATCGTATAAAAACCCAAAAAACTAAATAACCTCTCCAAGACATATTATAATGAAACTGTCAAAATGCAAAGATGAAAGGAGTATCCTAAAAGCACGCAATTAAAAATATTGTATCCTATAAAGGACACAACAAGAAAACTTTAGACCAATGTCCCTGGCGAATATAGATGCAAAAATTCTCAAAAAAATATTGTCAAAATGAATTCAACAACACATTACAACACAGAAACAGACTCACAGATATAGAAAACAAATTTGTGGTTACAAAAGCAGAGAGGGAAGGGGAGAGAAGCAAATCAGGGGTATGAGATTAACAGATCTGACTACTATGTATAAAATAGATAAGCAACAAGGATATACTGTATAGCACAGGGAATTATAGTCATTACTTTGTAATAACCTATAATGGAGTATAATCTGCAAAAATACTGGATCACTACGCAGTACATCTGAAACTAATATAATATTGTCAATCAACTATACTTCAATTAAGAAACCACATTAAAAGAATCATACAATATGATGAGTGGGATTTAACCCTGGGTTGCAATTATGGTCCAAAATAAGCAAATCAATAATGTGATACATCACACTAATGGACTAAGTAATAAAAATTATATGATCACCTCAACAGATAAAGAAAAATTATTTGACAAAATGAAGCAACTTTTTGTGATAAAAACCTTCAACAATTTGTTACTTCTAGGAATACACTGCAACATAATAAAGGTATGTGTGCCAAACTCACAGCCAACATTATATCCATGATGAAAATTTGAAAGCTGTCCTCTGATATTAGGAACAAGACAAGGAAGCCTACTATTACAATCATTATTCAACATAGTACTGGAAGTCTTAGCTAGAGCAATGAGGCAAGATAAAGAAATAAAATACATCCAAATCATAAAGGAAGAGGTAAAATTTTTGTTATTTGCAGATGATACAATTTTATATACAGAAAATCCTGAAGACTCAACAACAACAACAAAAACTGTTGGAACTAATTAACAAATTCAGTAGAGTTGCAGGATATAAATTTAACATGCAGAAATCAGTTGCATTTCTACGCACTAACAACAAAATATCTGGAAAAAAACAAAGAAAACTATATCATTCACAATAGCATCAAAAACAGTAATATATTAGGAATAAATTTAGCCAAGGAAGGGAAAGATCTGTACAATAAAATCTACTGATGAAAGAAATTGAAACAAAAATAGAAACATGTTGAAAGATACCCTTGTTCATGGCTCAAAATAACTAATATTAATATCACATTCCTGATTTCAAACTATACTACAAAGCCTTAGTAATTAAAACAGTGTGGTAGGCATAAAAATAGATTTTGTAGAATGGAGTGGAATATAGAGCCCAGAAATAACTTCCACACATGAATATAAGGTCAACTAATATTTGAAAAGGGAGCCAAGAATACTCAAAGGGAAAGGATAGTTTCCTCAATATATGGTGTTGGGAAAACTGGATAATCACATGCAAAAACGTGAAATTGATCCCTTATCTTATACCATTCACAAAAAGTAACTTGAAATGGATTACGGACTTAACCATAAGCTGTGTTACAAAAAACTTAGGAAAACATTGGGTAGAAGCTCCTTGACATTGGTCTTGGCAATGACATTTTGGACATGACAACAAAAGCAGTATCAACAAAAACAAAAATCAACAAGTGGGACTACATCAAGAGCATCTGCCAATAAAAGAAACAATCACCAAAATGAAAAGGCAACCTGCAGAATGGGCAAGAATATTTTTAAATCATATATTAGTTGAGGGGTCAATATAAAAGTACATGCAAAATACTCATACAACTCCATAACTACAACAACAAAGCAAACAATCCAATTTAAAAATGGACAGAGAAACTGATTAGACATTTTTCCAAAGAATATATTCAAATGGTCAACAGGTACACCAAAAGATGCTCAACATCACTAATTATCAAGGAAATTCAAATGAAAACCAAAATGAGATATCACCTCACACCTGTCAGAATGGTTATAATAAAGAAAAAAGAGATAACAGGTGTTGGCAAGGATGTGCAGAGAAGGAAACAATTGTGCACTGTTGGTGGGAATGTAAATTGGTTCAGCCACTACAGAAAACAGTATGAAGGTTCTTCAAATAAAAATACAACTACCATATCATGCAGCAATCCCAATTCTTAGTATATATCCAAAGGAACAAAAACCAGATATTAAAAGTATACCTGCACTCAAATGCTTATTGCACCGTTAGTCACAATAGCCAAGATATGGAAGAAACATGTTTCCATCAATGGATGAATGGATAAAGAAGATGTGGTGTTTACTTATACAATGAAATATTATTCATCTATGAGAAAGAAGGGATTCCTGCCATTGTGATGACATTTCTGGAACTAGAGGGGATTATGTAAGTGAAGTAAGTCAGAGAAAGACAAATACTGTGTAATATCACTTATATGTGGAAACTAAAAAAAAAAACAAAACCTTGTAAAGACAGTAAAATAATGCTTACCAAGGGCTGGAGAGTGAGCCAATTGGGTGAGAGATGTTACAAACTTACATTTAGAAGATGAATAAATTCTGAAGATCTAATGCACAGCATAGTGTTTATAATCAACAATACTGTATTGTATACTTCAAAGTTGCTAAAAAACTACATCTTAAATGTTGTGACCACAAAAAAAGAAGATAATTATGTGATGTAATAGAGGTGTTAACTAATGCTACAGAGGTAATCATACTGCAATATATGAATGTATCAAATCAAAATATTGTATACCTAAACTTACACAATTATCAAACAGATAAATAAATAAATAAATAAACCTCCCAAACTCTAGCCTAGACCTACTGCCACTTGTATTTTTAAGACAGTTTTATTGAGCTATTATTGATATTTAAAAAACTGGACATTTTTAATATATACAACATGATAAATTTGGAGATATGTATACTCCATGAAACCATCATCACAAAGCAATAAATAGATCCTTAACCTCCAAAAATGTAAGAAATCAATTCAGTAAGAAATGGGAAAACTATGGAGAAAATCAGCGAAACAAAAAGGTGCTTCTCTGAAAAGATCAATAAATTTGACAAACATCTAGTGAAACTGACAAAGAAAAAAGAAAGAAGACACAAGTTATGAATATCAAGAATGAAACAGGGCATATAACTACATATTGCTTTCATTAAAGTGAAAAAAGGAAATATGAGAAAAACTCTATGCATATAAATTCAACAACTTAGATGAATGGGCCAATTTCTCATAATCCACAAGTTACCAATACTCATCCAATATGAAAGAGATAAGCTGAATAGTTCTCCTGAATTTGAGTCCAAAATTTAAAAGAATGTAAAAAAAAGTAGTCTTCAGGTTCAAATGGTTTCATTATACCAAACATTTAGAGAGGAATTTGTACCAATTCTACATGGAATGTGGAAGGCATTGCTTTTGCCCTCTTGGATTTTAGAGCAAATCATGGAAAATAAATAATAAAAAAATAATTATAAGTATAATGAGTGTTAGGAATTCTCTTACACTCCCATAATACCTTGTACTTCTAAATACTCATCCATAAGAAGGATCAAATCTTTTCTGGGTAGGAATGGGAGCATCATGGGACTAGGGAGTAAGTATAGGGAAGGTGTTCCTAAGGAATGACATGTTAACTGGTTTCTTAAGGATGAGTAGGAGTTAATCAGGTAAAGAACAATGAGAGAATATTCAGATGATAAATAATGTCACATTCACAGCTGTGAGACAGAAGAGGGCATGGTATGTTCACGGAATTGAGAGAGGTCTAATGTGGCTGGAATTGGAACAGGGAGAATGCAAGTAGATATAGATAAAGCTGAGAAGCTAAATTTGACCTTGTGGTCCAGTTAAGGATTTGGGAACATTAGCCAAGGTGCACTTGGAAGCCATTGAAGCAGGGAAGAGAAACAATCAAATGTTCATTTTTAAAAGATCACTTTACTAACGTGTGGAGAAGGATTACAGGGGCATGAAAACACTTATAAGGAGATTGGCTAAAAGATTATTTCATTAGGCCAGACTAGAGGTGATAATGGACTGGCCTAGATTCATAACTGAATGTATGGAGGGAGGAAGCTGGAATAAAATTATTTTGGAGATAGAATAAGAGGATTTACTGATAGATTGTCTGTGGAGGGTGATGGAGAAGGAGGAAGACAGGAAGAAGCCTGACACAGCACCTGGTATGTAGGAGGTGCTCTGAAAATGTGAGTTCCCTTATCCTTTAGTAATAACATAAACCAAACCTAAACCCTAGCTCTCTCATTCATTGGACAGCAATTGCTTCACTGAAGGGAACCTTGGGAGACAATCAGCCTCTGAGGCTTTCTCTTCATCCTACTTAATTTCCACTGGTTTTATGAGAACTTCCCCTGAGTATACTGAATACTTGATCTGGGATGAGATCTGGGAGAGCCTTTCCACAGGAGGAGGGTTGTCCTGAAGCAGGTGGTAAGTTAACAACCATGCTATGATGAGACCTTTACGGACTTATGGAATACTCTGACATTTGCATAATTTTAGACTTAGGTCAAAGGAAGAGGCCCCAGGACACAGTCTTGATTGTCCCTATGATCTCATCAGCAAGAATGTCCCTATGCTTAGTGAGAGATATTTTGCCAGAGGTTTACTCTAAACCAGGGTAAACCACCACCCCTTTCCTCTTGGACTGCTGCTCCCACGCAGAGAGAGAAATGACTTGGAAGTGATCCAGAGTAGAGAAAGCTGAGGGAGGAATGCATGAAGAACGGCTGCCTGGAAAGAAAGATGAAATCAGGGAACACAGTGGCCTGCCCAAGAGGCAGAGAAGGAAGCTGGGTAACAGAATAAACAGACTTCAAGGAGAACAAGGGCGAGAGTAAACACAGATGGGGAAGAAAAATAACTTATCTCTAGAGATCATTATTGCCTGGTCTAAGTTGGAACCCTGAGAGGCAAAGCCAAAAGGGAGCTATGAATCCTACAGACAAGCATTTTCCTCTGTGTGAGAGATATATTCGTTATCTGCGTGACCTTGGAAACATTCCTTCCCTTCTCTAGACTTAAGGTTGCCCAACAGTAACATGACAGATTGGAACTAGAATACTTCTGAACTCTGGAAGCATATGATTTTAGATAAAGAATCAAGTGGGCCATATAGGATAAATGAAGTGACTTAGTTATTAGAGAGTTGTCTCTGGCAGTGGAGAGAGTGAAGGGTAGAGGGGTGCAGAAGACTGAGACTCCTTTCAAAGATACCATGCATAAAGCACATGCCAAATTCTGGCAAGTAAATGTAAGGCTTACTTGGGCACCCACTAGTAGATGCCTTGATTTCCTGAGTACATCCCAAACCTGGAGTTTGACTCTGGGCATAGAGAGCCTGTCCTGATGCCTTGTAACACATTTATCATCTCTGTCTGGTTTGGAAGCTTTGTTTGCTTAAATGATGGCTAATGTCCTCATCAGAAAGATACACACAAAAAAAGATCATTTTGGAATTCTATGTATAAATTCTAGACAAACAAAATGGAAAACGTAAGTCTAATACATCACTTTAATGACTTTAATAACATCACTTAATTAGGAGAGGTACAGGATCTGTGGGTGGGAGCTTGATAAAATAGATTTGAGTTTAATATAAGAGAGAACAGTGTAGCTGACTCTAGGTGAGGATGGGGACCATCACCACAGGTGACCACAGAATATTTTGGAAGGTAAGCTTATACCTTTCATAGTACTTATTCTCTGTTCATGTTATATATATTAGGCAGTTTTAAGTTGTAATAAAAATGAGTACCTGGATTGGCTTAGGTCAGATCTTGTTATGTAGAGGTGCCTTGGCGGGGTATGGAGTTCATGGTGAGATAGAAATGTGTGACCTCAGGGAGAATGAGAATACTGACACCATCATTCAAAATATAACCACAGTTCCAATGACTCAGATAACTGATCCTGCAAAAGAATATCACCATTTCTCCTTAGGGTCTTCTCTTTGTTAGACTTCCATCTTTAGACTTCCAAAGTAAGGAAGAGGCTCTGATTGGCTTGATTTGTCATCAGGAATCACATAGGATTTATCATATAGGTTTCTGAGTTCGTCAAACTGCATTTTTTGTTTGTTTTTTATTTTTATTGGAATATAGTTGATTTACAATGTTGTGTTGGTTTCAGGTGTACAGCAAAGTGAATCTGTTATATATATACATATACCCACTCTTTTTAAGATTCTTTTCCCATATAGGCCATTATAGAACATTGAGTAGAGTTCCCTGTGCTATACAGTGGGTCCTTATTAGTTATCTATTTTATATATAGTAGTGTGTATATGTCAATTCCAAACTTCCAATTTATCCCTCCCTTTCCCCTTACCCCCGGTAACCATAAGTTTGTTTTCTACATCCATGACTCTATTTCTCTTTTGTAGATAAGTTCGTCTGTACCTTTTTTTAATTTAAAGATTCCACATATAAGTGATATCATATGGTATTTGTCTTTCTCTGTCTGACTTATTTTATACTCAGTATGACAATCTGTATGTCCATCCATATTGCTGCAAATGGCATTATTTCATTCCTTTTTATGGCTGAGTAATATTCCATTGTATACATCTACCACTTCTTTTTTAATTTTTTTTACATCTTTATTAGAGTATAATTGCTTTACAATGGTGTGTTAGTTTCTGCTTTATAACAAAGTGAATCAGTTATACATATACATTTGTTCCCATATCTCTTCCCTCTTGCATCTCCCTCCCTCCCACCCTCCCTATCCCACCCTTCCAGGTGGTCACAAAGCACCAAGCTGATCTTCCTGTGCTATGCAACTGCTTCCCACTAGCTATCTATTTTACGTTTGATAGTGTATATATGTCCATGCCTCTCTCTCACTTTGTCACAGCTTACCCTTCCCCCTCCCTATATCCTCAAGTCCATTCTCTAGTAGGTCTGTGTCTTTATTCCTGTCTTACCCCTAGGCTCTTCATGACATTTTTTTCTTAAATTCCATATATATGTGTTAGCATACTGTATTTGTCTTTCTCTTTCTGACTTACTTCACTCTGTATGACAGACTCTAGGTCTATCCACCTCATTACAAATAGCTCAATTTTGTTTCTTTTTATGGCTGAGTAATATTCCACTGTATATATACGCCACATCTTTTTTATCCATTCATCCGATGATGGACACTTAGGTTGTTTCCATCTCCTGGCTATTGTAAATAGAGCTGCAATGAACATTTTGGTACATGAGTCTTTTTGAATTATGGTTCTCTCTGGGTACCACTTCTTTATCCATTCCTCTATTGATGGACATTTAGGTTGCTTCCATCTCCTCGCATTGTAAATAGTGCTGCAATGAATATTGGGGTGCATGTATCTTTTCAAATTATGGTTTTCTCTGGTTATATGTCCAGGAGTGGGATTGCTGGATCATATAGTAGCTCTACTTTTAGTTTTTTAAGGAATCTCCATACTGTTCTCCATGGTAGCTCTACCAAGTTACATTCCCACCAAGAGTGTAAGAGGGTTCCCTTTCCTCCACACCCTCTCCAGCATTTATTGCTTGTAGATTTTTTGATGATGGCCACTCTGACCCATGTGAGGTGATACCTCCTTGTAGTTTTAGTTTGCATTTGTCTAATAATTAGTGACGTTGAGCATCTTTTCATGCACTTTTTAACCATCTGTATGTCTTTTTTGGAGAAATGCCTATTTAAGTCTTCCACTCATTTTTTGATTAGGTTTTTTTTGATATTGACCTGCATGAGCTGTTTGTATATTTTGGAGATTAATCCCCTGTCAGTTCTTTCATTTGCAAATATTTTCTCCAATTCTGAGGATTGTCTTTTCATTTTGTTTATGGTTTCCTTTACTGTACAAAAGCTTTTAAGTTATTTAGGTCCCATTTGTTCAGTTTTGTTTTTATTTTCATTATTCTAGGAGGTGGATCAAAAAAGATCTTGCTGTGATTTACATCAAAGAGCATTTTGCCTATGTTTTTCTCTAAGAGTTTTATAGTATCTGTTCTTACATTTAGGTCTTTAATCCATTTTGAGTTTATTTTTGTGTATGGTGTTAGGGAGTGTTCTAATTTCATTCTTTTACATGTAGCTGTCCAGTTTTCCCAGCACCACTTATGAAGAGACTGCCTTTTCTCCATTGTATATTCTTGCCTACTTTGTCATAGATTAGGTGACCATAGGTGTGTGGGTTTATATCTGAACTTTCTACCCTGTTCCATTGATCTATATTTTTGTTTTTGTGTCAGTGTACGTCATACAGCATTTGGATCAGAGGGATATTGAGGCTCAAGTGTATCTTCAGGAGGTCCACAGCCTCCCTAAAATATTTGGTAAAGTATAATCAATGTGCAGTTTTCTCAGGAAGAAAGAATTTCATTATCCCCAATTGGTCAAGAAACCCTCTTTAAGATTTTTTTTTTGGATTTTGCATAGATCTCTGATTCAATTACTTGTGGCCATGATATCAGCATCCCATATCACATGGCATGACAATTTTATACAGAAACAACTGCCTAAGGCTGTTTGTCCAGAAGGGGTCAGTGTAGGAAACAAGCAAGTAGAGCTTCCTATATTATGCATCTGCTAAACAGGCTCCTGTTGAATCTTCAAATTCTAAACTTATAAATCTTCATCATCATCATCAACAATAACAACAATATAACATCTTTATTGCCATTTATTGAGTATTTACTATGGAACAAAAACACTGACACCTTCTGAAACAAGTGTTATTGATTTTCATTTTATGTGTAAGGAAACAGACTTGAAGAAGTTAAATAAATTACTCAAGGTCACATAGCTAAGGCATTAGTAGAGCTAAGATTTGAATGTGTGCAGTTTCTGACTTCAGATCTAGGCCTCTTAACTGCTAAATTGTAAATGTCTACATTACATGATCATTTATAGACATAACAGCTTCTGTTGAAAACAGCACTATCAATCAAAATAACAGCTCATTAAATTGAAATGAGGTCTGCCCAAGAACCTGGGGTGGAATACTGGCCACCTTCTAACCCCCACGACAGCTGCCTGATGGAAGATAATCCAGTGGGTTCATTGTCTGGGAAAATACACCATTTTTATGAAGATCTTAAAATGTGTGCAACATTTGTTCAGCAAATATATTTCTGGGAATATTTTTAGGCAAGTATTAAGGTTGGCCACAAGACTTGGCTGTGGTGTCCCTTCCTAAATTTATATTTTAAATTATTATTTTTTAAAAATTTGATACATTAAAATTTACTTTTTTGGCGTGTAGAACTATGAAACTTTGCAATCACTTGCACAATCGGGATGTAAATGTTCTTTGAAAAAATTATTTTGTTTTGCAACTTTGTAGTCCAGCCTTCTCCTCATCTCCAACCCAAGAAAACCATATCTACAGTTTTGCTTCTTCCAGAATGTTATATAAATGGAATTATACAATATGTAGTCTTTTGTGTATGACTCCTTTTGTTTAGCGTAATTCATTTGAGATTAATCTACATTTTGCATGTTTTATTGCTGAGTAGTGTCACATTTTATGAAATTACCAGTTTGTTTATCCATCATCACCAGGTAAATTGCATTTGGATTTTGTCAAGTTTTGGTGATTACAAATAAAACTACTATAAATATCCACTGTACAGTTATTTTGCAAATATAAGTTTTCATTTCTCTTAGGTATATGCATAAGAGTAGAATTACTGAGTTATATTTTAATATTATAAGAAACAACAGTTTCCCTAACAGTTGGCTCTAGCAATTTGCATTCCAACCAGCAATGTATGAGAGTTCCAATTGCTCCTACTTTTCCTCAGCACATAGTATTGTTGCTTTTTAAAAAATCTTTCACCATTCTCGTAGTTTATAGTGGTGCCTCACTGTGATTTTAGTTGAATTTCTCTAGTGAACAATGATGTTAATATCTTGTTTCTACCAGTGAAGAAATTTAGGTGTGAAACTGTAAATCTTAATGTTGGCAGGTCTTTTGAACAGTTTTATTGACATATAATTCACATACAAAATACTGCGCATATTTAAAGTATACAATTTAATGTGTGTGAACCTGTGAATATATAGATCTTTATCTTTCACCAACTTTAGGCAGATTTTGGACATAATTTCTTCAAAATTTTATCCTGCACCAGTACCTTTTTCTTCCCTTCTGGAACTCAAGCTATAACTTCAGATTTTATTCCATACACTTCTGAACCCCAGTTTACTTTTAAATGTTTTTCTCTCTGTTCTGCAGATTAGATAATTATTATTGACTGTTTCTTCTGCCATCTCTATAATGATACTGATCCCATCCAATGAATCATTTCATAAAGTTTGATACATTCATATATTGCAATATGATTGCCATTGTAAAGATAATTAGCATCTCTATCATAGTACATAATTATCTTTTCTTTGTATTTATTTTTTATTGGAATATACTTGCTTTACACTGCTGTTGACACAGTCAGTTTCTGCTGTACAGCAAAGGGAATCAGCTATATGTATACATATATCTCATCGTTTTTGGATTTCCTTCCCATGTAGGTCACCACAGAGCACTGAGTAGAGTTCCTACTGAGTAGGTTCTCATTAGGTATCTATTTTATACATAGTAGCGTATATATGTCAATCCCAATCTCCCAATTCATCCCACCTCCCCTTTCCCCCTTAGTATCCATACATTTGTTGTCTACGTCTATGTCTCTATTTCTGCTTTTCAAGTAAAATCATCTATGCCATTTTTCTAGATTCCACATATATGCATTAATATACGATATTTGTTTTTTGCTTTCTGACTTGCTTCACTATGTATGACAGTCTCTAGGTCCATCCACGTCTCTGTAAATGGCACAATTTCATTCCATTTTATGGCTAAGTAATAATCCATTGTATATATGTACCACATCTTTATCTGTTCTTCTGCTGATGGACATTTAGGTTGCTTCCATGTCATGGCTATTACAAATAGTACTGCAATGAACATTGGGGTGCATGTGTCTTTTTGAATTATGGAATTCTTTGGGTATATGATCAGTAGTGGGATTGCTGGGTCATATTGTAGTTCTCTTTTTAGGTTTTTAAGGAACCTCCATACTGTTCTCCACAGTGGCTGTATCAATTTATATTCCCACCAACAATACAAGAGGAATCCCTTTTCTCCACACCCTCTCCAGCATTTATTGCTTGTAGACTTTTTAATGATGGCCATTCTAACTGGTGTGAGGTGATACCTCCTTATAGTTTCAATTTGCATTACTCTAACGATTAGTGATGCTGAGCATCTTTTCATGTGCATTATGGCCATCTGTATGTCTTCTTTGGAGAAATGTCTATTTAGGTCTTCCACCCATTTTTTGATTGGGTTGTTTGTTGTTGTTTTTTATTTTATATTGAGCTGCATGAGTTGTTTGTGTACTTTGAAGAATAATCCCTTGTCCAGTGCAAATACTTTCTCATTCTGAGGATTGCCTTTTAATTTTGTTTATGGTTTTCTTTGCATTGCAAAAGCTTTTAAGTTTAATTAGGTCTCATTTGTTTATTTTTGTTTTTATTTTCATTACTTTAGGAGGTGGATCAAAAAAGATCTTGCTGCAATTTATGTCATAGCTTGTTCTGCCTATGTTTTCCTCTAAGGGTTTTAGAGTGTCTGGCCTTACATTTAGGTCTTTAATCCATTTTGAGCTTACTTTTGTGTATGATGTTAGGGAGTGTTCTAATTTCATTCTTTAATTATAGCAGTCCAATTTTCCCAGCACCACTTATTTAAGAGGCTGTCTTTTCTCCATCATATATTCTTGCCTCTTTGTCATAGATTAGGTGACCATAGAAGCATGAGTTTATCTCTGAGCTTTCTATCCTGTTACATTGATCTATATTTCTATTTTTGTGACTACTGTAGTTTTGTAGTATAGCAGTGATTACTGTAGCTTTGTAGTACAGTCTGAAATCAGGGGGCCTGATTCCTCCAACTCTATTTTTCGTTCTCAAGATTGCTTTGGCTATTCAGGGTCTTTTGTGTTTCCCTACAAATTTTATGATTTTTTGTTCTATTTCTGTGAAAAATGCCATTAGTAACTTTATAGGGATTGCATTTAATCTGTAGATTGCTTTTGGTAGTATAATCATTTTCACAATATTGATTCTTCCAGTCCAAGAACATGGTATATCTCTCCATCTGCTTGTGTTGTATTTGATTTCTTTCAACAGTATCTTATAGTTTTCTGCATACAGGTCTTTTGCCTCCTTAGGTAGGTTTATTCCTAGGTATTTTACTCTTTTAGCTGCAATGGTAAATGGAATTGTTTTCTTAATTTCTCTTTCTGATATTTTGTTGTTAGTGTATAGGAATGCAAGAGATTTCTGTGTATGTTGTTTCCTGCAACTTTACTAAATTCAGTGATTAACTCTAGTAGTTTTCTGGTGGCATCTTTAGGATTTTCTATGTATAGTATCATGTCATCTGAAAACAGTGACAGTTTTACTTCTTCTTTTCCAAATCAGATTCTTTTATTTCTTTTTCTTCTCTGATTGTGGTGGCTGGTAGTTTCAAAACTATATTGAATAATAGTGGTGAGAGTGGGCACCTTTGTCTTACTCCTGATCTTAGAGGAAATGCTTTCAGTTTTTCACCATTGAGAATGATGTTTGCTGTGGGGTTGTCATATATGGCCTTTATTATGTTGAGGTAGGTTCTCTGTATGCCCATTTTATGGAGAGTTTTTATCATAAATGGGTGTTGAATTTTGTCAAAAGCTTTTTCTGCATCTATTGAGATGATCGTTATGGTTTTCATTCCTTAGTTTGTTAATATGGTGTATCACATCGATTGATTCGTATATCTTGAAGGATCCTTGCATCCCTGGGACAAATCCCACTTGATCATGGTGTATGATCATTTTAATATGTTGTTGGATTCAGTTTGCTATTATTTTGTTGAGGATTTTTGTGTCTATGTTCATTAGTGATATTGGCCTGTAATTTTCTTGTTTTGTGATATCAAGGGGGATGGTGGCCTCATAGAATGAGCTTGAGGGTGTTTCTTCCTCTGCAGTATTTTGGAAGAGTTTGAGAAGGCCATGTGTTAGATCTTTTCTACATATTTGATAGAATTTTCCTGTGAAGCCATCTGGTCCTAGACTTTTGTTTTTTGTCAGATTTTTAATCACAGTTTCAATTTTATTACTTGAGATTGGTCTGTTCATATTTTCTATTTCTTCCTGGTTCAGTCTTGGAAGATTCTGCTTTTCTAAGAATTTGTCCATGTCCTCCAGGTTGTCCATTTTATTGGCATATAGTTCCTTGTAGTAGTCTCTTATGATCCTTTGTTTTCTGTGGTGTCAGTTGTAGCTTCTCCTTTTTCATTTCTAATTTTATTGATTTAAATCCTTTCCATTTTTTCTCGATACGTCTGGCTAAATGTTTATCAATTTTGTTTATCTTCTCAAAGAACCAGCTTTTAATTTCATTGATCTTTGCTATTTCATTTATTTCTGCTCTGATCTGGATAATTTCTTTCCTTCTACTAACTTTGGGTTTTGCTTGTTCTTCTTTCTCTAGTAGCTTTGGGTATAAGATTAGGTTGTTTATTTGAGGGTTTTCTTCCTTCCTGAGGTAAGTTTGTATTATTATAAACTTCCCTCTTAGAACTGCTTTTGCTGCATCCCATAGGTTTTCCGTCATTGTGTTTTCATGGTCATTTGTTTCTAGGTAGTTTTTGGTTTCCTCTTTGACTTCTTCAGTGATCTCTTGGATATTTAGTAGCATACTGTTTAACCTCCATGTGTTTGTGTTTTTTAGTTTTTTTTTCCCTGTAACTGATTTCTTATTTCATAGCATTGTGGTCAGAAAAGTTGCTTGGTATGATTTCAGATTTTTTAAATTTACCTAGGCTTGTTTTGTGATCCAAGAGGTCATTTATCCTTGGAATGTTCTGTGTGCACTGGAGAAGTGTATTCTGCTGTTTTCAGAGGAAATGCCCTATAAATATGGATTAAGACCATATTGTTTAATGTGTCATTAAAGGCTTGTGTTTCCTTATTAATATTCTGTCTGGATGATCTAACCATTGGTGTAAGTGGAGTGTTAAACTCCCTCATTGTTATTGTGTTAGTGTCAATTTCCCTTATTATGGCTGTTAACATTTGTCTTATGTATTGAGTTGCTCCTATGTTGGGTGCATAAATATTTCTAAATGATTTACCTTCTTCTTGGATTGATCCCTTGATCATTATGTCGTGTCCTTCCTTTTCTTTTGTAACAGTCTTTATTTTAAAGTCTATATTGACTGATATGAGTATTGCTACTCCAGCTTTCTTTTGATTTCCATTTGCAGGGAATATCTTTTTCCAGACCCTCACTTTCAGCCTGTATGTGTCTCTAGGTCTGAAGTGGGTCTCTTGTTAACAGCATATATATGGGTCTTGTTTTTGTATCAATTCAGCCAGTCTATGTATTTTGGTTGGAGCATTTAATCTATTTACATTTAAGGTAATTATCAACATGTATGTTCCTATTGCCATTTTCTTAATTCTGATCAGCTTGCTTTTTTCTGTTTTTTTTAATAGTGAAGCAGACATTTATTAAGCACCTTACATATGCAGTCTCAGCAGTGATCTCAGCTTTTAAATGTACTATTCACTTAATCCTGACAACAGCCTTATGAAGAAGTTATCACTAGTATCCTATTTACCACAGAGGAAACTGAGGTCAGGAGAGGTAAGTATCATTCTGGTATTGGAGCTAGGATTCCAATTCAGCTCATCCGGCTCCAGAGGAACTAGCTCTTCATACCAAAACTAAGTGCCAATCTGCTTTTCAGGGGTCCCAAGTGCATGTCTCCATTTAAAAAACTTTGATGTACCAAGAGTTTTTAAAAATTATTTTAGAGGATAGGTATTATTGCTACAAGCACCATTTACATTACAAAGGGACTCCTTTAACGAATGAAGGCACAACTAAGGTTAAGATGAGATAATCTGATCAATTCTTATTTACCTAAAGCTATTTGGGGAAAGCACTACTGTACACAGTGAGGCACACTCCCTTCTCTCCCTCCTTTTGTCTGCTTGGTTCATTTGGTCCTTATCTGTGAAACTAGAGAACCATCTGGATTATGCCTAGGGAGAGCAATGCAGTACACTTGGCGATTTTCACACCTGATGCAAAAAACAAAACAAAAACAAAAAATAATTTATCTTAACACGATAATACGTGGTCCCTCTATGTAAGATTTATTATTTTTTTATTTTTTAACATCTTTATTGGAGTATAATTGCTTTACAATTGTGTGTTAGTTTCTGCTTAAAAACAAAGTGAATCAGTTATACATATACATATGTTCCCATATCTCTTCCCTCTTCCATCATCCTCCTTCCCACCCTCCTATCCCACCCTTCTAGGTGGTCACAAACCACCGAGCTTATTTCCCTGTGCTATGTGGCTGCTTCCCACTAGCTATCTATTTTACGTTTGGTAGTGTATATATGTCCATGCCTCTCTCTCACTTTGTCACAGCTTACCCTTCCCCCTCCCCATATCCTCAAGTCCATGCTCTAGTAGGTCTGTGTCTTTATTCCCTCCTTACCCCTAGGTTCTTCATGAACTTTTTAAAATTTAGATTCCATATATATGTGTTAGCATATGGTATTTGTTTTTCTCTTTCTGACTTACTTCACTCTGTATGACAGACTCTAGGTCCAGCCACCTCACTACAAATATCTCAGTTTCATTTCTTTTTATGGCTGAGTAATATTCCATTTTATATATGTGCCACATCTTCTTTATCCATTCATCCAGTGATGGACACTTAGTTTTCTTCCATGTCCTGGCTATTGTAAATTGAGCTGCAATGAACATTTTGGTACATGACTCTTTTTGAATTATGGTTTTCTCAGGGTATATGCCCAGTAGTGGGATTGCTGGGTCATATGGTAGTTCTATTTGTAGCTTTTTAAGGAACATCCATACTGTTCTCCATAGTGGCTTTATCAATTTACATTCCCACCAACAGTGCAAGAGAGTTCCATTTTCTCCACCCCCTCTCCAGCATTTATAGTTTCTAGATTTTTTGATGATGGCCATTCTGACCAGGGTGAGATGATATCTCATTGTAGTTTTGATTTTCATTTCTCTAATAATTAGTCATGTTGAGCAGCTTCTCATGTGTTTCTTGGCCATCTGTATGTTTTCTTTGGAGAAATGTCTATTTAGGTCTTCTCCCATTTTTGGATTGGGTTGTTTGTTTTTTGATATTGAGCTGCATGAGCTGTTTGTAAATTTTGGATATTAATCCTTTGTCAGTTGATTCATTTGCAAATACATTCTCCCATTCTGAGGGTTGCCTATTGGTCTTGTTTATGGTTTCCCTTGCTGTGCAAAAGCTTTGAAGTTTCATTAGGTGCCGTTTGTTTATTTTTTTTTTATTTCCATTTCTCTAAGAGTTGGTTCCAAAAGAATCTTGCTGTGATTAATGTCATAGAGTGTTCTGCCTATGTTTTCCTCTAAGAGTTTGATAGTGTCTGGCCTTACATTTAGGTCTTTAATCCATTTTGAGTTTATTTTTGTTGATTGGCTTGTTATTGTAGGTCTTTTTCTTCCCTTCCTCTTTTTTTCCTCTTCTCTATTGTTTCCTGCCTTTAGCATTTGTTGTGGAGCTGGTTTGGTGGTGCCTAATTCTCTTAGCTATTGCTTGTGTGTAAAGCTTTTGATTTCTCCATGAAATCTGAATGAGATCCTGCTGCATAGAGTAATCTTTTATTTAGATTTTTCCCTTCCATCACTTTAAACTTATCTTGCCACTCCCTTCTGACCTGCAGAATTTCTGCTGAAAAATCACCTTATAACATTATGGGATTCCCTTGTATGCTATTTGTTGCTTTTCCCTTGCTGCTTTTAATATTTTTTCTTTGCATTTAATTCTGTTAGCTTGATTAATATGTGTCTCTGCATGTTTTTCCTTGGGTTTATCCTGTAACAGACTCTCTGTGCTTCCTGGAATTGGGTGGCTATTTCCTTTCTCTTGTTTTGGAAGTTTTCAACTATAATCTCTTCAAATATTTTCTCATACCTTTTCTCTTTCTCTTCCTCTTCTGGGACCCTATAATTAGAAATCTGGTGTGTTTACTGTTGTCCCAGAGGTCTCTGAGACTTTCCTTATTTCTTTTCAATGTTTTTTCTTTATTCTGCTCCATGGCACTTATTTCCACCATTCTATTTTCCATCTTACTTATCCGTTCTTCTGCCTCAGTTATTCTGCTCTTGATTACTTCTAGTATATTTTTCATTGGAGTCATTTTGTTCATCACTGATTGTTTGTTCTTTAGTTCTTCTAGGTCCTTGTTAAGCATTTCTTGTATATTCTCAGTCTGTGCCTGCATTCTACTTCTGAGACGTTAGATCATCTTTACTCTCATTACTCTGCATTCTTTTTCAGGTTGATTGCCTATTTCCTCTTCATTTATTTGGTCTTGTAGGTTTTTACCTTGCTGGTTTACCTCCAGCATATTTCTCTGTCATCTCATTTTGTCTAACTTACTGTGTTTATGGTCTCCTTTCTGCAGGCTGCAGGGTCATAGTTCCTCTTGACTCTGATGTCTTCCCCATGGTAGGTGAGGTTGGTCCAGGGGCTTGTGTAGGCTTCCTGGAGGGAGTGACTGGTACCTGTGCTCTGGTGGATGGAACTGAGTTTTTTTCTTTGATGGGCAGAGCAATGTCAAGTGGTGTGTTATGGGGTGTCTGACAGCTTAGTATGAGTTTAGGTAGCCTTTCTGCTGATGGGTGGGTCTGTGTTCCTGCCTTGCTGTTTGTTTGATGTGAGGTGTCCAGTACTGGAATCTGCAGACAGTTGGGTGGAGATGGGTATGGGAGTCAAGATAGATACCTCTGCAAAAGCAAATGCTGATTAATATTCCCTGGGCCCAGGAATTCTCTGGTGGTCCAGCATTCTGGACTTGGTGCTCCCATCCTTGATGCGAAGGCCCAACCCCTGGCCAGGGGACCAAGAACCTGCAAGCTGTGCAGCATGGCCAGAGAAAAATAAGATAAGAAAAAAGGGGAAAAAGGAAGTAAAAGGAAAAAAGAAAAAATAGAAGAAAGCAAACAAACAAGACCCAAGACTAATAGCAAAAACAAAAATAAACAGCAAGAACAAGCACACCAAACACATTAAAAAATTAAAAAAAGAAAACAGACAAATCAAACCCAAGACAAATGGTAAAAACAAAACCAAACAAACAGAAACAAAGAAAGAGAAAAAATAAAAAAAAAAATGATCAGACAAAAGAATTCAAAACTGAAAACAATCCATAAAAACTAAATAAAGATAAACAAACAAATAAATAAGCAGAAAGTTCTTCCCTGGTGGTGCAGTGGTTAAGAATCTGCCTGCTAATGCAGGGGACAAGGTTTTCAGCTCTGGTCTGGGAAGATCCCACATGCCATGGAGCAACTAAGCCCATACATCACAACTACTGAACCTGTGCTCTAGAGCCCGTGAGCCACTACTACTGAGCTCAAATGTCACAACTACTGGAGCCCACATGCCTAGAGCCCATGCTCCGAACAAGAGGAGCCGCCACAATAAGAAGCCTGTGCACCACAACAAAGAGTAGCCTCCACTCGCCGCAAATAGAGAAAGCCCATGCGCAGCAAAGAAAGCCCAACATGCAAAAAATAAATTAATTAAATAAATTTATAAGAAAAATAAATAAATAAATAAAAAGTTAGATAAAAAAATAAAGAGAAAGCAATCTATAAGAAGCAAATAAAACATACACACAAAGATGATCAAAGGAAAAACAAGAAAAAATTACAAAACAACACAAAAGTAAAGTAGAAAAATTAAGAAATGTATAAAAAACAACAAAAATAATAAAACAACAACAGCAACAACTGAACAAAGTGTAAAAAACTAATAGAGAATAATAGTAATAAGAGTATTTACCTGAGGCCTCTGCTGTCAGAGTCCTTGCTCCCACAGTGAGCCACAGCCAACCCCCGCCTCCCCACAAGTCCCTCCAATACTTGTAGGTAGGTCTGCGGACTTGCTTTTGGCACTGTGGGGGAGCTCAGGCTCTCACCTGGCCCAATTTCCATGTTTACTTGCCTGTAAAGTCTACTGATGCTAAAGCTAGACTGGTCTCAGTTGTGGGAACACTTGTTGTCTATTCAGATATTTCACAGATGCAGGATTTACCAAGTGGATGGTGGGGATCTAATCCATGGTTTGTGCAGATGCATGGAGAGATTTCTGTTCCTCTTCCTTAGTTGCACTGCCCCTGGGGTTTAGCTTTGATTTTGGCCCCACCTCTGAGTGTGTGCCACCATCAGGTGTCAGCTCCCCACCCAAGAAAGAAGGAACAAAATCAGCAGCTGATTGGAGCACACCTTCTCACTCAGGCTCTTTGTATATTTTGGACGTTAATCCCTTTGTCTATTGTTTCATTTGCAAATATTTTCCCATTCTGACGGTTCTTTTTTCGTCTTGTTTATAGTTTCCTTTGATGTACAAAAGCTTTTAAGTTTCATTAGGTCCCATTTGTTTATTTTTGTTTTTATTTCTATATCTCTAGGAGGTGGGTCCAAAAAGGATCTTGCTGTGATTTATGTCATAGAGTGTTCTGCCTATGTTTTCCTCTAAGTGTGTGATAGTTTCCGGTCTTACATTTAGGTCTTTAATCCATTTTGAGCTTATTTTTGTGTATGGTGTTAGGGAGTGTTCTAATTTCATTCTTTTACATGTAGCTGTCCAGTTTTCCCAGCACCACTTATTGAAGAGACTGTCTTTTCAACATTGTATATTCTTGCCTCCTTTATCAAAGGTAGGGAGACCACATGTGTGTGGGTTTATCTCTGGGCTTTCTATCCTGTTCCATTGATCTATATTTCTGTTTTTGTGCCAGTACCATAGTGTCTTGTTTACTGTAGATTTGTAGAATAGTCTGAAGTCAGGGAGCCTGATTCCTCCAGCTCTGTTTTTCGTTCTCAAGATGGCTTTTGCTATTCGGGGTCTTTTGTGTTTCCATACAAATTGTGAAATGTTTTGTTCTAGTTCTGTGAAAAATGCCAGTGGTAGTTTGATAGGGATTACATTCAATCTGTAGATTGCTTTGGGTAGTAGAGTCATTTTCACAATGTTGATTCTTCCAATCCAAGAACATGGTATGTATCTCTCCATCTGTCTGTATCATCTTTAATTTCTTTAATCAGTGTCTTTTAGTTTTCTTCATACACGTCATTTGTCTCCTTAGGTAGGTTTATTCCTAGGTATTTTATTCTTTTTGTTGCAATGGTAAATAGGAGTGTTTTCTTAATTTCTCTTTCAGAATGTTCATCATTAATCTATAGGAATGCAAGAGATTTCTGTGCATTAACTTTGTATCCTGCTACTTTACCAAATTCATTGATTAGCTCTAGTAGTTTTCTGGTAGCATCTTAAGGATTCTCTATGTATAGTATCATGTCATCTGCAAAAAGTGACAGCTTTCTTTCCTCCTTTCCAATTTGGATTCCTTTTATTTCTTTTTCTTCTCTGATTGCTGTGGCTAAGCCTTCCAAAACTATGTTGAATAATAGTGGTGAGAGTGGGCAACCTTGTCTTGTTCTTGATCTTAGAGGAAATGATTTCGGTTTTTCACCGTTTAGAACAATGTTGGCTGTGAGTTTGTCATATATGGCTTTTATTATGTTGAAGTAAGTTCCCTCTATGCCTACTTTCTGGACGTTTTTTTGTCATAAATGGGTGTTAAAATTTGTTGAAAGCTTTTTCTGCATCTATTGAGATGATCATATGGATTTTGTCCTTCAGTTTGTGAATATTTATTCGCATATATTGAAGAATCCTTGCATTCCTGGGATAAACCCCAATTGATCATGGTGTATGATCCTTTTTTTTTTTTTTGTGGTACACAGGCCTCTCACTGTTGTGGCCTCTCCCGTTGCGGAGCACAGGCTCTGGACATGCAGGCTCAGCGGCCATGGTTCATGGGCCTAGACACTCTGCGGCATGTGGGATCTTCCTGGACTGGGGCATGAACCTGTGTCCCCTGCATTGGCAGGTGGACTCTCAATGACTGTGACACCAGGGAAGTCCCATGGTGTATGATCCTTCTAATGTGCTATTGGATTCTGTTTGCTAGTATTTTGTTGAGGATTTTTGCATCTATGTTCATCAGTTGTATTGGCCTGTAGTTTTCTTTCTTTTTGACATCTTTGTCTCTTTTGGGTATCAGTGTGATGGTGGCCTCATAGAATTCAGTTTGGGTGTGTTCTTCCATCTGCTGTATTTTGGACAAGTTTGAGGAGGATCGGTGTTAGCTTTTCTCTAAATGTTTGATAGGATTAGCCTGTGAAGCCATCTGGTCCTGGGCTTTTGTTTGTTGGAAGAGTTTTAATCACAGTTTCAATTTCAGTGCTTGTGATTCGTCTGTTTATATTTTCTATTTCTTCCTGGTTCAGACTCAGAAGGTTGTGCTTTTCTAAGAATTTGTCCATATCTTCTAGGTTTTCCATTTTATTGGCATATAGTTGCTTGTAGTAATGAGTCATGATCCATTGTATTTCTGCAGTGTCAGTTGTCACTTCTCCTTTTTCATTTCTAATTCTATTGATCTAAGTCTTCTTCCATTTTTTCTTGATGAGGCAGTCTAATGGTTTATCAATTTTGTTTATCTTCTCAAAGTACTAGCTTTTAGTTTTACTGGTCTTGGCTATTGTTTCCTTCATTTCTTTGTCATTTATTTCTGATCTGATGTTTATGATTTCTTTCCTTCCCAAAAATATTTTGTTTTTTTTTTTTTGTTCTTCTTTCTCTAATTGCATGAGGTTTAAGGTTAGGTTGTTTATTTGAGATGTTTCTTGTTTCCTGAGGTAGGATTGTATTGCTATAAACTTCCCTCTTTGAGGTGCTTTGGCTACATCCCATCAGTTTTTTGTCATTGTGTTTTCATTGTCATTTGTTTCTAGGTACTTTTTGATTTCCTCTTTGATTTCTTCAGTGATCTCTTGGTTACTAAGTAGTGTATTGTTTTGCCTCCATGTGTTTGTATTTTTACAGATTTTTTCCTGTAATTGATATGCAGTCTCATAGCATTGTGGTCAGAAAAGATACTTGATATGATTTCAATTTTCTTATATTTCCCAAGGCTTGATTTGTGACCCAAGATATGATGTATCCTGGAGAATATTCCATGAGCACTTGATAAGAAAGTGTGTTCTGTTGTTTTTGGTTGGAATGTCCTTTAAATATTAATTAAGTCCATCATGTTTAATGTATCCTTTAAAGCTTGTGTTTCCTTATTTATTTTCATTTTGATTGATCTGTCCATTTGTGAAAGTGAGGTGTTAAAGTCCCCTACTATTATTGTGTTACTGTCGATTTCCCCTTTTATGGCTGTTAGTATCTGCCTTATGTATTGTGGTGCTCCTATGGTGGGTGCATAAATATTTACAATTGTTATATCTTCTTCTTGGATCGATCCCTTGAACATTATGTAGTGTCCTTCTTTGTCTATAGTAATAGTCTTTATTTTAAAATCTATTTTGTCTGATATGAGAATTGCTACTGCAGCCTTCTTTTGATTTCCATTTGCATGGAATATCTTTTTCATCTCCTCACTTTCAGTCTCTATGTGTGCCTATGTCTGAAGTGGGTCTCTTATAGACAGCATATATATGGGTCTTGTTTTTGTATCCATTCAGTCATTCTATGCCTTTTGGTTGGAGCATTTAAACCATTTACGTTTAAGGTAGTTATTGATATGTATGTTCCTATTACCATTTTCTTAATTGTTTTGTGTTTGCTATTGTAGGTCTTTTCCTTCTCTAGTTTTTCTTGCCTAGAGAAGTTCCTTTAGCATTTGTTGTGAAGCTAGTTTGGTGGTGCTGAATTCTCTTAGCTTTTGCTTGTCTGTATAGGATGTAATTTCTCTGTCGAATCTGAATGAAATCCTTGCTGGGTAGAGTAATCTTAGTTGTAGGTTTTTCTCCTTCATCACTTTAAATACGTTCTGCCACTCCCTTCTGGCTTGCAGAGTTTCTGCTGAAATATCAGCTGTTAACCTTATGGGGATTCCCTTTTGTGTTATTTGTTGTTTTTCCCTTGCTGCTTTTAATATTTTTTCTTTGTATTTAATTATTTTTAGTTTGATTAATATGTGTTTTGGTGTGTTTCTCCTTGGATTTATCCTGTATGGGACTCTCTGTGCTTCCTGGACTTGATTGAATATTTCATTTTCTATATTAAGGAATTTTTCCACTCTAATCTCTTCCAATATTTTCTCAGTCCCTTTCTTTTTCTCTTCTTCTTCTGGGACCCCTATAATTCGAATGTTGGTGCGATTAAAGTTGTCCCAGAGGTCTGTGAGACTGTCCTCAATTCTTTTCATTCTGTTCCTTTATTCTGCTCTGTGTAGTTATTTCCTCTGTTTTATCTTCCAGGCCACTTATCTGTTTTTCCGCCTCAGTTTTTCTGCTATTGATTCCTTCTAGAGAATTTTTAATATCATTTATTGTGTTGTTCATCATGGTTTGTTTGCTCTTTAGTTCTTCTGGGTCCTTGTTAAACGTTTATTTTATTTTCTCCTTTCTATTTCCAAGATTTTGGATCATCTTTACTCTCATTATTCTGAATTTTTTTCCAGTAGACTGCCTATTTCCTCCTCATTTGTTTGGTTTGGTGGGTTTTTACCTTGCTCCTTCATTTGCTGTGTGTTTCTGTGTCTTATTATTTTGCTTAACTTACTGTGTTTGAGGTCTCCTTTTCACAGGTTGCAGGTTCATAGTTCCTTTTGTTTTTGGTTTCTGCCTCCAGTGGCTAAGGTTTCTTCAGTGGTTTGTGTAGGCTTCCTGTTGGAGAGGAACTGGGTCTTAGCGTTGAGATGAAGATCTCTGGGACAGCTTTTGCCATTTGATATTATGTGGAGGTGGGAAGTCTCTGGTGGACCAATGTCCTGAACTCAACTCTCCCACCTCAGAGGCACAGGCCTGATACTGGCTTGAGTGCCAAGACCCTGTCAGCTACACGGCTCAGAAGAAAAGTGAGAAAAAAAGAATGAAAAATAAAATAAAGTTATCAAAGTAAAAAATTATTAAAAATAAAAGAAAAGTAAAAAGAAGGGGAAAAAAAAGGACAGACAGAACCCTGGGACAAATGGTAAAAGCAAAGCTACACAGACCATATAACACAAAGAAGCATACACATACACACTCACAAAATGAAAAAGAAAATATATGAAAAGAAGAGAGCAACCAAATCAATAAACAAATCTACCAATGATATTACATTCTTAGTACTAAACTAAGATAAAAATAAAACCAGAGGGCTTCCCTGGTGGCACAGTGGTTGAGAGTCTGCCTGCCGATTTAGGGGACA
Source organism: Aethalodelphis obliquidens (assembly GCF_003676395.1). NCBI lineage: Eukaryota > Metazoa > Chordata > Mammalia > Artiodactyla > Delphinidae > Aethalodelphis > Aethalodelphis obliquidens. The sequence continues at coordinate 3,641,238 of NW_020838029.1, read as the reverse complement.
CAGGTTCGTGCCCTGGTCCGGGAAGATCCCACATGCCACGGAGCAGCTGGGCCCATGAGCCATGGCCGCTGAGTCTGCACGTCCGGAGCCTGTGCTCCGCAATGGGAGAGGCCACAACACTGAGAGGCCTGCGTACTGCAAAAAAATGAAAAGAATAATAATAAATAAAAAATAAAACCAGAAACAAATTTTATGCAAAAAGCAAATGCCAAGTCTACAGTTGCTCCCAAAATCCACTGCCTCAATTTTGGGATGATTCGTTGTCTATTCAGGTATTCCAGTGATGCAGGGTACATCAAGTTGATTGTGTAGATTTTATCCGCTGCTTCTGAGGTTTCTAGGAGAGATTTCCCTTTCTCTTCTTTGTTCACACAGCTCCTGGAGTCAGCTTTGGATTTGGTTCTGCCTCTGCATGTGGGTTGCCTGAGGGCTTCTGTTCTTTGCTCAGACAGGATGGAGTTAAGGTGGCAGCTGATTAGGGGGTTCTGGCTCACCCAGGCCAGGGTTAGGAAGGGGTATGGAAAGCAGGGTGAGCCTGCAGTGGCAGAGGCCAGCAGGATGTTACAACAGCCTGAGGTACGCCGTGCATTCTCCTGGGGGAATTATCCCTGGATCGCAGGACCCTGCCACTGGCAGGCTGCACAGGCTCCCCAGAGAGGATGTGTGGATAGTGACCTGTGCTTGCTCACAGGCTTCTTGGTGTCTGCAGCAGCAGCCTTAGCGTTTCATGCCCATCTCTGGTGTCCATTCTGATAGCCATGGCTCGCACCCATCTTTGGATCTCGTTTAGGCAATGTTCTGAATCCCATCTCCTCACGCACCCCAAAACAATGGTCTCTTGTCTCTTAGCCAGGTCCAGAGTTTTTTCCCGGATTCCCTCCTGGTTAGCTATGGTGCACTAGCCCCCTTCAGCCTGTCTGCACCCAGCCAATCCCAGTCCTCTCCCTGGGATGTGACCTTTGAAGCCGGAGAGTCAGCTCTCAGCCCCCACCTGCACCAGTGGGTGAGCAGACAAGCCTCTCAGGCTGGTGAGTGCTGGTCAGCACTGATCCTCCGTGCGGGAATCTCTCTGTTTTGCCCTCTGCACCCCTGTTGCTATGCTCTCCTCCATGGCTCCAAAGCTTACCCCCCAAGCCAGCCCCTGGCTCCACCAGTGAAGGGGCTTCCTAGTGTGTGGAAACTTTTCCTTCTTCACAGCTCCCTCCCAGAGGTGCAGGTCCCATCCCTATTCTTTTGTCTCTGTTTTTTTCTTTTTCCCTACCCAGGTACGTGGGATGTTTCTTGCCTTTTGGGAAGTTTGAGGTCTTCTGCCAGCATTCAGTAGGTGTTCTGTAGGAATTGTTCTACATGTAGATGTATTTCTGATGTATTTGTGGGGAGGAAGGTTATCTCCACATCTTACTCCTCTGCCATCTTGAAGGTCTCTCAGGTTTCTTCACTTTTAAAAGATCCTACTTCTTTCTCCTCTTCTCACTGAATTATTTCTATATTCCTATCCTCCAAGTCACTAATTCTTTCTTCCATCTGGTTTCTCCTATTACTGAATTGCTCTGTTAGATTCTTCTCATTCATCAAATCCTTCAGTTCCAGAATTTCTGTTTTTTTTTTTCTTATAATTTCAATCTTTTTCATAAGGAATTCCCTCTCTTCATCAATTTTATCCCTGAGTTCATTGAATTGTCTTCTGAGGTTTCTTGTACTTCACTGAATTTCTTTGTAATAGCTATTTTGAATTCTTTATCATGTTATATCCAATATTCTGTGCTTTTGAGTTCAGTTGTTGGATAATTATCATTTTGTTTCTTTGATACCATATTTTCTTTATGTTTTTAACGTTTGTGGGTATGTGCTTTGGATTTAGCATTTGAAATAACAGATAACTCCTTAATTACATTTTTGATACCTTCTCTTGTTCTTACAATTCAACAGGCTGCCCATTAGGAATCTTTCTTTTGTATTCCAGAAGGTGGCATTATAGCTAATATTTGTGTTTTCTCTCTAGCCCATGGATCTTGCTTATTACCTGAGTTCTTCTGTGTCTACCAGAGCTTACACTCATGAGTGCACTCAGGAGCATTATAAGGGCCTGCACTGTGGGGAGAGGTGTGGATTTACCTCTTCAGATTTTCATGGTGCCCATAGGCCTAGTGGAGGCATCCTTGAGTGTGGTACTCCCGGAGTTTTCTGAGCAGAGTTCTTGCTGAAGTCCTGAAGCAAACATCAAGAAACATATTCATTTAATGCCCCTTGATATTCTTATCTGCTGCCTTCCCTTTCTCCTCACTCGCCCCAGTCATGGAGACCCCTCCTCAGCATCTCAACCAGCTTCTGGAGAGAAATGGGTTATTTCAGTTACAACCTGCACAACTGGGAGAGCTGGGCAGTCACTTACCACTTTCACTTTCCACCTCTTCCATGGGAGAGGTCACCACTTTCCACCTCCTCTGCAGAAGAGATTGATGCTGCTGTTGCCAAAAGCCCAGCCTCTTAAAGTGTCATCCTGGGGAGGGGGGCTGCCTCGGTGTGTTCCTCTCTCTCCCCTGCATCCAAACTTGTCTCTAACCCATTGTGGTAGTGTGCTGGAAACTCTCTTCAGGCAGGCTGGACTTCCACAAATTCTCTTTTGCCCATGGATAGCTGCTCAGCTTTGCACCCTCTAGGTTCTTTTATCGCCACCCCCATACTCAATTGCCTTAAGTGAGAATGAGGCAGATATATGGACTCCCTTGGATCTACAGTCTAGTTATACTCTAGTTATAAAGATGGTCTTTCTCTCAGAGTTTTATCCACTCATGGCACCATACAGTTATGTACATCTGAGGCCATCCTCAGAGGAAAACATTAAGAGAAAAAGATGTAAAAAATAAAAGAAATTTGTATAGACATTATTTGGACCACAGGGTCCCCTTTTCCTTTTTCTTCAACAAGAAAGATGAGTTTTCTCTTGTGGTTTTAGGTAACTGTACCACTGCTGCTGCAGTACAACTCCATGACTGAAGCTACTCTTGATTCAGGGCTTGGAGAGAAACAGAGAAAAAAATTGAATAAAAAAGAGGCTTACCGGAACACTCTCTGACTCAGGATGGTCTTCTTTCCCAATTCTATTGTCAGCAAGACATGTTTCTTTCAGAGTTTTTGCTTTCCCTGCCTGCTGTGCAGTTCTGCACTAGGACTGCCCTAAGGACAAAGAGAAGAAATGAAAAAGGGGAAAAACCCCAGTAAACTCACTCCCATAGGGATCATTCTTCTGGGTTTGATTCCCTCATGAATCTGCCCACTATTGTTAATTTTTCAAAGTCTTCAGATAGTCGCTTTTTGTATTTTTGTCCAGAGATTTTGTTGAAATCGTAGGTGAGATAGACTGTTTTGGGCCCACCAGAGATTTTCTTATGAAGATTTTTAATTGAAATTTTCAATTAGTTGTAGATTTACATGAAATTGTAAGAAACAATACAGAAAGATCCCTTGTGCACTTTGCCTAGTTTCCCCCAATGGTGACATTTTGCAAAACTAGATATATTGTTCTATAATATTAGAACAAGGATACTGGCATTGATACAATCTATAGATCTTATTCAGATTTACCCAGATTTTTACTCATCTGTGTGTGTGTCTGAGTGTGTACATTAAGTTCTATAATATTATGTCAACTGTATAGATTCCTGTATCCATAGCACGGCCAAGTTACTGATCCAGTTCTAAGTATTCATCACCTTGCCCTTTTATAACCAGACCTACCATCCTCTTGGCTCCCTCCTCCATTCCAAACCCCTGAAAACTACTAATCTGTCCTACATTTCTAAAATTTTATTTCAAAAACATTATTTAAATGGAATCATACAGTATGTAACCTTTTCTGATTGGCCTTTTTTTCACTCATCATAATTCCTTGGAGATTCATCCAAGTGATTGCATGTATAAATAATTTGTTCCAACTTATTGCTGAGTAGTACTACACGATACATATTTACCATGGATTCTTTAATCATTCACCAGTTGAGGCACACCTGGACTGATTCCAGTTTTAGATTATTACAAATAAATCTATGCAATGGTCATTAGTGTATAGGCTTCTGTGGGAACATAAGCTTACTTTTTATTTTCTGGAATAAATGCCTAGGCGTCCAATTGCTGAGTAAAGTGATGGTTGCATTTTAGTTTTTAATAAACTGTCAAACTATTTTCCAGAGTGGCTGTAACACCTTACAGTCCAATCAAAATTATATGAGTGATTGACACATCTGTGTCCACATTTGGTGTTGTAAATATTTTTTATTTTAGCCATTCTGGTACATGTATGGTGATATGTCATTGTGGTTTTAATTTGAATTTCCCTGACTGAAAATGATATTGAACATTTTTTCATCTGCTTATTTGCCATCTGTATATCTTTGGTAAAATTTCTCTTCATATCTTTTCCTCATTTTCTAATTGGATATCTTTTTTACTGTTCAGCTTTTTAAAAGAGTTTCTTTGAGATAATTCACGTATCATACAATTTACCCACATAATGTATGCAATTCAACAGGTTTTCTTATATTGACAGACATGTACAACCATCACCGCATTCAAATTTAGAATATTTTCATCAATTAAGAAAAAAATCCTATATTCTTTAACTATTTCCTCCTATTCATCTTCCTATTCACCTGCCTAACCCCACTTAGCTCTAAGCAGACACTAATCGACTTTCTGAGATACCTACCTTTCTTGCTTCACCGTAGCTTTTTTTTTTTTTTTTTTTTTTTGCGGTACGCGAGCCTCTCACCATTGTGGCCTCTCCCATTGTGGAACACAGGCTCCGGATGTGCAGGCTCAGTGGCCATGGCTCACGGGCCCAGCCGTTCCATGGCATGTGTGATCTTCCCAGACCGGGGAACGAACCCGCATCCCCTGCATTGGCAGGCGGACTCTCAACCACTGCACCACCAGGGAAGCCCCATCGTAGCTTTAAAAAAAATTTTTTTTTTTCTTTTGGCTGGCCTCGCTTCATGGTGAGGTGGCATGAGTGATCGTAGTTCTATTGAACTAAGTGCCCCTTGCAATGGAAGCATGGAGTCTGAACTGCCAGGGAAGTCCAATACTAATCCACTTTCTCTCTATATATATTTCTCTATTGTGGTATTCCTATGAATGGAATCATGTAGTATGTGGTCTTTTGTAATTGACATTTTTCTTTAAGGAAAATCTCCAGCAAAACTTTGTTTTAATGCCCGTTTGTCTGATATTAGTATATCCACTTCAGTTTTCCTGTTGTTGTGGTTTGCATGATATATATTTTTCAATCCTTTTAGTTTCCATCTACCTGTGTTTTTGAATCAAAAGTATGTCTCCTATAGACAACATATAGTTGGATCATGTTTTTTATCTACCTTTTGGTTAAGAAAGAGTGAATACTCATCCTTCTCAAGCTATTCCAAAAAGTTGAAGAGAAGGGAACACTCCCAAATTTTTATTATGAGGCCACCATTACCCTGATACCAAAACCAGACAAAGACACTACAAAAAAAGTTACAGACCAATATCCCTGATGAACATAGATGCAAAAATCTTCAACAAAATACTAGCAAACTAAATTTAACAATGTATATTAAAAGGATCATGGTCAAGTGGGATGTGTTCCAAGGATCAAGGATGGTTCAATATCCACAAATCAATCCATGTGATACACCACATCAACAAAAGGAAGAATAAATATCACATGATCACCTCAATAGAGGCAGAAAAGGCATTTGACAAAATTCAACATCCATTCATGATAATAACACTCAAATAAGTTGATATAGAGGGAACATATCTCATCATAATAAAGTCCATATATGACAAACCCATAGCTAACATCATACTCAATGGTGACAAGCTGAAAGCTTTTCCTCTAAAATCAGGAACAAGACAAAGATGTCCACTCTCACCACTTCTATTTAACATAGTACTTGAAGTTTTTAGCCTCAGCAATTAGACGAAAAAAAGAAATGAAAGGTATCCAAATTGGAAGGGAAGAAGTAATACTGTGTCACTATTGGCAGATGACATGATACTTTATATAGAAAACCCTAAAATCTCCACTAAAAAACTATTTGAACTAATAAATGAATTCACTAAAGTTGCAGGATACAAAATTAATATATAGAAAGTTGCTTTTCTATACACTAATAATGAACTATCAGAAAGAGAATATGAAAAAACAAATCCATTTAAAATCTTACCCAAAAGAATAAAATACCTAGGAATAAATTTAACAAAGGAGGTGAAAGACCTGTATTCTGAAAATAAGACGTTGATGAAGAAAACTGAAAATGAAACAAAGAAATGGAATAATGCCCCATGTTCATGGATTGCAAGAATGAAAATTGTTAAAATTTCCATACTAAACAAGAAATCTACATGTGTAATGAAATCCTTATCAAAATACCCAAGACATTTTTCACTGAACTAGAATAAGCAATCCTAAAATTTATATGGAACCACAAAATACACTGAATTTCCAAAGCAATCCTGAGAAAAAGAACAAAGCTGGAGGTATCATACTCCCTGACTTCAGACTATATTACAAAGCTATAGTAATCAAACCAGTATGGTACTGGCACAAAAACAGACTTATAGGTAAATGGAACAGAATACAAAGCCCAGAAATAAACCTACCCATTTATAGTCAATTAGTCTGACAAAAGAGGCAGGAATATACATTGGGGAAAAGACAGTCTGTTTAATAAGTTGTTCTGGGAAAACTGTAGAAGAATGAAATTAGAATGTTTTCTCACACCATATGCAAAAATAAATTCAAAATAAGACTGCAAGTCATAAAACTCCTAGAGGAAAACATAGACAGAACACACTTTGACTTAAATTGTAGCAATATTTTTTTTACATCTCTCTCCTAAGGCAAAGGAAACCAAAGCAAAAATAAACAAATGGGACTTAATTTAAATTAAAAGCTTTTGCACAGCAAAGGAAATCTTAGACAAAACAATAAGACAATCTACTGAGTGGGAGAAAATATCTGAAAATTATATAACCTATAGGGGTTAATATATAAACAGCTCATAAAGCTCAATATCAAAAAACAAACAACACAATCAAAAAATGGACAAAAGATCTGAATAGACGATTTTCCAAAGAAGACACTGATGACCAACAGGCACATGAAAAGATGCTTAACATTGCTAATCATCAGGGAAATACAAATCAAAACCACAATGACATATCACCTCACAACAGTCAGAATGGCTATCATCAAAATGTTCACAAATATCAAATGCTGGTGAGGACGTAGAAAAAAGGGAACCCTAGTACACTGTTGGTGGGAATGTAAATTGGTTGAGCCACTATGGAAAGCAGTATGGTTGTTATTCAAAAAAGTAAAAATAGAACTATGATATCAACCAATTCCACTCCTAGGTACATAATCTAAAGAAAATGAAAACATCAATTTGAAAAGATACATGCACCCCAATGTTCATAGCAGCATTATTTACAATAATCAAGATATGGAAGCAACTAAAATGTCCATCAACACATGAATGGATAAAGAAGCTGTGGCATATATATATATATATTACTCAGCAGTAAAAAAAAAATGCAATTTTGCCATTTGCAACCTTGTGATGGAACTGGAAGGCATTATACCTAGTAAAATATGTCAGACAGAAAAAGAAAAATACTGTGTTATCACTTATAAGTGTAATCTAAAAAATGAAACTAATGAATAAATAAAACAAAAACAGACTCACAGATATAGAGAACAAGCTAGTGGTTATCAGTAGGGTGATGGAAAGGTGGAGAGGCAAGATAAGGGTAGAGGATCAAGAGGTACAAACTACTCTATACAAAATAAATAAGATACAGGGACTTCTCTGGTGGTGCAGTGGTTAAGAATCCACCTGCCAATGCAGGTGACATGGGTTCAAGTTCTGGTCTGAGAAGATCCCACATGCCATGGAGCAACTAAACCCATGTACCACAACTACTGTCCCTGCACTTTAGAGCCTGCGAGCCACAACTACTGAGCCTGCGTGGCAGAACTACTGAAGCCCACTTGCCTAGAGCCCATTTTCCACAGAAAGAGAAGCCACCACAATGAGAAGCCCGTTCACCACAACAAAGAGTAGTCCGCACTCACTGCAAATAAAGAAAGACCATGCACAGCAATGAAGACCCAATGCAGTGAAAAATAAATAAATAAATAAATAAATTTATTAAATAAATAAATAAGCTACAGAGATATATTGTATACCACAGGGAATATAGCCAATATTTTATATTAACTTTAAATGGAGTATAATCTATAAAAGTATTGAATTACCTTCTTGTACACCTAAACTAATATAATATTGTAAATCAAGTATACTTCAATAAAAATATATATAATTTGTATATAATTTTATATAATACAATATATAATATACAATATATAATTTTAGACAGCTATATATGTAACACCAACTACATATGATATATATATATAATTTTAAACAATTGCTATTTAAATGAATTAAGAGAAAAAATGAATAAAACATGCATTAATAGTGTCTACTACAATTACATAAGTACACCGACAGCCATCTTCTTTTGGTTCATTTAAATTTACTCTTTTTAATATCTTTATTAAAGTATAATTGCTTTACAATGGTGTGTTAGTTTCTGCTTTATAACAAAGTGCATCAGTTATACATATACATATGTTCCCATATCTCTCCCCTCTTGCGTCTCCCTCCCTCCTACCCTCCCTATCCCACCCCTCTAGGTGGTCACAAAGCACCGAGCTGATCTCCCTGTGCCATGGGGCTGTTTCCCGCTAGCTATCTATTTTACGTTTGGCAGTGTATATATGTCCATGCCACTCTCTCCTTTTGTCACAGCTTACCCTTCCCCCTCCCCATATCCACAAGTCCATTCTCTAGTAGGTCTGTGTCTTTATTCCTGTCTTAACCCTAGGTTTTCATGACATTGTTTTCTTAAATTCCATATATATATGTTAGCATATGGTATTTGTCTTTCTCTTTCTGACTTACTTCACTCTGTATGACAGACTCTAGGTTTATCCACATCATTACAAATAGCTCAATTTCGTTTCTTTTTATGGCTGAGTAATATTCCATTGTATATATCTGCCACATCTTCTTTATCCATTCATCTGATGATGGACACTTTGGTTGTTTCCATCTCCTGGTTATTGTAAATAGAGCTGCAATGAACATTTTGGTACATGACTCTTTTTGAATTATGGTTTTCTCAGGGTATATGCCCAGTAGTGGGATTGCTGGGTCATATAGTAGTTCTATTTGTAGTTTTTTATGGAACCTCCATACTGTTCTCCATAGTGGCTGTACCAATTCACATTTCCACCAGAAGTGCAAGAGTGTTCCCTTTTTTCCAGACCCTCTCCAGCATTTACTGTTTCTAGATTTTTTGATGATGGCCATTCTGACTGGTGTGAGATGATATCTCAGTGTAGGTTTGATTTGCATTTCTCTAATGATTAATAATGTTGAACATTCTTTCATGTGTTTGTTGGCAGTCTGTATATCTTCTTTGGAGAAATGTCTATTTAGGTCTTCTGCCCATGTTTGGATTGGGTTGTTTGTTTTCTGTTATTGAGCTGCATGAGCTGCTTATAAATTTTGGAAATTAATCCTTTGTCAGTAGCTTCATTTGCAAATATTTTCTCCCATTCTGAGGGTTGTCTTGGTCTTGTTTATGGTTTCCTTTGCTGTGCAAAAGCTTTGAAGTTTCATTAGGTCCCATTTGTTTACTTTTGTTTTTATTTCCATTTCTCTAGGAGGTGGATCAAAAAGGATCTTGCTGTGATTTTTGTCATAGAGTGTCCTGCTTATGTTTTCCTGTAAGTGTGTGATAGTTTCTGGCCTTACATTTAGGTCTTTAATCCATTTTGAGCTCATTTTTGTGTATGGTGTTCGGGAGTGATCGAATCTCATACTTTTACATGTACCTTTCCAGTTTTCCCAGCACCACTTATTGAAGAGGCTGTCCTCTCTCCACTGTACATTCCTGCCTCCTTTATCAAAAATAAGGTGACCATATGTGTGGGGGTTTATCTCTGGGTTTTTTATCCTGTTCCATTGATCTATCTTTCTGTTTTTGTGCCAGTACCATACTGTCTTTTTTTTTTTTTTTTTTACATCTTTATTGGGGTATAATTGCTTTACAGTGGTGTATTAGTTTCTGCTTTACAACAAAATGAATCATCCATATGTATACACATGTTCCCATATCTCCTACTTCTTGCATCTCCCTCCATCCCACCCTCCCTATCACACCCCTCCAGGTGGTCACAAAGCACCGAGCTGATCTCCCTGTGCTATGCGGCTGCTTCCCACTAGCTACCTACCTTAGGTTTTGTAGTGTATATATGTCCATGCCTCTCTCTCGCTCTGTCACAGTTCACCCTTCCCCCTCCCCATATCCTCAAGTCCGTTCTCCAGTAGGTCTGTGTCTTTATTCCTGTCTTACCCTTAGGTTCATCATGAAGTTTTTTTTCTTTAATTCCATATATATGTGTTAGCATATGGTATTTCTCTTTCTCTTTTCGACTTACTTCACTGTGTATGACAGACTCTAGGTCTATCCACCTCATTACAAATAGCTCAGTTCCGTTTCTTTTTATGGCTGAGTAATATTCCATTGTATATATGTGCCACATCTTCTTTATCCATTCATCCGATGATGGGCACTTAGGTTGTTTCCATCTCTGGGCTATTGTAAATAGATCTGCAATGAACATTTGGTACATGACTCTTTTTGAATTTGGTTTTCTCAGGGTATATGCCCAGTAGTCGGATTGCTGGGTCATATGGTAGTTCTATTTGTAGTTTTTTAAGGAATCTCCATACTGTTCTCCAGAGTGGCTGAACCAATTCACATTCCCACCAGCAGTGCAGGAGTGTTCCCTTTTCTCCACATCCTCTCCAGCATTTATTGTTTCTAGATTTTTTGATGATGGCCACTCTGAGTGGTGTGAGATGATATCTCATTGTAGTTTGGATTTGCACTTCCCTAATGATTAATGATGTTGAGCATTCTTTCATGTGTTTGTTGGCAGTCTGTGTATCTTCTTTGGAGAAATGTGTATTTAAATCTTCTGCTCATTTTTGGATTGGGTTGTTTGTTTTTTGTTATTGAGCTGCATGAGCTGTTTATAAATTTTGGAGATTAATCCTTTGTCAGTTGCTTCATTTGCAAATATTTTCTCCCATTCTGAGGGTTATCTTTTGGTCTTGTTTATGGTTTCTGTTGGTGTGCAAAAGCTTTGCAGTTTCATTTGGTCCCATTTGTTTATTTTTGTTTTTATTTCCATTTCTCTAGGAGGTGGGTCAAAAAGGATCTTGCTGTTATTTATGTCATAGAGTGTTCTGCCAATGTTTTCCTCTACGTGTGTGGTAGTTTCTGGCCTTACATTTAGGTCTTTAATCCATTTTGAGCTCATTTTTGTGTATGGTGTTAGGGAGTGATCTAATCTCATACTTTTACATGTACCTGTCAAGTTTTCCCAGCACCACTTGTTGAAGATGCTGTCTTTTCTCCACCGTACATTCCTGCCTCCTTTATCAAAGATAAGGTGACCATATGTGTGAGGGTTTATCTCTGGGTTTTCTATCCTGTTCCATTGATCTATCTTTCTGTTTTTGTGCCAGTACCATACTGTCTTGATTACTGTAGCTTTGTAGTATAGTCTGAAGTCAGGGAGCCTGATTCCTCCAGCTCCATTTTTCGTTCTCAAGATTGCTTTGTCTATTCGGGGTCTTTTGTGTTTCCATACAAATTGTGACATTTTTTGTTCTAGTTCTGTGAAAAATGGCAGTCGTAGTTTGATAGGTTCCTTTAAATTTAAATCACCAAATTATCATCTGAGGTAATTGCCTTTCAGCCTGAAAAGTTTTCTAGTGTTTCTTGTAAGGCGAATCTAGCAATGAGTTTTCTCAATTTTTATTTATCTGTAAAGTCTTTCTTTTGCCTTAATTTTTTTAATATTAATTTTGTTCTATGTAAGATTCTTGCTTGACAGTGTTTTTCCTTAAGCAGTTGAATATGTTATCCTACTGCCCTTTGACCTCCACTGTGTATGATGAGACAACAGCTCTTAATCTTATTGGGGTTCCTTTATAACAGACATATCATTTTTCTCTTTCAGTTTTGAAGATTTCCTTATTGTTGATTTTCAGCATTTTACTATCATGTGTCTGTTTATGAGTCTCTTTGAATTTATCCTACTTGGACTTCATTGAGCTTCATGGATATGTATGTTATCATTTTAAAAATAAATTTGATGGATTGGAATATTGAGATTGACATATATGCACTATTGATACTATGTATAAAATAGATAACTAATGAGAACCTACTGTGTAGCACAGGGAACTCTACTCAATGCTCTATGGTGACCTAAAAGGGAAGGAAATCCAAAAAAGAGTGGATATATATATATATATATATATATATATATATGTATAGCTGATTCACTTTGCTGTACAGTAGAAACTAACACAACATTGTAAAGCAAGTACACTCCAATATATATATTTTTTTAATTTGAGAAGTTTTCAGCTAGTATTCCTTTGAATAATTTTCTTCAAGTTATTTCTCACTTCTCCTTCTGGTGTCCCCATTATGTACATGGTAACTTTCTCAATGTTGTCTTACATTTCTTTGAAGCTCTGTTAGTTTCTTCATTCTTTTTTTCTCTGTTCTTTAGTTTGCATAATCTCTGTCAGTTTGTGTTCAATTTGCTAATTCGTTTTTCTGCCAGTCAAATCTGTTGTTGAGCCCCTCTATAAGAATTTTACTTCAGTTATTGTACTTTTCAAGTCCAAAATTTACCTTTGGTTCTTTCTATTTTTTTCCTTTTTCTGTAAAAGAAAAAAAATTTTAATTGGAGTATAGTTGCTTTACAATGTTGTGTTAGTTTCTGCTGTACAGCAAGGTGAATCAGCTATACATATGCATATATCCCCTCCTTTGTGGATTTCCTTCCCATTTAGGTCACCACAGAACACTGAGTCGAGTTCCCTGTGCTATACAGTAGGTTCTCATTAGTTACCTATTTTATACATAGTAGCATATATATGTCAATCCCAAATTACCAATTCATCCTACCCCCCTTTCCCTCCTCTATGTCCATATATTTGTTCCCTACGTCTGTGTTTCTATTTCTGATTTGCAAATAGGCTCATCTCTACCATTTTTCTAGATTCCACATATATGCATTAATATATGATATTGTTTTTCTCTTTCTGACTTACTTCACTCTGTATGATCGTCTATAGGTCCATCCATGTCTCTGCAAATGGCACCATTTCATTCCTTCTTATGGTTGTGTAATAATTCCATTGTATATATGTAACATTTGGTTCTTTGTAGAAATTTGGTTCTTTTTAAAACTTAAAAAAAATTCTTCTATCTATTTATGATCTTTTTATTGAAAGGTAGTTGATTTACAATGTTGTGTTAATTTCTGCTGTACAGCAAATTGACTAGTTTTACACATATACACCTTATTTTTAAAATTTTCTTTTCCATTATGGTTTATCCCAGGAAATTGGATATACTTCCCTGTGCTGTACAGTAGGACCTTGTTTTTTATCCATTCTAATTGTAATACTTTGCATCTACCAACCTCAAATTCCCAGTCCATCCCTCTCCCTCCCCCACTCCCCTTTGGCAACCACAAGTTTGATCTCTATGTCTGTGAGTCTGTTTCTGTTTTGTAGATAGGTTTATTTGTGCCATATTTTAGATTCCACATATAAGTGATATCATATGGTATTTATCTTTTCTTGACTTAATTCACTTAGTATGAAAATCTCTAGTAGCATCCATGTTGCTGCAAATGGCATTATTTTGTTCCTTTTTATGGCTGAGTAGTATTCCATTCTATATAGGTACCACATCCTCTTTATTCATTCATCTGTTGATGGACATTTAGGTTGTTTCCATGTTTTGCCTATTGTGAATAGTGCTACTATGAACATAGAGGTCCATGTATCTTTTTGAATTTTAGTTCTGTCCAGGTATATGTCCAGGAGGGGGGTTGCTGGAGCATATGGTAATTCTATTTTTAGTTTTCTGAGGAACATCCATACTCTTTTCTACAGTGGCTGCAACAACTTACATTCCCACCAACAGTGTAGGAGCGTTCCCTTTTTTCCATACCCTCTCCAGCATTTTTTATTTGTAGACTTTATAATGATGGCCATTCTGACCAGTGTGAGGTTGTACCTCATTGTAGTTTTGATTTGTGTTTCTCTAATAATTAGTGATGTTGAGCATCTTTTCATGTGCCTACTGGCCATCTGTATGACTTCTTTGGATAAATGTCTATTAAGGTCTTCTGCCAATTTTTTGATTGGATTGTTTGGGGTTTTTTTTGTTGTTGTTGAGTTGTATGAGCTGTTTGTATATTTTGGAGATTAAGCCTTTGTCAGTGACATCATTTGCAAATATTTTCTCCCATTCTGTAGGTTGTCTTTTCATTTTGTTTATGGTTTCCTTTGCTGTGCAAAAGCTTGTAAGTTTGAGCAGGTCTGATTTGTTTATTTTTGTTTTTATTTCTATTGCCTTGGGAGATTGAACTAAGAAAACATTGGTATGATTTATGTCAGAGAATATTTTTTCCTCTGCTCTCTTCTAGGAGTTTTATGGTGTCATGTCTTATGTTTAAGTCTTTAAGCCATTTTGAGTTTATTTTTGTGCATGTTGTGTGGGTGTGTTCTAACTTCATTGTTTTACATGCAGCTGTCCAATTTCCCACAACCACTTTCTGAAAAGACTGTCTTTTCCCCATTTTATATTCTTGCCTCCTTTGTTGGAGATTAATTGACTGTAGGTGTATGGGTTTATTTCTGGGCTCTCTACTGTGTTCCATTGATCTATATGTCTGTTTTTGTACAAATACTACACTGTTTTGATTACTGTAGCTTTGTAGAATTGTCAAGTCTGGGAGAGTTATGCTTCCTGCTTTGTTTTTGTTCCTCAGAATTGCTTTGGCAATTCTGGGTCTTTATGGTTCCATATAAATATTTGGATTATTTGTTTTAGTTCTCCAAAAAAAATGTCTTGGATAATTTGATAGGAATTGCATTAGATCTGTAGATTGCTTTGGGTATTATTGCCATTTTAACAACATTAATTCTTACAATCCAAGAGCATGGGATATCTTTCTATTTCTTTGAATCCTCGTTAATTTCCTTTATTAATGTTTTATAGTTCTCAGCATATAAGTCTTTCACCTCCTTGGTCAGGTTTATTCCTAGGTTTTTTTTTTTTTGGTACAATTTTAAAAGGTATTTTTTTGTTTTTATTTGTTTTGTTTTTGTTGTTTTTACATTCCCTTTCTGACATTTCATTGTTAGTGTAAAGAAATGTAAAGAAATCAATTTCTGAATGTTAATCCTGTATCCTGCTACTTTGCTGAATTCATTTATTAGATCTAGTAGTTTTTGTGTGTTGTCCTTAAGGTTTTCTCTATATAGTATCATGTCATCTGTATATAGTGACAATTTTACCTCTTCCCTTCCAACTTGGATATGTTTTATTTCTTTTTCATGTCTGATTGCTGTGGCTAGAAATTCCAATACTATGTTGAATAGAAGTGGTGAGAGTGGGCACCTGTTTCTTGTTTCAGATTTTAGTGGGAAGGCTTTCAGCTTTTCACCATTGAGTATTATATTGGCTGTGGGTTTGTCATAAATAGCTTTTATTATATCGAGATATGTTCCCTCTATACCCACTTTGGTAAGAGATTTTATCATGAATTGATGTTGCATTTTGTCAAATGCTTTTCCTGCATCTACTGAGATGATCATGTGGTTTTTACTTTTCTTTTGTTAATGTGGTGCATTACATTGATTGATTTCCATACGTTGAACCATCCTTGTGAGCTTAACATGAATCCCACTTGGTCATGGTGTATGATCCTTTTTATGTGTTGTTGGATTTGGCTTGCTAATATTTTGTTGAGAATTTTTGCATGTATTTTCATCAAAGATATTGGCCTGTAATTTTCTTTTTTGGTGGTATCTTTGTCTGATTTTAGTATCATGTTAATGATGGCTTCATCAAATGTCCTTGGGAGTGTTCCCTCCTCTTCACTCTTTTGGAAGAGTTTGAGGAGAATTTGTATAAATTCTTCTTTTTATGAACTTAAAAAAAACTGTAAAACCATCTGATCCTGGACTTTTGTCTGGGAATTTTTTAAACTACAGATTCTATTTCACTTCTAGTGATTGGTTTGTTCAAATTATCTGTTTCTTCTTGATTTAATTTTGGTGGGCTGTATGTTTCTAGGAAGTTGTCCATTTCTTCTAGGTTGTCAAATTTGTTGGCATATAATTATTCATAGTATTATCTTATGTTTTTTTTTTTTATTTCTGCAGTATTGTTTGAGATTTCTCCTCTTTCAATTTTTATTTTGTTTATTTGGGTTCTCTCTCTTTTCTTCTTGGTGGGCCTGGCCAGATATTTGTCACCTTTGTTTACCCTTTCAAAGAACCAGCTCTGGGTTTTATTGATTTTTTCCTATGTTTTTTTTAAATTTCTATTTTAGCTATTTCCTCCCTGATCTTTGTTATTTCCTTCCTTCTGTTGACTTTAGGTTTTGTTTTTTCTGTTTTTTCTAATTTATTTTTTATCATTTTTATCAATATTTTCTCCATACCTTCCTATACTTCTTTAATCAAACTTTTCTTTTTTTCTGTGAACACATTTATAATGGCTACTTTAAAAATATTTTCTTCTTAAATCTGACATCTGGGCACTCTAACAGGTAGTTTCTGTTGCTTTCTTTTTCTCTGGTCACACTTTCTCATTTCTTTGTATTCTTTGTAATATTTTTTTGTTGGAAACTAGAAATTTTATATAATATATTGTAGCAATTCTGTGTATTGGTCCTCCTACCCCTGGGGCTTGTTATTATTATTAAGTTGTTTAGTGAGTGGCTGGGTTATTTTAGTGAAATATACTACCCTCCAACTTTTCACAGTTTTAAATCTCTGATATTCCTCAGTGAGATGAAACTTGAATATGTCTACAGTCACCAGGGGATGATAGTGGTAATGGTAGAGCTCTCTTCCACTCTTTCTCTGATAACATCCAGCAGTGAAGCTCCACTAATTGGTCCTTTATTGCTCTATTGTTTACATAATGTGGTGGAGCATAAAATTCATCCAGAAACTAATATAATAAAATTGTGTTCCTTTTATGGAAAGGTTTCAGTGGTCATTATTTGATATTTGTTCTGACATCAGCAGAGCTCCTCCCAGATCTCTTATTTCTTAGTTTTCTCCTCCAAGTTAGCCAGTCTACATTTTAGATTGTATCTTCATTAGATATATGAATTTCCTCTCAATTCACTTTGCCACAACTTCACTGGGTTTGAGCATACTCTTAGATTTAAACTTTTCCATACTCTCATGAATGAAGTCAGTTACTTTAGGAAGGGATTAGGAGCTGTCAGTTTTATGTCCTGCTTCTCCACCCAGGCAAAAACTCTGAGCTAGGACTCTAGAGCTCCCACAACGGCAAGCACCTCTATGAGTGACAATCCTATTCTAGGAGCTGAGTGCTCAGTGGTGGTGAGGAGATCTGGGCAGTAGCCTGAAGCCCTCTCATCTTATTCTTCTTAGTGTTGAACCACCATCTCACATGCTGCAGTGAAAGCTATTGGTGCCTCAGTATACTCAACATGTCACACTCAAGGTATAGACTCCATTTCACATGTAGAGGTTTGGCATAAGAAGGAACCCCCCACCTCTAGACTGAACACCACTGGTATTTAACCTCAACAACAATCATCTGGGGTCCATGTGAGAAATGCTGTTTCCTGAAGTCCTGTTCCTCCAGGGAAGAATGCCCTCCTACTGGTAGCTGGGGGAAGAGGGATCCCTGTGTTCTTAGCTGCAGCTGTTTGAGGTGGAGTCTTCACCTTATTAATCTTGTAGCAGGATGGGAATGGGAATGTGTGATCTTGGTTCAAACAGACTCTTGACTTTCGTACTTAATTTTTATATATCTTCTTGAATAGATATTGTTTCATTTGCTGTTTGCCCTTGAGACCATTTCCAGAGTCTTTAAATGATTGTTTTTAAATAATGCTCACAAGTTTCTGTGGGGACTTGGTCAGTTCTGTCATGGCAAAAGTAATTCTACTGTTGAATATATATATGAGTTCCAACTTATCAAATTTTCTTTTGATGGATTGTGCTTTGATGTCAAGTCAATAAACTCATTGCTTAACTTTAGATTCCAAAGATTTTATCCTATTTTTCCTAAAATTTTTAATTTTTATATTTAAGTTGATGATAAAGTTTGATTAATTTTTGTATAAGGTATGAGTTTAGGCCAAACTTCCTTCTTTTTTGTCTATGAATATCCAACTGCTCCAGCACCATTTGTTGAAAAAGCTCTTCTTCTTCCATTGAATTGTTTTACACCTTTTTAAAAACTCAGTTGAACATATATGTGTGGGTTTATTTCTGGTCTCTTTATTATGTTCCACTGATCTTGTGTCTATCCCACATACAGTACCACAGTCTTGGTTACTGTAGCTATATAGGAAGACTTCATATCTGATAAAATTATTACTCTCACTTTGTAACTCTTTTTCAAAATTGTTTTAACTATTCTAGTTTCTTTGCCTTTTTATCCACATTTTATAAAAATCTTTTCTGTATACACAGAAAATTTTGCTGGGATTTTTACAGGAATTGTATTAAACCTGTATATCAATTTGGGGAGAACTGACATCTTTACTATGCTGTTTCTTCCAACCCATGAACATGGTTTTTCTTTCCATTTATTTAGGTTTTCTTTGATTTCTTTTATCAGCATTTTGTAATTTTCAGAATATGGATCCTATAACCTGGAGAAGAAAGGAAACAGTTTAAATATCCAATAATAGGGAATTGTTTAAATAAATATGGGACATATTTACAATGAGATACCCTGTAGCCAGTTGAACTGACAATGTAGAAATGTAGTTGACATAAATATTTATTGTTAAATATCAGAATGCCATTCATCTTTTTTTGCTTCTCCAGATTTATGACAAATGGGAAACATACACAAAGATCACTAGCCAAATGGGAAATAAGTGCTAATTTTATTCATTTGGGCAAGATTATTATAACCCTCAATGTAGAGCTATGATTTAGGGAAAGTAGTGCAGGTTTGATTCTGAACTGTGACATTTTCCCTCTCTTGAATCTGCAAAAATTGGCTTAGGTACATTTACTCAGCCAGTTCTATGGATGAGGATGAAAGTCTGCCACATACTTCAATTGCAGGCAGAAAAGAGTTAGGAGGACAGCTAAATGGCAGGTTCTGGACTCTTACCTAGTGCACTTATCTTATAGAGACAGGATGTGGAGGAAGGTCAGAAGTACCTAGACACAGGAAATGAAAAGAAAGTGGAATACTGTTTTTAAGTATGGTAACATTGCTGATGTATCACCTATCTCTCTCTCTATCTATCTATCTATCCCAATTTTTAAAATTAACAACTATTCTAATGGGAAGGAACAAACAGGGAATTAGTGAGATTTTGAAGAAATGGGTAATAAGTCCCTCTCTAGCATGAACCTGTATGGTGAGAAAGAACAGAGGTCTCCTGCATTTTAAATCTACAACATGAAAAGAGTGGCATACATTTTCCACCTCTGCACAACATTCACGATGCACTGTGAAGTGAAAGAAGTAGATTTCAAAATAGTCTGTGTGGTATGATCGTATTATTTTTAAAATTCAAACACAATAAACATAGATAAATGTGCAGAGAAAAATGTTCAGAAAGGTAGATAGCTCTCAATTTTAACAATACTTATCTCTAAGCAGTGAAATTCTAATTGATTTTTTCTTTTATTTTTATGTTGTTGTTTACATTGTCCTATCGTTGTATTGTGAACTTGTATAATTTTTAAAAATTAAGTTGTTTCAAAATTCTTAAGTCTGTATAATGGTACAATGGAGGCCCAAAGGAATATTTCAGAAATGGAAAGGCCCGTGGATACTAGTTAATCCACGTTTTTATGGTCTAATGTGGAAGCTAAGGCCCAAAGAGAAGAGACATTTGAGCCAATCCTGATCCTTCATGGCCCTGCACTGGAAGAATAGACAGCCTCTCCTCCTCCTCAGAGGCAACAGAGACTTAAATTACTACCCAAAATTCACAAAGCTAGTGGGAGGCACATTCAGGATCTGAAACCAGCCAGAACACCCTCCTCCAGACATTTAGCTCTGAACAATCATGAGGCTTTCTAGCATACGTATCAGGTAATGAGCTTGCCAAGACTAGGTTGTTCTTTATTTCACTTACAGAGTCACCTTATTAGAAATCTCTTCCTTTGGGTATCTGAGTGAGGCACATTATCAATCACTTGTTATGAATTATTAAATAATATAAAAGTGATATAAAATAAGCCAGCCTGAAAACCAGCAGGAACTGCTTCCCTTCTGAGCATACTGGAAGCAGGAGCATTCATCTTCTCTCATCATACATGCAGCCCAAACCAAAGTCATTTTCCCACTGCTCTCTACTTCCTCCTCACCAAGTTTCTCTTGGGAACTTGAAAGTTGAGCACCTTAGGCCTTGACTCAGGGAAGGAAGAAAGAGAACGAGAACAGGAAGATTTCCTTTGAGGGCACCTAGAATGACAGCGTGGTGCAGTGGTGAAAGTACCAGTTTTGGGGCACACAAACTGAGTTCAAATCCTACCACTGTCAGGTGTTAGAGTAGAACCTCAACTAGGTCCTTCCATCTTTTAAGTCTTAGTGTTCCCTCATCTGGGAAAATGGTATATAGTGGGTTTCAATGATCCACTTTCTCACTTCCATCTCGTTAGTTTCTGTTTTGAATACGTCTTCCCTGTCTTCTTCCAAGAATCTGGCACTGGAAATGTTGCACTTTTCTTGGAGTGTGGGCCTACTCAAGCATTCTCATGCCTCTTGAGCCCCAATCCAGTGCTTTGGGGTTTGCAAACAGCAAATGCAAAACAGATTTCTGCTGCATACTCACATACTGCAGAGCTTTGCGTGACTCCAGCAGTTCAGACAGAATGCTCCTAATGGAGTGGACTGGAGGGTGAGGCTTGTCACCAATCACTGAAAGCTTCATCCACTGGAGACCAGATGGGCTCTAAGGCCGCCAGCTCCTTGGCCGTGGATATAGGGGCTTGTCAGGGGAAAGCTGATCCCACTGTGGGTGTAAGCTACCCTGATCCAGAGGCCCATGACAGAGCAGAAAGAACATTAGAGTGGGAATTGCATAGTTGTACAATGTGGCCTTGCACAAGTCATAACCCTTCTCTGGAACATAGTTTTTTCATTTTGAAAATGGGGTTAATAGCCTCTGATCCGTTTATTTCACAGGGAAGGATTAAAATAAATCATAAGCATGTGTGCCTTAAAAACTTTACTGCTCTATTTACACATGTGTTGTTATTATTATTATTGCTTAATCTACATACCCACCTCTGGAATTTCGAGTTAGTAGAGCCTAAGACCAGGAGAATCAGTTAAACCGGGGTCTAAGCCCTCCTGGGAAATATAGTGAAGACGGCTTTGTAACTGATAATAAACATTAGACTCTGGCACAAAAAGAGAGGACAACAAATGAGCCAATTTAGGCATAGGGGCAACAATTGCTCCAGGAGGGTAGAATGCCCATCCTGAGGAAGTACAAAAAATCAAACAAAGTACCTAATCTTAGAACCATGGGTTACTCATTTTGTGAAAGATGTTTGGGATATAACAAGGCATGCTGCCCTGTCTTTAAAGAGCTTATTTTGACAGGTTTCTGAAAAGAAAACTTGAATGCTTTTGGGGGGCCTCCAAATAACTGTAGTCTCATAAATAGGGACTTTCCCATGGTTAGCCTTGTTGACTGAAGTCCGTTCAGGGAAACATCCTTCTGAGGAGCAGTTGAGCAGATTCTGTTTTTCAGAATCAGCCTCGGAGCTTGAAAACAGAATGAGAAAACAACATAAATAGGCCCCAAAGAATCTGAAGTAAGAAAACTTATCAAACAGCCTTATAGCAAGGACCCAAGAGTATATGACCCAGTTCAGAGAGATTTTGAGGAAATAAGAACATTTAGGTCATAGGCCAGAGTCCAGTAAAGGCAAGCCAGAGGCAGGGATGGGATGTTTAAACTCCTAGAAAACTGAACCAGACTTAGGCTAGAAACCTAAGTGTCCTCTTTTCTTGTTTCCTTTCTGTTCTCCAAAGTCCCAGTATCACAGTTCTCTGACTTGACCTTCAGCCTTGCATTCCCCACAGGCCTTGTCTCCTGAAGGTTCCTGTAAGACAGCGCTGTTTAAATGCTCCTGTCTAGGCTGAGCAAGTAACACTAGCAGTTTTCTCCTTCCCTTGCCTAATCCTCAGTTGCCTTCCACAAAGCTTCTGTATGTACCCTCTCAGGCTCAGTTGATTTCTGAAGGCTACATTCTTGTACTCTATTTTTAATAGTTCTTCTTTTGTCTTGATCCCCATTTACCACCTCACTGCTTCATGTTCAGATTCTCTCTTTCTATCTAGTCCCAGAGTGACACATAGATAACATTTCATGGAAAATCAATTAGTTTTGACTGCTTGGAACACCATGTTGGGAAGTATTATGTGGCTCTATCTGGCCTTGGTGGGAGAGTACTATGACTGATTAGTACAGTATATCATAAGAGAGTGGATTGATGGGGAATTGTTAATGACAGTATATGGTCTGTATATTTGTTGGCTGGGATGAGCCACTTTGGATATATATTTTGAGAGCACATTTGGCTTTAATTTTGGCTTATTTGAGATACTGACTTTTAGATCAATTCCAAGCTTCACCCTCAGACTTACTTGTCCCACTCACTTTGCAACAGCCTGTAAGAAAGTATTCTTGAATACTGACTATGCTCTCAGGACTCCATGATGTAGTCAGTACTAGGACTTTGGGCTTCTGTCTAGGAGACAGAAGTTGGGAGAACAGGGAGGAAGTGCAGGATGCAAACAATAGGAAAGTTCAACCGCTCTGTATTTTCTGGCTTGTGTGTGCCCAGTCCAGTGTCAGGACATGACTGATAGGATAAAGAGAACACAAAGATGCTGCCTTATGTAAACTCTTGCTCTACATGCCTGGGCTCAAATACCTGTTGGGCCATTATCAGAGCTCATCATTCTAGCCATTCTTTTTTTTCTTTATCAGCATCTTAGAGGGAAGGACACTCCTAAGAAATAATTTAGTTTACGTTTTTCACAATCAAGCCTGACAATCCTGCCCCAATTTTCAAATAAGCGCTTCATATTCCTCAGGAAAATCCTTTTTTTCCCCAAATGTCCAGAAAAAGATATGGATTTCTTCTTGCCCTGTCCATTATGGCCCTCCCCAAGGAGCCCTGATAGTTATATAAACTAAACATTGTATTTACCTTTGAATAACAGAAAAGAGTAGTTTTTATTATGGGTTTTATTTTTCTCACATAGTGATAAGTCCATTGTAGGTGACTCCTTGATGTTCTGAGAAATCTGTTTCTGGTCTTCCACTCAGCCTGGACTGCCACATTTGGTTGTGACAATTTTCACTCCTCACTGATGCCCAGTGATGCCCAGTGAAGTGGTAAGTGAAAGCTGAAATTGACCCTGACTTTGTGTGGAGGTAATACCTTTTTCTCTTTCTCACAAACGTGCTATACGGTTCGGCTATGGTTAGCCATATCGTCTCAAGACAATAAAATGGCTACTCTACTTCCCGTATCATATACATTTAAAGATAAGAAGAAATGAAAAGGCAGAGAGTGAAAGAAGTATACAATATGAGTCATCCTGACTTAGCATTTCTAGAAGCCCGATCTGGAGCCTTGCATCACAATGACCTGAACTCTGTTACAAGCCCACTCCTAAGGCTGGGAAATCTATGTCTTTTTTCAACTGGAATAACTGTCACACAAGAACTCAGAGTGTTCTTACTAAGAAGGAAATGTTGAATAATGCACAGATGGAAAGTATTTTTCACAATAATCATGAGTCAATAATTTTTTAAAAATTGTGGGGAGTTACTATGTACCAGATACTGTTCTACACAATGAGGATACAGCAGTGACTAGGACAAGAATGTTCTCTATTTTAGGTACATCACCTAAGCTCTATGAACCTAACTTTTCTTACTTAAGAGTGATGATAATACCTAACTTGCATGATTGTTGTAAATATTAGAGATACAATAGACAAAAGTCCTAACACATAGCATAGCATATGCTCAACAAACTATAGTCATATATATGTATACATATATATAAATAATGAATAAATTGTCTTAGTACCATTTGTTCAGTAATCTATACATTCCCTATTGATATGGAAACTGCCTAATTCCACACTAAATCACAATATATTATCTTTTTTCCCCAGTTTTATTGAGATGTATTTGACATATAACATTGCATCAAGTTTAAGGTGTACAACATAATGATTTGATAAATGAATATATATCAAAATGATATCCACAATAACTTTGGTTAACATTTATTATCTCACATAGATACAATTTTTTTGTGTGTGATGAGAACTTTTAATATCTACTCTTAAAAAATTCCAAATATACAATGCAGCATTGTTGACTATAGCCACCATGCTGCGTATATCCCTGTAACTTTATCTCATAACTTTAATGTGTGCATTTTCACTTCCTTCAGCCATTTTCCTCACCGCATCCCCGACTCTGGCAACCATCAATCAGTTCTCTGTTTCTATGCGTTTAGGTTTTTTAGTCCCATATATAAGTGAAATCATTCAAAATTTGTCTTTTTCTTTTTTTACATCTTAATTGGAGTATAATTGCTTTACAATGGTGGGTTAGTTTCTGATTTATAACAGTGAATCAGTTATACATATACAACTGTTCCCATTTCTCTTCCCTCTTTCGTCTCCCTCCATCCCATCCTCCCTATCGCACCCCTCCAGGTGGTCACAAAGCACCGAGCAGATCTCCCTACGCTATGCGGCTGCTTCCCACTAGCTATCTACATTACGTTTGGTAGTGTATATATGTCCATGGCTCTCTCGCGCTTTGTCACAGCTTACCCTTCCCCCTCCCATATCCTCAAGTCCATTCTCTAGTAGGTCTGTGTCTTTATTCCTGTCTTACCCCTAGGTTCTTCATGACATTTTTTTCTTAAATTCCATATATATGTATTAGCATACAGTATTTCTCTTTCTCTTTCTGACTTACTTCACTCTGTATGACGGACTCTAGGTCTATCCACCTCATTACAAATAGCTCACGTTCATTTCTTTTTATGGCTGAGTAATATTCTATTGTATATATGTGCCACATCATCTTTATCCATTCATCCGATGATGGACACTTAGCTGTTTCCACCTCTGGGCTATTATAAATAGAGCTGCAATGAACATTTTGGTACATGACTCTTTTTGAATTATGGTTTTATCAGGGTATATGCCCAGTAGTGGGATTGCTGGGTCATATGGTAGTTCTATTTGTAGTTTTTTAAGGAACCTCCATACTGTTCTCCATAGTGGCTGAACCAATTCTCATTCCCACCAGAAGTGCAAGAGTGTTCCCTTTTTCCACACCCTCTCCAACATTTATTGTTTCTAGATTTTTTGATGATGGCCATTCTGACTGGTGTGAGATGATATCTCATTTTAGTTTGGATTTGCATTTCTCTAATGATTAATGATGTTGAGCATTGTTTCATGTGTTTGTTGGCAGTCTGTATATCTTCTTTGGAGAAATGTCTATTTAGATCTTCTGCCCATTTCTTGGATTGGGTTGTTTGTTTTTTTGTTATTGAGATGCATGAGCTGCTTATAAGTTTTGGAGATTAATCCTTTGTCAGTTGCTTCATTTGCAAATACTTTCTCCCATTCTGAGGGTTGTCTTTTGGTCTTGTTTATGGTTTCCTTTGCTGTGCAAAAGCTTTGAAGTTTCATTAGGTCCAATTTGTTTATTTTTGTTTTTATTTCCATTTCTCTAGGAGGTGGGTCAAAAAGGATCTTGCTGTGATTTATGTCATAGAGTGTCCTGCCTGTATTTTCCTCTAGGAGTTTGATAGTTTCTGGCCTTACATTTAGGTCTTTAATCCATTTTGAGCTTATTTTTGTGTAGGGTGTTAGGGAGTGATCTAATCTCATACTTTTACTTGTACCTGTCCAGTTTTCCCAGCACCACTTATTGAAGAGTCTGTCCTTTCTCCACTGTACATTCCTGCCACCTTTATCAAAGATAAGGTGACCATATGTGGGTGGGTTTATCTCTGGGCTTTCTATCCTGTTCCATTGATCTATCTTTCTCTTTTTGTGCCAGTACCATACTGTCTTGATAACTGTAGCTTTGTAGTATTGTCTGAAGTCAGGGAGCCTGATTCCTCCAGCCCCATTTTTCGTTCTCAAGATTGCTTTGTCTATTCAGGGTCTTTTGTGTTTCCATACAAATTGTGAAATATTTTGTTCCAGTTCTGTGAAAAATGTCAGTGGTAGATTGATAGGGATTGCATTCAAGCTGTAGATTGCTTTGGGTAGTAGAATCTAGTAGAGTCATTTTCACAATGTTGAATCATCCAATCCAAGAACGTGGTATATCTGTCCATCCATTTGTATCATCTTTAACTTCTTTCCTCAGTGTCTTATAATTTTCTGCATACAGGTCTTTTGTTTCCTTAGGTAGGTTTATTCCTAGATATTTTATTCTTTTTGTTGCAATGGTAAATGGGAGTGTTTTTTTTATTTCACTTTCAGATTTATTATCATTATTGTATAGGAATGCCAGAGATTTCTGTGCATTAATTTTGTAACCTGCTACTTTACCAAATTCATTGATTAGTTCTAGTAGTTTTCTGGTAGCATCTTTAGGATTCTCTATGTATAGTATCATGTCATCTGCCAACAGTGACATCTTTACTTCTTCTTTTCCGATTTCGATTCCTTGTATTTCCTTTTCTTCTCTGATTGCTGTGGCTAAAACATCCAAAACTATGTTAAATAAGAGTGGTGAGAGTGGGCAACCTTGTCTTGTTCCTGATCTTAGTGGAAATACTTTCAGTTTTTCACCATTGAGGACAATGTTGGCTGTGAGTTTGTCATATATGCCCTTTATTATGTTGAGGAAAGTTCCTTCTATGCCTACTTTCTGCAGGGTTTTTATCATAAATGGGTGCTGAATTTTCTCGAAAGCTTTCTCTGCACCTATTGAGATGATCATATGCTTTTTCTCCTTCAATTTGTTAATACGTTTTTTCACATTGATTGATTTGTGTATATTGAAGAATCCTTGCATTCCTGGAATAAACCCCACTTGATCATGGTGTATGATCCTTCTAATGTGCTGTTGGACTCTGTTGGCTAGTACTTTGTTGAGGATTTTTGCATCTATGTTCATCAGTGATATTGGCATGTAGTTTCCTTTTTTTGTGACATCCTTGTCTGGTTTTGGTATCAAGGTGTTGGCAGCTTCGTAGAATGAGTTTGGGAATGTTCCTCCCTCTGTTATATTTTGGAAGTGTTTGAGAAGGGTAGGTGTTAGCTCTTCTCTAAATGATAGAATTTGCCTGTGAAGCCCATCTGGTCCTGGGCCTTTGTTTTTTGGAAGATTTTTAATCACAGTTTCAATTTCAGTGCTTGTGATTGGTCTGTTCATATTTTCTATTTCTTCCTGATTCCACCTTGGCAGGTTGTGCATTTCTAAGAATTTGTCCATTTCCTCCAGGTTTTCCATTTTATTGGCATAGAGTTGCTTGTAGTAACCTCTCATGATCTTATGTATTTCTGCAGTGTCAGTTGTTACTTCTCCTTTTTCATTTCTAATTCTATTGATTTGAGTCTTCTCCCTTTTTTTCTTGATGAATCTGGCTAATGGTTTATCAATTTTGTTTATCTTCTCAAAGAACCAGCTTTTAGTTTTTTGATCTTTGCTTTCATTTTTGTCATTTCTTTTTCAGTTATTTCTGATCTGATCTTTATGATTTCTTTCCTTCTGCTAACTTTGGGGTTTTTTTGTTCTTCTTTCTCTAATTGGCTTAGGTGCAAAGTTAGGTTGTTTATTCGAGATATTTCCTCCTTCTTAAGGTAGTATTGTATTGCTATAAACTTCCCTCTTAGAACTGCTTTTGCTGCATCCCATAGGTTTTGTTTCATCATGTCTCCATTGTCATTTGTTTCTACGTATTTTGTGATTTCCTCTTTGATTTCTTCACTGATCACTTCGTTATTAAGTAGTATATTATTTAGCCTCCATGTGTTTGTAATTTTTACAGATCTTTCCCTGTAATTGATATCTAGTCTCATAGCATTGTGGTCGGAAAAAATACTTCATACAATTTCAATTTTCTTAAATTCACCAAGGCTTGATTTGTGAACCAAGATATGATCTGTCCTGGAGCACGTTCCATGAGCACTTGAGCAATATGTGTATTCTGTAGTTTTTGGATGGAATGTCCTATAAATAATAATTAAGTCCACCTTGTTTAATGCATCATTTAAAACTTGTGTTTCCTTATTTAGTTTCATTTTGGATGATCTGTCCATTGGTGAAAATGGGGTGTTAAAGTCCCCTACTATGATTATTTTACTGCCTATTTCCCCTTTTATGGCTGTTAGTGTTTGCCTTATGTATTGAGGTGCTCTTATGTTGGGTGCATAAATATTTACAACTGTTATATCTTCTTGCTTGATTGATCCCTTGATCATTATGTAGTGTCCTTCTTTGTCTCTTCTAATAGTCTTTATTTTAAAGTCTATATTGTCTGATATGAGAATTGCTACTCCAAATTTCTTTTGGTTTCAATTTGCATGGAATATCTTTTTCCATCCCCTTACTTTCAGTTTGTATGTGTCTCTAGGTCTGAAGTGGGTCTCTTGTAGACAGCATATATATGGGTCTTGTTTTTGTATCCATTCAGCCAATCTGTGTCTTTTGGTGGGAGCAATTAGCCCATTTACATGTAAGGTATTTATTGATATATATGTTCCTATTCCCATTTTCTTAATTGTTGGTGTCGTTATTGTGGATCTTTTCCTTCTCTTGTGTTTCTTGCCTACAGAAGTTCCTTTAGGATTTGTTGTAAATGTGGTTTGGTGGTGCTGAACTCTCTCAGCTTTTGCTTGTCTGTAAAGGTTTTAATTTCTCCATCAAATCGGAATGAGATCCTTGCTGGGTAGAGTATTCTTGGTTGCAGGTTTTTCTCCTTCATCACTTTAAATATGTCCTGCCTGTCCCTTCTGGCTTGCAGAGTTTCTGCTGAAAGATCAGCTGTTAACCTTATGAGGATTCCCTTGTGTGTTATTTATTGTTTTACCCTCTCTGCTTTTAATATGTTTTCTTTGTATTTAATTTTTCTCAGCTTGATTAATATGTGTCTTGGCGTCTTTCTCCTTGGATTTATCCTGTATGAGATTCTCTGTGTTTCCTGGACTTGATTAACTATTTCCTTTCCCATATTAGGGAAGTTTTCAACTATAATCTCTTCAAATATTTTCTCAGTCCCTTTCTTTTTCTCTTCTTCTTCTGGAACCCCTATAATTCGAAAGTTGGTGGGTTTATTGTTGTCCCAAGCATCTCTGAGACTGTCCTCAGGTCTTTTCATTCTTTTTTCTTTATTCTACTCTGCAGTAATTATTTCCACTATTTTATCTTACAGTTTACTTATCCATTCTTCTGCCTCAGTTATTCTGCTATTGATCCCAGCAAGAGTATTTTTAATTTCATTTATTGTGTTGTTCATCGTTGCTTGTTTCATCTTTAGTTCTTCTAGGTTCTTGTTACATGTTTCTTACATTTGTCTATTCTATTTCCAAGATTTTGGATCATCTTTACTATCATTATTCTGAATTCTTTTTCAGGTACACTTCTTATTTCCTCTTCATTTGTTAGGTCTGGTGGGTTTTTATCTTGCTCCTTCATCTGCTGTGTGTTGTTCTGTCTTCTCATTCTGCTTATCTTATTGTGTTTTGGGTCTCTTTTTTGCAGGCTGCAGGTTCATAGTTCCCGTTGTTTTTGGTGTCTTCCCCAGTGGCTAAGTTTTGTTCAGTGGGTTGTGTAGGCTTCCTGGTGGAGGGGACTAGTGCCTGTGTTCTGGTGTATGAGGCTGGATCTTGTCTTTCTGGTGGGCAGGTCCACGTCTGGTGGTGCATTTTTGGTTGTCTGTGGCCTTATTATGATTCTAGGCAGCCTCTATCTAATGGGTGGGGTTGTGTTCCTGTCTTGCTAATTGTTTGGCATAGGGTGTCCAGCATCTTGTGGTAGGCTGCACAAGATCCCCGGAAGGAAGGTGTGGATAGTGACCTGTGCTCGCACACAGGCTTCTTGGTGGCGGCAGCAGCAACCTTACTGTCTCATGCCCCTCTCCGTGGTCCACACTTTATCCACGGCTCCTGCCCATCTCTGGAGCTCCTTTAAGCAGTGCTCCTAATCCCCTCTCCTCACGCACCAGGAAACAAAGATGGAAGAAAAAGTATCTTGCCTTTTCAGTGGGTCCATACTTTCCCGGACTCCCTCCCGGCTAGCTGTGGTGCACTAATCCTTTCAGGCTCTGTTCATGCTGCCAGTCCTCTCCCTGTGCTCCGAGAGAGCCCAAGCCTCAGCTCCCAGCCCCACCCACCCTGGCGGGTGAGCAGACCAGCCTCTTGGGCTGGTGAGAGGCGGTCGGCACCAGTTCTCTGTTTGTGAATCTCTCCATTTTGCCCTCCACACTCCTGTTGCTGTGCTCTCCTCCACGGCTCTGAAGCTTTCCCCCTCCGCCACCCACACTCTCTGCCCCTGAAGGGGCTTCTTAGTGTGTGGAAACCTTTCCTCCTTCACAGCTCCCTCCCACTGCTGCAGGTCCCTTCCCTATCCTTTTGTCTCTGTTTATTCTTTTTTATTTTGCCTTACCTAGGTACGTGGGGAGTTTCTTGCCTTTTGGGAGGTCTGAGGTCTTCTGCCAGCATTCAGTAAGTGTTCTGTAGGAGTTGTTCCACGTGTAGATGTATTTCTGGTGTATCTGTGGGGAGGCAGTTGATCTCCACATCTTACTCTTCTGCCATCTTCCCCTCGTCTCCAAAATTTGTCTTTGTTTGACTTATTTCGCTTGCATAATTCCTTCAAGATTCTTCATGTAATCATAAGTGGCAAGATTTCTTTTTTTTATGGCTGAATAATCTTTCATTCTCTATATATACACCACATTTTCTTTATCCATTCATCTGTCAATGGACACTTAGGTTATTTCCATGTCTTGGCTACAGTAAATAATAAGGCAATAAACATGGGAGTGCAAATATCTCAAGATAGTGATTTTATTTCCTTCAAATATATACCCAGAAGTGGAATTGCTGTATCATTCGATAGCTCTATTTTTAATTTTTGAGAAACCTGCATACATTTTTTCCACTGTGGATATACTAATTTATCATCCTACCAAGAGTGCTGTATAGTTTTTTCTGCATCCTCGCCAACACTTGTTATCTCTTGTTTTTTTGATAACAGCCATTCTACAAGGTATGAGGTGATATTTCATTGTAGTTTTGATTTTCATTTTCCTGATACTTAGTGATGCTGAGTACCTTTTCACATACCTCTTGGCAATTTGAATACCTTATTTGGAGAAATGACTATTCAGGCCCTAGGCCCATACTGAATAGATGATGATGATGATGTTGATGATGATGATGATGATGATTTTGCTATTATGTGAATTCCATATGAATTTTGGATATTAACCCCTTATCACATATTTGGTTTGCAAATATTTCTCCCATTCCATAGGTTGCCTCTTCATTCTGTTGATTGTTTCTTTTGCTGTGCAAAAAAAAGAAAAAGCTTTTCATTTTGATGTAGCCATGCTTATTTATTTTTGCTTTTATTGCTTGTGCTTTAGGTGTCATATGCAAAAAATTACTGCCAAGACCAATGTCAAAGATATTTTCCCCTATTTTTTTCTAGGATTTCTATAATTTAAGGTTATACATATAAGCCCTTAATCTATTTTGGGATAATTTTTGAGTGGTGTAAACTAGTTTCATTCATTCATGTTTAAATATCCAATTTTCTCTAGACCATTTATTGAAGAAGCCATCTTCTGCATTACATATTATTGGATTCCTTGTCAAATATTAGTTGAACATATATGCATGGGTTTATTTCTGGGCTCTTGATTCTTTTCCATTGTTATATGTGCTTATGCCAATAGTATATTTTAAAATTACTATAGCTTTGTAATATAGTTTAAAATTAGGAAGTGTGATGCTTCCTGCTTTGTTCTTTTCAGTATTGATTTGACTGTTCAGGATCTTCTGTGGTTCCATACAAATTGTAGGATTGTTTTTTCTATTTCTATAAAAATTTCACTGGAATCTTGATAGGGATTCCATTGAATCTGTAGATGACTTTGGGTAACATAGATATTTTAACAATATTAATTCTCAAAGCCATGAATGTGAGACATCTTTTGCTTCAATTGTGTCTTATTCAATTTCTTTCATCAATGTCTTATAGTTTTCAGTGTACAGCTCTTTCACCTCCATGGTTAAATTTATTCCTAAATATGTTTATTGTTTTTGATGCTGTTGTAAATGGGATTGTTTTCTTTATTTCTTGTTCTGATATTTCCTGTTAATGTAAAGAAACACTACTGATTTTTATGTTGATTTTATGTCCTCCAACTTTACTGAAATTCATTGATTATATCTAAAAGTTATTTGGTGGAATCTTTAAAATTTTCTGTATATAAAATAGTGTCATATTCAAACAAAAACAATTTTACTTCTTCCTTTTTTATTCAGATGCCTCTTATTTCATTTTCTTGTCTAATTGCTCTGGCTAGGACAACCAGTACTATGTGGAATAGGAGTTGTGAGAGTAGGCACCTGTGTCTTATTCTTGAACTTTTAAAAATAAAAGTTTTCAATCTTTCATCTTAAGTATGATGTTAACTTTGGGATTGTCATATATGATCTTTATATGTTGAGGTAATTCCTTTTTTAATAGAACTATAGTTGATTTACAATATTATGTTATTTCAGATGTAAAGAAAAATGATTCAATTATATATGTACATTATATTTTTCAGATTATTTTCCATTATGGGTTATTACAAGAAATTGAATATAATTCCCTGTGCTATACAGTAAAACTTTGTTGCATATCTATTTCATGTATAGTAGTTTGTATCTCTTAATCCCATACTCCTCATTTGTCCCTCCCCCAATTTCCTTTCCCCTTGATAACCATAAGTTTTTTTCCTATGTTTGTGAGTCTGTTTTTGTTTTGCATATACATTCATATGTATTATTTTTTAGAGACCATATATAAGTGATATCATACAATATTTCTCTTTCTCTGTCTGACTTACTTCATTAAGTATAATATTGTCTATGTCAATCCATGATGCTGAAAATGGCAATATTTCATTCTTTTTTATGGTTGAGTAATATTCTATTGTATATATATACCACATGTTAAACCAGTCATCTCTTGTTGGGCACTTAGGTTGTTTCCTTGTCTTGGCTATTGTAAATTGTGCTGCTATGAATATTGGGGTGCATGTATCTTTTCATTTAGAGATTTTATTTTCTTTCCAAATATATACCCAGAAATGGGATTGCTTAGTCATATAGTAGCTCTATTTTTAGTTTTAAGGAACCTCCATACCTTTGTCAAAAGTAGTTGCACCAATTTACATTTCCAGCTACAGTGGACAAGGGTTCCCTTTACAACATCTCCAGAATTTATTAGTTGTAGATTTTCTGATGATAGCCATTCTGACAGGTGTGAGGTGATACCTCATTGTGGTTTTGAGTTCCATTTCTCTAATAATTAGCAATTCTGAACATGTTTTCATGTGCTTGTTGGCCATCTGTATGTCTTCTTCGGAAAAATGTCTATGTAGGTCTTCTGAACATTTTTTGATTGGGTTGGTCTCTTTTCTTTGATAATGAGTTGTATGAGCTGTATATATATTTTAGATATTAATTTCTTGTCAATAGCATAAATTGCAAATACTTTATCCCATTCCATAGGTTGTCTTTTCATTTTGTTGATGGTCTTCTTTGCTGTGCAAAAGCTTGTAAGTTTGATTAGGTCCCATTTGTTTATTTTTGCTTTTATTTCTTTTGCCTTGGGAGATTGATCTAAGAAAACGTTGCTGTGATTTATGTCAGAAAATATTTTGCCTGTGTTCTCTTTTGGAAGTTTTATGGTGTCATGTCTTATGTCTTTAAACCATTTTGAGGTTATTTTTGTATATGGTGTGAAGGAGTGTTCTAATTTCATTGATATACATGTAGCTGTCCAGCTTTCCCAACATCACTTGTTGAAGATAACTGTCTGTATAGTCTTGCCTACTTTGTCATAGATTAATTGACCATGAGTGTATAGATTTGCTTCTGGGCTCTCTGTTGTGTTTCATTGATCTATACGTATGTTTTTGTGCCAATACCATGCTGTTTCGATTACTATAGCATTGTAGTATTGTCTGAAGTCTGGGAGGGTTATGCCTCCAGCTTTCTTCTTTTCCCTTAGAAGAGCTTAGGCAATTCTGGGTCTTTTGTGGTTCCATATAAATTTTAGGATTATCTTTTCTAGTTTTGTGAAAAATGTCATGGGAAATTTATAGGGATTGCATTAAATCTGTAGGTTGCTTTGGATGGTATTACCCTTATAAAAATACAATTCTTACAACCCAAGAACATGGGATATCTTTTCATTTCTTTAAATCATCTTCACTTTCCTTGATCCATGTTTATAGCTTTCAGTGGATAGGTCTTTCACCTCCTTGGTTAAGTTTATTCCTAGGTATTTTATTTCATTTTTGTCATGATCTTAAACAGGATATTTTCTTTCCTTTCTGATATTTCATTTTTAATATGAAGAAATGCAGATATTTCTGTATATTAATCTTGTGTCCTGTTACATTGTTGAATTCACTTATTAGTTCTAATAATTTTGTGTGGATCCTTAGGGTCCTCTGTATAGTATATCATATCATCTGTAAATGGTGACAGTTTTAATTCTTCCTTTCCAATTTGGATACATTTTATTTCTTTTTCTTGTTTGCCTGCTGTGGCTAGGACTTCCAATACTATGTTGAATAGGCGTGATGAGAGTGGGCATCCTTGTCTTGTTCCTGAATTTAGCAGAACGCCTTTCATCTTTTCACCATTGAGTATTATGTTGGCTGTGGGTTTGTCATATGTGACCTTTATTATGTTGAGATATGTTCTCTCTATATCCACTTTGGTGAGAGTTTTTGTAATAAATGGATGCTGAATTGTGTCAAATGCATTTCCTGAATCTATTGAAATGATCATGTGATTTTCGTCTTTCCTATTGTTAATGTGATGTATCACATTGATTGATTTGCATATGTTGAATCATCTTTATGACACTGGAGTGCATCCCACTTGATCATGGTGTATGATCCTTATTAACTATTGTTGAATTTAGCTTGCTAGTAATTTGAGGATTTTTGCATCTATATTCATCAAAGATATTGGCCTGTAATTTTCTTTTTTTGCAGTTTCTTTTTCTGGTTTTGGTATCAGGTTGATGGTGGCTTCACAGAATGAACTTGAGAGTGCTCTCATCTCTTCAAATTTTGGAATAGTTTGAACAGGATAGGTTTAAGTTCTTTTTTGTGTGTTTGGTTGAATTCCCCAGTGAAGTTATCTTGTCCTGGACTTTTGTTTGGAGGGAGTTTTAAAATTACAGACTCTATTTTCCTTCTAGTAATTAATCTGTTTCAATTATCTGTTTCTTCTTTACTCAGTCTTGACAGGTTGTATGTTTTTAGAAACTTGTCCATTTCTTCTAGGTGGTCCAATTTGTTGGCATATAACCTTTTATAGTATTCTCTTATGATGTTTTGTATTCTGTTGTATCGGTTGTTGTTATTTCTCCTCTTTCATTTCTTATTTTATTTATTTTGGTTTTCTCACTTTTCTTCTTGGTGAGCCTAGCTAGACGTTTGCCAATTTTGTTTATCTTTTCAAAAACCCAGCTCTTCTTTATATTGATCTTTTCTATTTTATCTCTATTTTATTTATTTCCTCTCTGATCTTTATTATTTCCTTCCTTCTGATGACTTTGGGTTTTGTTTGCTCTAGTTTTCCGTATTTCTTTAGGTAGTAGGTTAGGTTGTTTATTTGAGATTTTTCTTCTTTTTGAGGTAGGTCTGTATGGCTATAAAGTTTTATCTTAGAACTGCTTATGCTGTATCCCATAGATTTTATAAGGTTGTGTTTTCATTTTCGTTGAGATATTTTCTGATTTCTTCTTTGATTTCATCATGGACCCATTGCTTTCTAATAGTATGCTGTTTTGTCTCCATGTGTTCATTCTTTTCCCGTTTATCTTTCTAGTTTCATACCATTGTGTCCAGAAAAAATGCTTGAAATAATTTCTGTCCTCTTAAATTTGTTAAGGCTTTTTTGTGTGTGACCTAGTTTGTGGTGTATCCTGGAGAACATCCCATGTGCTCTTGAAAACATTGTGTATTCTGTTTTTTTTTCAGGTATAGTGTCCGGTAGGTATCAATGAAGTCCAACTGGTCTATTGAGTCAGTTAGGACCTCTGTTACCTTATTGATTTTCTGTCTGCATGATCTTTTCATTGATGTCAGTGGATTGTTAAAATCTCCAAATATTATTGTCCATTTCTCCCTTTAGGTCTGTTAGTGTTTGTTTTATACATTTAGTTGTTCCTATTTGAGGTGTATTATTTGGTTATTAATGAGTGTAATGTCTTCTCTTTGTATTGATCTATTTACCATTATATAATGCCTGTCTTTTTCTTCCTTTATGGCATTTGTTTTAAAGTCTATTTTGTCTGATATGAGTATTGCTACCTCCACTTTTCTGTCCATTCTATTTGCATGAAATATCTTTTTCCATCCCCTCACTTTCAGTCTGTGTGTGTCTTTCTCCCTGAAGTGAGTCTCTTGTAGGCAGCATATTGTAGGTTCTTTTCTTTTTTTATCCAATCTGCCACTCTGTATCTTTTGATTGGAGCAGTTAGTTCATTGACATTTCAAGTAATTACTGATATGTATGTACTTACTGCCATTTTGATCCTTGTTTTCTAGTTGTTTTTGTAGTTCTTTGTTCATTTCTTCTTATTTTTGTTTTTCCCTGTGTGGTTTGTTGATTTTCTTTTGTAGTATGCTTGAATTCTTTTCTTTCTGATTTTTGTGAATCTATTTTATGTCTGTGACTCATGGTTACCATGGAGTTCAAGTATATTAACCCATAACTATATCTACTTGCTTTAAACTGATAGTCATACAAATTCAAGCACATTCTAAATGATCTATATTTTTATACTCTGCTCCCTCATATTTTGTGATTTTCTTGTCATATTTCATTTTCATACTTATCTTTTGCTGTTAATTGTAATTATAATCACTTTTATAATTTTTTATTTTTTTAAGTCTATGTACTGGCTTTTTAAAGTGATCTTCAATCTTTTTATATATTTGCCTTTCCTATTGTGATTTTCCCTTTCCTATAGATTCCTGCTTCTTTTCTATTTAGAGAAGATCCTTTAATATTTCTTGTAGAGTAGGCTTAGTATTGCCAAATTCTTTTAGTTTTTGCTTGTCTGAAAAATTCTTTCTCTCTCCTTCTATTCTAAATTATAATCTTGCTGGGTAGAGTATCCTAGGTTGCAGGTTTTTCCCTTTAATGGTTTGAATATATCATGCCACTCCCTTCTGGCCTGCAAATTTTTCACAGAGAAATCAGCTGATAGCCTATGGAGATTCCCTCATAACTGACTCTTTTTGTTTTCTCTTGCTGCCTTTAGAATCCTCTCTTTAACTTTTGCCATTTTAATTATGATGTATCTTGGTGTAGGTCTCTTTTGCTTCATCTTGTTTGGGACCCTCTGTGCTTCCTGTACCTGGATATCTGTTTCCCACTTTAGGTTTTTGAAGTTTTCAGCCATAATGTCTTCAAATACATTTTGATCCCCTTCTCTCTCTCTTATCCTCCTGGAACCCATATTATGCATAGTTTGGTATGCTTTATATTATCCCATAGATCTCATATGCTGCTTTCATTTTTTTTTCATTTTTCTTTCTGTTTGCTGTTCTGATTGGGTGATTTCCATTGTTCTATCTTTCAGACCACTTATACATTCTGTGCCATTAATATGCTATTCAGTGTTTCTAGATTGGTTTTTATGTCAGCAATTGAATTGTCTATTTTTTATTGGTTCATCTTTATAATTTCTAATTCCTTGTTACATTAATCTGTACTTCTATCAATAATCATTCTTAATTAAGTTAACATTTTTAATAACTCATTTTTGAACTCAGAGTCTAGGAGAATGGTGAGGCTTGTTTCATTATTTTTTTCTTTCAGGGGATTTCTTTTGTCCTTGTAATTGGGAGTAGTTCCTCTGTCTTTTCCATTTTACTTAAATTTCTCTGTCTCTATGATTTTACGAATAACAGTTATCTACTGTGGTCTTAAAGGGGTGGCTTTGTGTTGTGGTGTCCCTGTGTATTCTGTGTATGTCCAATATTTTTGGTTTGAGATCTTGTTCTGATATGGATGTCAGCCACGTCTTTCCTCAGAGGGTGCTGGCAGTTATCCCATTGATAGGGAGTGTGGTTTTTGTTGTAGTATCTAGACCTTTGCTGGATATGAGGTGGGGCTGTTTCTTTGCTCCATGGCTGTCACCAACCTGTCAGGGGTGGGTCTGCTCCCAAGTTGTTGGAGTAGAAGTCCTGAAGGTCGTGTTTGATCAGGCTTCATTGCCCTTGAGTGTGTGCCCTGCCCCAAAGATGTGAATGCTGAAGGAAGTGAGGCCTGTGGGGTCACAACAAACCTACACACCACCTGTGTAGAAGTCCACATTTCTGCTCAGAAGCAGCTCAAGGTTATATCCTTTCTCTCTTTTATTCTTCCCAGATCTAGTGCAATAATGTGGTGTGGAGTAGGCTGGGCTGGGAGTCAGGGTATTGTACCTGCAGGAATTGAGGTGGCTGTGTTTCTGTCTGAGATCTGGGATGCCTCTTGGAAGACTTCTCCCAGGACCTGTCTGTCCCAGATCTAGCACTACGCTGCAGTGTAGAGTGGGCAGAATTGTGGCACTCTTGCTGGGAAATGAACCACTGCATACTCCTGGCTGAGGACTGTCTGCACAAGATTTAGCATTTAGATGCCACGTGTTCTTGTAGTGCTGCCTGTTGTGAGTGCTAACAATGTCTCCTGTGGCTAAACCCTCTGCCACCATGTGTGTGCTGGCAATGGGCACCGCAACTCCACCTGGATCACACCCCAGGCCTTCTGGACTGTCCTGCATAGATAGATCAAGTTCTCTCCTATGGCCTGTCTGCCTGATATTCAGCTCGTAGCCTCTGCATATTCTTGTGGCGCCACCCAGTGCACACGGGGACAATGGTTTATGCAGCTCCTTCTGGATCACACCCCAGGTGACCCAGTCTGTCTCTGTGTAGCTAGACAGAACCTTTACCCTGATCTCATGCCAGGATTTGGTGTGGAATGAGTGGGTCCAGCATGTTAGTCTCTTCATATTGGGAAGTGTAGCAAGGCAGAAGGTGTCAGTGCAAGGCTCTCTGTGTCCTGATTGTTAACATGTCAGCATACTTATACTCTTCAAGAGTAGATTCTAGGCTTCTTCAGCCCTTATCTCTGTCTCAGCAGATTTTCCAGCAGGCTAAGGGACATCTCTTCTCCATGCAGGACCCCAGGACTGGAATTTCCAGATTATGACTTGAGCTGCTCACTCCCCAGGATAAGGCTCCACCTGTGTGGACCTTCTCTCCCTTACAGATCCCTCCCAGGGGCACAGGTCCTGACTGATGCATTTTTTTTCCATCTTACCCTGTTATGTGGTGATCTTTTTTGCAGTGTTGGTTGTATAGGAGCTCTTCTGCCAGTTTCCGCTTAGTTTTCTGTGAGAATTGTTCCATAAGAATTGTTCCATAAGTAGATATATTTTTGATGTGTTTGTGGGGGGAGGTGAGCTCCACATTCTCCTACTCTACCATCTTGATCCCCCCAAAGGTAATTATTTTTAAACCGAGTTTGTTGAGAGATTTTTTTAAAATTATGAATGAATGTTGAATTTTGTCAAATGGTCTTTCTGCATCTATTGAAATGATAATTTGATTTTTATCTTTTATTCTATAAATGTGATATATCACATTTATTGCTTTGGTTATGTTGAACCATCTTTGCACCCTAGGTATGAATACCACTTGATCAAGCAGTATGACCCTTTTAATGTGCTGTTGAATTCAGTTTATTAGTATTTTGTTGGTGATTTTTTACCTTTATATTATCAGGGATATTAGTATACCTTTCTCATATTGTCTTATCTGCTTTGGTATAAGGGTAATGCTGGCCTTGTAAAATGAGTTTTGGAGAGTTTTCTCATTTTCAATATTTTGGAAGAGTTTAAGAAGAATTGGCATTAATTTTTATTTAAATGTCTGTTAAAATTCACAAATGAAACCACCTGTTCCTAAGATTTTCTATGTTGGGAGTTTTTTGTTTACTGATTCAGTATTATTACTATTTGTTGGCCTGTTTAGAGTTTTAATCTCCTTACTCATTACTGTTCTGTTCAGAGATTTTATTTCATCACTAATCAGTTGTGGAATCTTGCATGTTTCCAGGAATTTATCCATTTCTTCTAGGTTTTCTATTTTACTGGCAAATGATTTTCCAAAGTAGTTTCTTATGATTCTTTGAATTTCTGTGTTTTCAGTTGCAATAACTCCTCTTTCATTTCTGCTTTTATTTATTAAATTGCTCTCTTTTTCTTAGTCTAGCTAAAGGTTTTCAAATTTGTTTATCTTTCAAAAAAAAGCCTTTACTTTTGGTGATGTTTAGTATTGTTTTCCTTCTCTATTTTATTTACGTCTGCCCTAATTTTGCTATTTTATTACTTCTGCTAGGTCTGGGCTAAGTTCCTTATTTTTCTAGTTCTTGAAGTGTAAAGTTAGATTGTTTATTTGAAATCTTTCTTTTCTCTTGATGTATGCAATTATTGCTATAAAATTTCCTCTTCCAGTATCTCCTGGAGGCGAGCTTGTACACACCTCTTGTGCCTTGTTTTTTATACCTGGTGCTATGTTTTTTGTGTCTGCCACCCAAAGGAAGTCCCCTGTTTGCTGCTCTGGTGGCCAGTAGGGATAGTTTGTGGGTCCCCTGGGAATACAGCAAATGGAGAGGCAGTTCTTGTCTGGCTACAACCCACAGGGCACAGCACAAACAGCAGAGTGAAACACAACACTGCTTTTCTGTGAAAGAGACATATTTGCTGGCCCTGGAGTTTTGACCTGAAGGGAAGGCTACTGGTTTGGTATACATCTAGGGACCTACTAAGGTGCTTTCTGGGGACAGAGGCCAGTGGATGCCATCTTTGCTTATCCCTCTTCCTTGTTTCAAGTCACTGGTATCTTCCAGAAAGGAAC
Source organism: Aethalodelphis obliquidens (assembly GCF_003676395.1). Lineage (NCBI taxonomy): Eukaryota > Metazoa > Chordata > Mammalia > Artiodactyla > Delphinidae > Aethalodelphis > Aethalodelphis obliquidens. The sequence continues at coordinate 3,599,812 of NW_020838029.1, read as the reverse complement.
TTCTAAGTTTATCTGCCACCCCAATTTTTGCAGCTCCTGCCCAGGGGACAACTCTATATCTTCTGGATCTGGTGGCCAGCAGGGATTATACTCACAGTCACACAGCACTGTGCATATTTCTGTACTTTAAAAGGAGCTGTCTGGGGGTCTGGATTCCAGTCTTCCTGAATCTCAGTGCTGACTCAGATCCTCCATATTGGGACATTGACTGGTCTTGGCACACCCTAAACTACTGGCAGCCACTAAAAATAAAGTAGTCTGCTTGTATAATCATGAAGGTTTGAGAGACAACGCAAGGCTTGGGCAGAGTTGAACAATAACGTTCATCTCCAACATAAAGTCACTCCTTCAAGACTGGGAGCAGTGGCTGTTTTATTCAATTCATGGAAACCAAGACAGAAGGTCAAGGAAAAAGGAGAAACAGACGGATGAGTTCCAAACTAAAAATAAATATGAAACCTCAGAAAAATAACATGATGAAAGATAGGTAATTTACCTGACTAGGAGTTTAAAAAATGGTCATAAAGATGTTACTGAGCTCAGGAAGAGAAATGGATGAACAAAGTGAGAATTTCAACAGAGATAGAAGATATAAGAAAATATCAAGTAGAAGTCACAGAGCTGAAGAATGTAATAACTGAACTTAAAAATACAATAGAGGGGTTCAACAGCAGGCCAGATGAAGCAGAAGAAAGAATCACTTAATTCCAAAACAGGGCAGTACTCTCCCAATCAGAGTAGCAAAAAGAAGCAAGAATGAATAGAGCTTAAGGGGCTTGTGGGACAATTTCAAGTGGACCAACATTCCCATTATATGGGTCCTAGAATGAGAAGAGAGAGAGAAAGAGGCAGAAAACTTATTTGGAGAAATAATGGCTGAAAACTTTCTTAACATGAGGATAGAAACAGATATACAAATCCAGAAAGCCGAGAGAGTTTCAAATAAGATGAAAACAGAGACCTACACACAAACATATTATAATTAAAGTGTCAAAAGTTAAAGACGAGGAGATAATCTTAAAAGCAGCAAGAGCAAAGAGAGGCCATGACAGTGAGTGGCCCATGCACCATGATGAAGAGTGGCCCCCGCTCACCACAACTAGAGAAAGCCCTCACACAGAAACAAAGACCCAGGAGCCTCGAGGAAAGATGGTGGAAGAGTAAGACGCAGAGATCATCTTTCTCCACACAAATACATCAGAAATACATCTACATGTGGAACTGCTCCTATAGAACACCTACTGAACGCTGGCAGAAGACCTCAGACCTCCCAAAAGGCAAGAAACTCCCCACGTACCTGGGTAGGGCAAAAGAAAAAAGATAAAGAAAAAACAGAGACAAAATAATAGAGACGGGACCTGCACCAGTGGGAGGGAGCTGTGAAGGAGGAAAGGTTTCTACACACTAGGAAGCCCCTTCATGGGCGGAGACTATGGGTGGCAGAGGGGGGACCCTTGGAGCCACAGAGGAGAGTGCAGCAACAGGGGTGCAGAAGGAAAAGCAGGGAGATTCCCACACAGAGGATCAGTGCTGACCAGCGCTCACCAGCACGAGAGGATTGTCTGCACACCTGCTGGGATGGGCAGGGGCTGGGAGCTGAGACTTCCACTTCATTCAGATGCCAGGGAGAGGACTGAGGTTGGCTGAGTGAACACAGCCTGAAGGGGGCTAGTGTGCAACGGCTAGGCAGGAGGGAGTCCGGGAAAATGTCTGGACCTGCCGAAGAGGCAAGAGACTTTTTCTTGTCTCTTTGTTTCCTTGTGTGTGAGGAGAAAGGATTAAGAGCACTGCCTAAAGGAGCTCCAGAGATGGGTGCAAACCATGGCTATCAGCGCGGACCCCAGAGACGGGAATGAGATGCTAAGACTGCTGCTGCAGCCACCAAGAAGCCTGTGTGCAAACACAGGTCACTATCCACACCTCCCTTCCAGGGAGCCTGTGCAGCCCACCACTGCCAGGGCCCGCGATTCAGGGACAAATTCCCCAGGAGAACACACGGTGCACGTCAGGATGGTGCAATGTCATGCTGGTCTCTGCTGTCAGACGCTCGCCCCACATGTGTACCCCTCCCTCCTCCCGGCCTGACTGAACCAGAGCCCCTGAATCAGCTGCTCCTTTAACCCTGGTCCTGTCTGAGCGAAGAACAGACACCCTCAGGCAACCTACACACAGAGGCGGATCCAAATCCAAAGCTGAAACCCAGAAGCTGTGGGAAAAAAGAACACACAGGGAAATTTCCCTCAGCAGCCTCAGGAGCAGAGGATTAAATCTCCACAATCAACTTGATGTACCCTGCATCTGTGGAATACCTAAAGAGATAACGAATCAACCCAAATTGAGGAGGTGGACGTTGACATTAAGATATATCATTTTTTCTCCTTTTCTTCTTTTTGTGAGTGTGTATGTGTATGCTACTGTGTGAGATTTTGTCTGTATAGCTTTGCTTTCACCATTTGACCTAGGGTTCTGTCCATCCGTTTTTTTTTTTTTTTCACTTAAAAAAGTTTTTTTCTTAATAATTATTTTTTGTTTTAATTATTTTATTTTATTTTATCTTTATTTTATTTTATTTTATCCTCTTTCTCTCTTTCTTTCTTTGTTTCTTTCTTTCTAGTTTTTCTCCCTTTTATCCTGAGCCGTGTGGATAAAAGGCTCATGTTGCTTCAGCCAGGAGTTAGTGCTGTGTCCCTAAGGTGGGAGAGACAAGTTCAGGACACTGGTCCACAAGAGACCTCCCAGCTCCACGTAATATCAAACAGCAAAAATTTCCCAGAGATCTCATCTCAACACCAAGACCCAGCTTCACTCAATGACCAGCAACCTACAGTGCTAGACACCCTATGCCAAACAATTAGCAAGACAGGAACACAGCCCCATCCATTAGCTGAGAGGTTGCCTAAAATCATAATAAGGAAACAGACACCCCAAAACACACCACCAGATGTGGACCTGCCCACCAGAGGACAAGATCCAGCCTCATCCACCAGAACACAGGCACTAGTCTGCTACACCAGGAACCCTACACAAACCAGTGAAACAACGTTAACCACAGGGGGAAGACACCAAAAACAACGGGAACTACAACCTGCAGCCTGCAAAAAGGAGACCAGTAAATAAGCAAAATGAGAAGAAAGAAAAACACACAGCAGATGAAGGAGCAAGGTAAAAACCCACCAGACCTAACAAATGAAGAGGAAATAGGCAGTCTACCTGAAAAAGAATTCAGAATAATGATAGTAAAGATGATCCAAAATCTTAGAAATTGAATAGAGAAAATGCAAGAAACATTTAACAAGGACCTAGAAGAACTAATGAGGAAATCAGCAATGGTGAACAACACAATAAATGAAATTAAAAATAATCTAGAAGGTATCAAGAGCAGAAAAACTGAGGCAGGAGAACGCATAAGTGATCTGGAAGATAAAATAGACGAAATAACTACTGCAGAACAGAATACAGGAAAAACAATGAAAAGGACTGAGGACAGTCTCAGAGACCACTGGGACAACATTAAAACCACCAACATTCGAATTATAGGGATCTCAGAAGAAGAAGAGAATAAGAAAGGGACTGACAAGATATTTGAAGAGATTAGAGCTGAAAATTTCCCTAATACGGGAAAGGAAATAGTTAATCAAGTCCAGGAAGCACAGAGAGTCCCATAAAGGGTAAATCCAAGGAGAAATACGCCAAGACACATATTAATCAAACTATCCAAAATTAAATACAAAGAAAACATATTAAAAGCAGCAAGGGATAAACAACAAATAACACACAAGGGAATCCCAAAAAGGTTAACAGCTGATCTTTCAGCAGAAACTCTGCAAGCCAGAAGGGAGTGGCAGACCATATTTAAAGTGATGAAGGAGAAAAACCTACAACCAAGATTACTCTAAACAGCAAGGATCTCATTCCGATTTGATGGAGAAATTAAAACCTTTACAGACAGGCAAAAGCTGAGAGAGTTCAGTACCACCAAACCAGGTTTACAGTAAATGCTAAAGGAACTTATCTAGGGAAGAAACACAAGAGAAGGGAAAGACCTACAATAACAAACCCAATACAGTTAAGAAAATGGGAATACGAACATACATATCGATAATTACCTTAAATATAAATGGACTAATTGCTCCCACCAAAAGGCACAGATTGGCTGAATGGATACAAAAGCAAGACCCATATATACGCGGTCTACAAGAGACCCATTTCAGACCTAGGGACACATACACACTGAAAGTGAGGTTATGGAAAATGATATTCCATGAAAATGGAAACCAAAAGAAAGCTGGAGTAGCAATTCTCATATCAGACAAAATAGACTTTAAAAAAAAGACTATTACAAGAGAAAAAGAAGGAAACTACAAAATGATCAAGGGACCAGTCCAAGAAGAAGTTATAACAATTGTAAATATTTATGCACCCAACATAGGAGCACCTCAATACATAAGGCAAATACTAACAGCCATAAAAGGGGAAATTGACAGTCACACAGTCATTGTAGTGGATTTAAACACCCCACTTTCAACAATGGACAGATCATCCTAAAAGAAAATAAATAGGAAACACAAGCTTTAAATGATACATGAAACAACATGCTCTTAATTTATATTTATAGGACATTCCATCCAAAAACAACACAAAACATATTTTTCTCAAGTGCTCATGGAATATTCTCCAGGATAGATCATATCTTGGGTCACAAATCAAGCCTTGGTAAGGTTAAGAAAATTGAAATTGTATCAAGTATCTTTTCCAACCACAACGCTATGACACTAGATATCAATTACAGGAAAAGATCTGTAAAAAATACAAACACATGGAGGCTAAACAATGCACTACTTAATAACCAAGAGATCACTGAAGACATTAAAGGGGAAATCAAAAAATACCTAGAAACAAATGACAATGAAAACAGGACCACCCAAAACATATGGGAGGCAGCAAAAGCAGTTTTAAGAGGGAAGTTTATAGCAATACAATCCTACAGTAAGAAACATGAAACACCTCAAATAAACAACCTAAGCTTGCACCTAAAGCAATTAGAGAAAGAAGAACAAAAAAACCCCCAAAGTTAGCCGAAGAAAAGAAATCATAAAGATCAGATCAGAAATAAATGAAAAAGAAATAAAGGAAATGAGAGCGAAGATCAATAAAACTAAAAGCTAGTTCTTTGAGGAGATAAAGAAAATTGATAAACCATTAGGTTGTCTCATCAAGAAGAAAAGGAAGAAGAGTCAAATCAATGGAATTAGAAATCAAAAAGGAGAAGAAACAACTGACCCTGCAGAAATACAAAGGATCATGAGAGATTACTACAAGCAACTCTATGACAATAAAATGGACAACCTGGAAGAAATGGACAAATTCTTAGAAATGCACAACTTGCTGTAACTGGACCTGGAAGAAATAGAAAATACGAACAGACCAATCACAAGCACTGAAATTGAAACTGTGATTAAAAATATTCCAACAAACAAAAGCCCTGGACCTGATGGTTTCACAGGCGAATTCTATCAAACATTTAGAGAAGAAGTAACACCTATCCTTCTCAAATTCTTCCAAAATATGGCAGAGGGAGGAACACTCCCAAACTCATTCTACCAGGCCACCATCACCCTGATACCAAAACGAGACAAAGATGTCACAAAGAAAGAATACTACAGGCCAATATCACTGATGAACATAGATACAAAATCCTCCACAATATACTAGCAAACAGAATCCAACAGCACATTAAAAGGATCATACCCCTGATCAAGTGGAATTTATCCCAGGAATGCAAGGATTCTTCAATATATGCAAATCAATCAATGTGATACAGCCTATTAACAAATTGAAGGAGAAAAACCATACAATCATCTCAATAGATGCAGAGAAAGCTTTCAACAAAATTCAGCACCAATTTATGACAAAAAAACTGCAGAAAGTAGGCATAGAGGGAAATGTCCTCAACATAATAAAGGCCATATATGACAAACCCACAGCCAACATCGTCCTCAATGGTGGAAAACTGAAAGCATTTCCACTAAGATCAGGAACAAGACAAGGTGACCACTCTCACCACTCTTATTCAACATTGTTTTGGAAGTTTAGCCACAGCAATCAGAGAAGAAAAAGAAATAAAATTAATCCAAATCAGAAAAGAAGAAGTAAAGCTGTCACTGTTTGCAGATGATATGATACTCTACCTAGAGAATCCTAATGATGTTACCAGAAAACTACTAGAGCAAATCAATGAATTTGGTAAAGTAACAGGAAACAAAATTAATGCACAGAAATCTCTGGCATTCCTATACACTAATGATGAAAAATCTGAAAGTGAAATCAAGACAACACTCCCACTTACCACTGCAACAAAAAGAATAAAATATCTAGGAATAAACCTACCTAAGGAGAAAAAATAGCTGTATGCAGAAAATTATAAGACACTGATGAAAGAAATTAAAGATGATACAAATAGATGGAGAGATATACCATGTTCTTGTATTGGAAGAGTCAACGTTGTAAAAATGACTCTACTACCCAAAGCACTCCAATCCCTTTCAAACTACCAATGGCATTTTTCACAGAACTAGAACAAAATATTTCACAATTTGTATGGAAACACAAAAGACCCCAAAGAGCCAAAGCAATCTTGAGAACGAAAAATGGAGCTGGAGGAATCAGGCTCCCTGACTTCAGACTATACTACAAAGCTACAGTAATCAAGACAGTATGGTAGTGGCACAAAAACAGAAATATAGATCAATGGAACAGGATAGAAATCCCAGGGATAAACCCACGCACATATGGGTACCTTAACTTTGATAAAGGATGCAAGAATATACAGTGGAGAAAAGAGAGCTTCTTGAATAAATGGTGCTTGGAAAATCGTTCAGGTACATGTAAAAGTGTGAAATTAGAACACTCCCTAACACCATACACAAAAATAAGCTCAAAATGGATTAAAGGCCTAAATGTAAGGTCAGAAACTATCAAACTCTTAGAGGAAAACATAGGCAGAACACTCTATGACATAAATCACAGCAAGATCCTTTTTGACCCACCTCCTAGAGAAATTGAAATAAAATCAAAAATAAACAAATGGGATCTAATGAAACTTAAAAGGTTTTGAACAGCAAAGGAAACCATAAACAAAACCAAACGACAACCCTCAGAATAGGAGAAAATATTTGCAAATGAAGCAACTGAAAAAAGATTAATCTCCAAAATTTATAAACAGCTCATGCAGCTCAATAACAAAAAAACAAACAACTCAATCCAAAAATGGGCAGAAGACCTAAATAGACATTTCTCCCAAGAAGATATACACTTTGCCAACAAACAGATTAAATGATGCTCAACATTATTAATCATTAGAGAAATGTAAATCAAAACTACCATGAGATATCATCTCACACCAGTCAGAATGGCCATCATCAAAAAATCTGGAAACAATAAATGCTGGAGAGGGTGTGGAGAGAAGGGAACCCTCTTGCACTGTTGGTAGTAATGAAAATTGATACAGCCACTATGGAGAACAGTATGCATGTTCCTTAAAATACTCAAAATAGAATTACCATATGATCCAGCAATACCACTACTGAGCATATACCCTGAGAAAACCATCATTCAAAAAGAGTCATTTACCAAAATATTCATTGCAGCTCTATTTACAGTAACCAGGACATGGAAGCAACCTAAGGATCCATCAACAGATGAATGGATAAAGAAGATGTGGCACATATATACAATGGAATATTACTGAGTCATAAAAAGAAACGATATTGAGTTATTTGTAGTGAGGTCGATGGACCTAGAGTCTGTCATACAGAGTGAAGTAAGTCAGAAAGAGAAAGACAAATACCATATGCTAACACATATATAAGGAATCTAGGAAAAAAAGTTCATGCAGAACCTAGGGGTAAGATGGTAATGAAGCCACAGACCTACTAGAGAATGGACTTGAGGATATAGGAAGGGGGAAGGGTAAACTGTGACAAAGTGACAGAGTGGCATGGACATATATACACTATTAAACATAAAATAGATAGCTAGTGGGAAGTAGCTGCATAGCACAGCAAGATCATCTCAGTGGTTTTTGACCACCTAGAGGGGTGGGATAGGGAGGCTGGGAGAGAGGGCGACACAAGAGGGAAGATATATGGGAACATATGTATATGTATAACTGATTAACTTTATTATAAAGCAGAAACTAACACACCATTGTAAAGCAATTATACTCCAACAAAGATGTTAAAAAAAAAGCAGCAAGCACAAAACAACTTGTTATGTACCAGTGAACTCCTGTAAGACTATCAGCAGAATTTTCAACAGAAACTTTACAGTCCAGAAGAGAGTGTCACAATATATTCAAAGTGCTGAAAGAAAAATAACAAAGTGCCAACAAGGAATACTCAACTTGGCAAAGTTGACATTCAAAATTGAAGGAGAGATGAAAAGTTTTACAGACAAGCAAAAGGTAATTGAGTTTTCTATTACTTATGAGCTGGTCTTAAAGTAAATTTTAAAGGGACTTCTTTAAGCTGAAAAGAAAGGACATTAATTAGTAGCAGGAAAACATATGAAAGTATAAATCTTACTTGTAAATGTAAATACATAGTGAAATTCAGAATAATCTAATGTAAAGGTAGTTGGTTAATCACTTACAAAAATAGTATAAAGGGCTTCCCTGGTGGCACAGTGGTTGAGGGTCCGCCTGACGATGCAGAGGGCATGGGTTTGTGCCCCAGTCTAAGGGGATTCCACGTGCTGTGGAGTGGCTGGGCCCATTTTCAATGACCACAGGGCCTGCGCGTCCAGAGCCTGTGCTCCACAGCGGGAGAGGCCACAGCAGTGAGAGGCACACGTACTGCAAAAAAAAAAAAAATATATATATATATATATATATATAGTATAAAGATTAAAAGAAAAAAGTAGTAAAAATAACTGTAAGTACAATAATTTTTGAACAATACACAAGATAAAAATATGTAAATTGTGATATCAAAAACATGACATTGGGGGAAGTAAAAATGCAGGTTTTTAAAATGAATTTAAGCTCAAATTGATATCAACTGTGGAAAAAAACTGTTATATAAATATAAGTTGTTTTATGTAAACCTCATTGTAATCACAAATCAAAAACCTATAGTATCTATAACAAAGAGAAAGGAATCTAAGCATTGCTACTAAGGAAAATCAACAAATCACAAGGAAGACAACAAGAGAAAAAGAAGTGAACAGAGGAACTACGAACCAGCCAGAAAACAATTAATAAAATTAAAATAAGTATATAACTATCACTAATTACTTTAAATATAAATGGACTAAATTCTCCAATCAAAAGACAAAGAGTGGCTTAATGGACTTAAAAACTTAAACCCACCTGTATAGTGCTTACAAGAGACTCACTTCACTTATAAGGACATAAACATGCTGAATGTGAAGGGATGGAAAAAGATATTCCATGCAAATGAAAACTAAAGAAAGCTGGAATAGTTATACTTAGAGGAAATAGACTTTAAGATAAAGACTGCAATGAGAGACAAAGAAGGTCATTACATGGTGATTAAGAGATCAGTTCAACAAGAGGATATAACATTTCCAAATATTTACCCACTCAACATAGGAGCTCCTAAATATATAAAGAAGATATTAAAATACATAAAGCGAGAAGTAGACAGCAAGACAGTAAGAGTAAGGAACACTAATACCCCACTAAAGAAAGCATCAATAAAATAAAAAGAAAACCTACTGAATGGGAGAAATTATTTACAAATCATATATCTGATAAGGGGTTATTATCCAAAATATAAAAATAACTCAGTTCTATAGCAAACAAACTGATTAAAAATTGGGCATAGGATCTGAATAGATAGTTGTTCAAAGAAGACATACAGATGGCCAACAGGTAAACAACATCACTAATCATCAGGGAAATGTAAATCAAAACCACAATGAAATATCCCCTCATAACTGTTGGAATAGCTATTATTCACTTTATTGTACAACAGAAACTAACACAGTATTGTGAAGCAATTATACTCAAATAAAAATCTATTTAAAAAAAGACAAGAAGTAACTATTGGTGAGGCTGTGGAGAATATGGAATCCTTATACCCTCTTGATGGAAACTTAATTAGTGTATCAACTATGAAAAATAGTATGGAGATTTCTCAGAAAAATTAGAAATAGTACTATTATATGATTGTAAAGATATATACAGACCCATGTTCACTGAAGCACTATTTACAATGGCAAAGACATGGAAGCAATCTCAGTGTCCATTGATGGATGAAAGGATACTGAAAATGGGATATATATATATATATATATATATATATATATATATCAGCCTTTAAAATGAAGGGAATCTTGCCATTTATGAAGATCCTTGAGGGCATTATGATAATGCTAAGTGAAATATGTCAGAGAAAGAGGGAAATACCGTATGATCTCACTTACATGTGAAATCTTAAAAAAAAAATTTTCACAGATACAGAGAACAAATTGGTGGGGTTGCCAAAGATGGGAGATCGGAGGTGGGGGAAATGGGTGAAGGTGGTGAAAAGGTACAAACTTTCACTTATAAAATAAATAAGTCATGGTTATGTAATGTGCTGCATGAGGATTATAGTTAACAATACTGAATTGTATATGTGAAGTTTGCTAAAATTGTGAATCTTAAAAGTTCTCATCACAAGAAAAAAATTGTAACTATGCATGGTGATGGATGTTAACTATACTTATTGTGGTGAACAATTTGCAATATTTACAAATATTGAATCATTATGTTGTATACCTGGAACTAACATAATGTCATGTGTCAAATGTATATCAATAACAAAAGAGTAAATAAAAATAATACCCACTTCCTTTTAGAACTGCTTTTGCTGTATGCCATAAGTTGTGGCATGTTTTGTTTCCATTTTCATTTCATTCAAGATATTTTTAAATTTCCCTTTTGATTTATTTGATTCATTGGTTAGTTTGGATGTGTTTAATTTCCTCATATTTGTAAATTTTCCTGCTTTTTTCCAATTACTGCTTTCTAGTTTAATACTATTGTAGTCAGAAAAGATTCTTGGTATGATTCCGATCTTGTTAAATTTGCTCAGTATTGTTTTGTGGCCTAACATATGATCCATCCTAGACAATGTTCTACATGCACTTGAGAAGAATGTGTATTCTGGTGTTTTTGGGGTGGACTATTCTGTATGTCTGTTGGGTTCATTTGCTCTATAATGTTGAAATCCATTGTTTTCTTATTGATTCACTGTCTAGATTATCTATTCATTGCTGAGAGTGGGGTATTAAAGTATTTTATTTCTTCTTATTTCTCTTTATAGTTCTTTTAATATTTGCTTTATATATTTATGTGCTGTGATGTTAGATGCATAGATATTTCCAACATATTTTCTTATTGATAATTGACCTCTTTATCATTATATAATGATCTTCCCTTTTGACCATTTTTAGCTTAAAGACTATTTTATCTGATATAAATATAGCTATCCCTGCTTTCTTTTGGTTGCTATTTGCATGTAATATCTTTTCCTTTTCCTTCAATCTCAGTCTATATGTGTCTTTAAAACAAAAATGTCTCTTGGTAGGCAATATGTCATTGGCTATTGGGTTTTTTAAAAGACAATTCAGCCATCCCATGTCTTTAAATTTGATCTATTAATCCATTTAATTTAAACTAATTATTGACAGGTAATGACTTACTATTGCTATGTTATTTATTGCTTTCTGACTCTTTGTAGATCCTTTATTCCTTCTTTCCTATCTTGCTATCTTCTTTTTTTTAATGATCAATACCTTTATTGATGGAATGAACAGTTCATTGTATACTTAAAATATGATTCAAATAATCGCAACTTTTCAGTACATGTATAATGCATTTAGGAAGACAAGACTACATGGTACAGTTAGAGTAAAAAGAAGGAAGCAAGCTTCTAGTTGTGGCCAGTGTCTGATGTTAGATGAGCCTCAGGCCAGGAGGAAAGGTCCAGAGTTGGTGAAAGAGAGGTGCCAAAGAAAATATGAGCTGTGAGGTGTAAGTAAGACTTCATTGCTTTGTTTTACAGCATGGTTGGGCTGGAAGGTAAAGGCGGTGCATGTATGTCTCAGTATCTTAGACAAAAAAATCTATTATAGTGCCCTCATTGATTAATGAAGAGCTGTAAGGTAGATACAGGGCAGGTTAGATTGATTTTCAGCTAGTCAAACAATCATTTCCCCAAAGCTTTGGTAATGGGTAAATTCCAACAATTTTAAAATTAATTTTTATTGGAGTATAGGTGCTTTACAATGTTGTGTTAGTTTCTTGCTGTACAGCAAAGTGAATCTGTCATATGTAAACATATATCCACTCTTTTTTATTTTTTAAATAAATTTATTTAATTTTTGGCTGCATTGTGTCTTTGTTGCTGCACACAAGCTTTCTCTAGTTGTGGTGAGCAGGGGCTACTCTGTTGTGGTGAACAGGCTTCTCACTGCAGTGGCTTCTCTTGTTGCTGAGCACAGGCTCTAGGTGCCTGGGCTTCAGTAGTTGTGGCACATGGGCCCAGTAGTTGTGGCTCGTGAACTCTAGAGCACAGGCTCTGTAGATGTGGCGCATGGGCTTAGCTGCTCCACGGCATGTGGGATCTTCCCGGACCAGGGCTCAAACCCGTGGCCCCTGCATTGGCAGGTGGATTCTTAACTACAGCACCACCAGGGAAGTCTTATCCATTCTTTTTTAGATTTCCTTCTGATTGAGGTCACCACAGAGCACTGAGTAGAGTTCCCTGTGCTATACAGTAGGTTCTCATTAGTTATCTATTTTATACATAGTAGTGTATATATGTTAGTCCCAATCTCCCAGTTCATCCCATCCCCCCTTTTCCCCTTGGTAACCATAAGTTTATTCTCTACATCTGTGACTCTATTTCTGCTTTGCAAATAAGTTCATCTCTACCATTTTTCTAGAATCCACATATAAGCAATATTATACAACATTTGTTTTTCTCTTTCTGACTTACTTCACTATGAATAACAGTTTCTAGGTTTATTCACATCTTGGCAAATGACACAGTTTTGTTCCTTTCTATGGCTGAGTGATATTACATTGTATATATGTACCATATCTTCTTTATCCATTCCTCTGTTGATGGACATTTGGGTTGCTTCCATATCCTGGCTATTGTAAATAGTAATGAAATGAATGTTGGGGTGCATGCATCCTTTTGAATTATGGTTTTCTCCTGATATATGCCTAGGAGTGGGATTACTGGGTCATATAGTAGCTCTATTGTTAGTTTTTAAGGAACCTCCATACTGTTCTCCATAGTGGCTGTACCAAATTACACTCCCACCAACAGTGTAGGAGGGTTCCCTTTTCTCCACACCCTCACCAGAATTTATTGTTTGCAGAATTATTGATGATGGCCATTCTGACTGGTGTGAGGTGATACCTCACTGTAGTTTTGATTTGCGTTTCTCTAAAAATTAGTGATGTTGAGCATCTTTTCATGTTTTTGTTGGCAATCTGTATATCTTCTTTGGAGAAATGTCTATTTAGGTCTTCTGCCCATTTTTAGATTGGGTTGTTCATTTTTTCATATTGAGCTGCATGTGCTGTTTGTATATTTTGGAGATTAATCCTTTGTTGGTTGTTTCATTTGCATATATTTTCTCCCATTCTGTGGGTTGTCTTTTCATTTTGTTTATGGTTTCTTTGATGTGAAAAAGCTTAAAGTTTAATTAGGTCCCATTTATTTATCTTCATTTTTATTTTCATTACTCTAAGAGATGGGTGAAAAAAGATCTTGCTGTGATTTATGTCAAGGAGTTTTCTTCCTAAGTTTTCCTGTCAGAGTTTTATAGAGTCTGGTCTTAGTTTTTGGTATTTAATCCATTTTGAGTTTATTTTCATGTATGGTGTTAGAAAGTGTTCTTATTTCATTCTTTTACATGTAGTTGTCCAGTTTTCCCAGCACCACTTACTGAAAACAGAGTCTTTTCTCCTTTGTATACTCTTGCCTACTATGTCATAGATTAGGTGGACATAGGTGCATGGGTTTATCTCTGCACTTTCTAGTTCAATTGATCTACATTTTTGTGCCAGTATCACACTGTTTCTTAATACTGTAGCTTTGTAGTATAATCTGAATTCAGGGATCATGATTCACATACCTCCTTTCCTCCTTCTTAAGATAGCTTTTGCTATTCAGGGTCTTTTGTGTTTCTACACAAATTGTAAAATTTTTTGTTCAAATTCTGTGCAAATTGCCCTTAGTGATTTTATAGGGATTGCAGTGAATCTGTATCTTGCTTTGGGTAGTATAGTCATTTTCACAATATAGATACTTCCAATCCAAGAACACAGTATATCTCTCCATACGTTGGTGTCATTTTTATTTCTTTCATCAGTGTCTTACAGTTTTCTGAGGAAAGGTCTTTGGCCTCCTTAGGTACATTTATTCTCAGGTGTTTTATTATTTTTTTTACATCTTTATTGGAGTATAATTGCTTTACAATGGAGTGATAGTTTCTGCTTTATAACAAAGTGAATCAGTTATACATATACATATGTATCCATACCTCCTCCGTCTTCTGTCTCCTTCCCTCCCACCCTCCCTATCCAACCCATCCAGGTAGTCACAAAGCACCGAGCTGATCTCCCTGTACTATGCAGCTGCTTCCCACTATTTTACATTTGGTAATGAATATATATGTTGATGTCACTCTCTCACTATGGCACAGCTTACCCTTCTCCCTCCCCATATCCTCAAGTCCATTCTCTAGTAGGTCTGAGTCTTTATTCCTGTCTAACCCCAAGGTTCTTCATGATATTTTTTTTCTCAGATTCCATATATATATATGTGTGTTAGCATACAGTATTTGTCTTTCTCTTTCTGACTTACATCACTCTGTATGACAGACTCTAGGTCTATCCACCTCATTACAAATAGCTCAATTTCATTTCTTTTTATGGCTGAGTAATATTCCATTGTATATATGTGCCACATCTTCTTATCCATTCATCCAATGATGGACACTTAGGTTGCTTCCATCTCCGGTATATTGTAAATAGAGCTGCAATGAATATTGTGGTACATGACTCTTTTTGAATTATGGTTTTCTCAGGGTATATGCCCAGTAGTGGGATTGCTGGGTCGTATGGTAGTTCTATTTGTAGCTTTTTAAGGAACCTCCATACTGTTCTCCATAGTGGCTGAACCAATTCACATTCCCACCAGCAGTGCAAGAGTGTTCCCTTTTCTCCACACCCTCTCCAGCATTTATTGCTTCTAGATTTTTTGATGATGGCCATTCTGACTCATTTTGAATTATGGTTTTCTCAGGGTATACAACAAGTAGTGGGATTCCTGGGTCGTATGGCACTGTGCGTTCTCCGGGGGAAGTTGTCCCTGTATCATGGGACCCTGGCTGTGGCGGTCTGCACAGACTCCCGGTAGGGGAGGTGTGGATAGTGACCTGTGCTTGCACACAGGCTTCTTGGTGGCTGCAGCAGCAGTTTTAGCGTCTCATGCCCATCTCTGGGGTTCGTGCTGATAGCTGCGGCTTGCACCCGTCTCTGGAGCTCCTTTAAGGAGCACTTTTAATCCCCTCTCCTCGCGCACCAGGAAACAAAGAGGGAAGAAAAAGTCTCTTGCCTCTTCGGCAGGTCCAGACTTTCCTGGACTCCCTCCCAGCTAGCCTTGGTGCATTAACCCCTTTAGGCTGTGTTCACGCTGCCAGTCCTTTCCCTGCGATACGACTGAAGCCCAAGCCTCAGCTCCCAGCCCCCTCCTGCCCCGGCGGGTGGGCAGACAAGCCTCTCGGGCTGGTGAGTGCCGGTCGGCACCGATCCTCTGTGTGGGAATCTCTCCGCTTTGCCCTCCACACCCCTATTGCTGTGCTCTCCTCCGTGGCTCCAAAGCTTCTCCCCTATGCCACCCACAGCCTTCACCCACGAATGGGTTTCCTAGTGTGTGGAAACCTTTCCTCCTTCACAGCCCCCTCCCACTGGTGCAGGTCTCATCCCTATTCTTTTGTCTCTGTTTATTATTTTTTCTTTTGCCCTACCCAGGTATGTGGGGGTTTTCTTGTGTTTTGGGAGGTCTGAGGTCTTCTGCCAGTGCTCAGTAGGTGTTCTGTTGGAGTTGTTCCACGTGCAGATGTATTTCTGGTGTATCTGTGGGGAGGAAGTTGATCTCCACGTCTTACTCTGAGCCTGCGCGTCTGGAGCCTGTGCTCCACAACGGGAGAAGCCACAACAGTGAGAGGCCCACATACTGCAAAAAAAAAAAAATTGATGAAGACAAAACAAAACAGAAGAAAACCAAAATAAGCAAAAGAAAGAAGAAACAAAATACCAGAAGGAAAGAAAAATTTTCGAAAAACAAAAACAGAAACCAAGCAAACAAGCAAAAAAATCCCCAAAACAATAAAAAGTAAAATAAAATAAAAAATAGAAAAAGAAAAATTAAACAATTAAATAAGAAATTAAAAAATATTTCCTGGGGTCTCCTTTATCAGGTTCCTTGCCCCCATGGTGAGCCACAGCCAATCCCTGCCTCCTCTGGAGGTTCTCCAACACCTCTAGGTATGTTTCTGGACCCACTGTGGGCACTGTGATGGCAATTCATACTCTGTCCTGGCCCAACTCCCACATATACTTGCCCCCAAAGTGCATAGCTGCTAAAGCTAGACCAGTCTCAGTTGTGGGATCACTCATTGTCCTTTCAGATATTCTGCAGTTGCTGGGTTTCCAGGCAATAGGGGGTGAAAGCACTGCTGACTGTGTCATGCTTGCTCACTTAGGTGGGAGGGGCAGGCAGCAGCAACAGACTCGGGGGCACATGCTCGCTCAGGCAGGGTAGGGACAAGTCTTCCATGACTGGGTTACACATGTTCGCTCTGATGGGCTCCCCCTATAGTGCCCATGGTGGCAGAGGCTGTCAGGAGTTTGCAACAGACTGGGGCACACTTGCTTTGGTAGGAGTCCCTCCCAGTGCCAACGGAGGAAGGGGCTGGCATGTGCGGAGAGAGTCTGTGATGGCGGCCCTGCCCTCTGTGTGCCACTCCACAATGACACCACGTTTCTGAGGCAGACCATGCTTCTTCTAGGAGTATTCCATCTGTGGAGCTTCTCACTCTTGTCCCCTCAGGCAATCTCCACATATCCAACAGCAGTCCTCTCCCTGGGTCTGCTCTTCTAGTGCCACACTTTATCACCCAGCCCCCACCAGCATTGGCAGAACCCCCAGGAGGCCCTGGCAGAGGTGGTGCACAGGACTGCTGGGGTCTGTGCAGCCAATGGAGGCCTTGGCTTAAGGGGGGTGGTGAGCCTGCTAAGATGGGCTCCCATCCCAGTGCCCATGGAAGCAAGGGCCAGTGCACAGGGAAGGGGGTTTCAATGGTGGTCCCACCCCTTATACGTCACTCAAAAATTGCTCCATGCTTCTATGGTGGCCCGGTTTTCCTCCACAATCTTTCTCAATTGTGGAGCTCCCACTCCCTTCTCTTCAGGTTGTCTCCTCACAGCCAACAGCTGGCCCCTCCCTGGGTCCACTCTTCAAACTCCACTTTCCAGCATGCAGACCCCTACACACCAGGAGACACAACTCAGGCTGGCGTGCATAGGGCTGTGACACAGACCATGCGTGTAGGTCTTACTCTGTCTTGCCTTTCACAGACTTGTTACTTTGTTCCTTTCTGATGCCCTGAAGTGCCCTCTCAGTCCCAGCTGATCTCCCCACTGTGAGGGGGCTTCTTTGAGTGTGGGAACCTCTTTTATCCTTCAACTCCATCCCCAGGGGTGATGATCCCTTCGCATTTCCTCTTTTCTTTTATTCTTTCATTCATCCTACATGGTTGCATGGGGATTTTTCTTGTCCATTTAGGTGTCCAAAGTCCTCAACTAGTGTTCAGCAGGTTCTCTGTGATAACTGTTCCATTTGTAGATGTATTCTTGATGTACTTGTGAGGGGAGGCAAACTCCACATCCTCCTATTCTGCCATCTTGACTCCTCCTCCTGTTTTTTCTTTGTTATTTGATGACAATTACTAGCAGGATGCTTTGATTCCTTTATCATAATCTTTTGTATATCTTCTACACATTTTTCCATTTTGGTTACCATGAGGCTTACATAAAACATATTGATAACATCCTGGTAACTGATAAGTTCAGTTGCACCCATAAACTTTGTACTATAACTTCTCCCCTTTAACATTTTGTTATTAACAACTCTATTTATATATTTTCTATATAGTGTATCCACTATCAAATTACTGTCTTTATAGTTATTTTTAATACATTTGTATTTTTAACTTTAAATCTAGAGTTGTAAGTGAATTATGCACTACCTTTGACATATTAGACAATCTGAATTTGTATATTTACTATCATCAGTGAGTTTTATACATATATGTTTTTTATAGTATTAATTATAATCCTTTTATTTTCCTTTGAAGAATTCCCTTTACCATTTCTTTTCTTTCTTTTTTTAACATCTTTATTGGGGTATAATTTCTTTAAAATGGTGTGTTAGTTTCTGCTTTATAACAAAGTAAATCAGTTATACATATACATATGTTCCCATATCTCTTCCCTCTTGCATCTCCCTCCCTCCCACCCTCCCTATCCCACCCCTCCAGGCAGTAACAAAGCACCGAGCCGATATCCCTATGCCATTTGGCTGCTTCCCACTAGGTATCTACCATACGTTTGTTAGTGTATATATGTCCATGGCTCTCTCTCACCCTGTCGCAGCTCACCCTTCCCCCTCCCCATATCTTCAAGTCCATTCTCCAGTAGGTCTGTGTCTTTATTCCTGTCTTACCCCTAGATTCTTCATGACATTTTTTTTCTTAAATTACATATATATGTGTTAGCATACGGTATTTGTCTTTTTTCTTTCTGACTTACTTCACTCTGTATGGCAGAATCTAGGTCTATCCACCTCATTACAAATAGCTCAATTTCGTTTATTTTTATGGCTGAGTAATATTCCATTGTATATATGTGACACATTTTCTTTATCCATTCATCCGATGATGGGCACTTAGGTTGTTTCCATCTCTGGGCTATTGTAAATAGAGCTGCAATGAACATTTTGGTACATTATTCTTTTTCAATTATGGTTTTCCCAGGGTATATGCCCAGTAGTGGGATTGCTGGGTCATATGGTAGTTCAATTTTAGGTTTTTTAAGGAACGTCCATACTGTTCTCCATAGTGGCTGTACCAATGCACATTCCCACCAGCAGTGCAAGAGTGTTCCCTTTTCTCCACACCCTCTCCAGCATTTATTGCTTCTAGATTTTTTGATGATGGCCATTCTGACTGGTGTGAGATGATATCTCATTGTAGTTTTGATTTGCATTTCTCTAATGATTAATGATGTTGAGCGTTCTTTCATGTGTTTGTTGGCAGTGTGTATATCTTCTTTGGAGAAATGTCTATTTAGGTCTTCTGCCCAGTTTTGGATTGTGTTGTTTTTTTTTGTTGTTGTTATTGAGCTGCATGAGCTGCTTGTGAATTTTGGAGATTAATCCTTTGTCAGTTGCTCCTTTTGCAAATATTTTCTCCCATTCTGAGGGTTGTCTTTTCGTCTTGCTTATGGTTTCCTTTGCTGTGCAAAAGCTTTTAAGTTTCATTAGGTCCCATTTATTTATTTTTGTATTTATTACCGTTTCTCTAGGAAGTGGGTGAAAAAAGATCTTGCTGTGATTTATGTCATTGAGTGTTCTGCCTAAGTTTTCCTCTTAGAGTTTTATAGTGTCTGTCCTTACATTTAGGCCTTTAATCCATTTTGAGTTTATTTTTGTGTATGGTGTTAGGGAGTGTTCTAATTTCATTCTTTTACATGTAGGTGTCCAGTTTTCCCAGCACCACTTATTGAAGAGGCTGTCTTTTCTCTGTTGTATATTCTTGCCTCCTTTATCAAAAATAAGATGACCATAGGTGCATTGGTTTATCTCTGGAGTTTCTATCCTGTTCTATTGATGTATATTTCTATTTTTGTGCCAGTACCATACTGTCTTGATTACTGTAGCTTTGGAGCATACTCTGAAGTCAGGGAGCCTGGTTCTTCCAGCTCCATTTTGCTTCCTCAAGATTGCTTTGGTATTGGGGTCTTTTGTGTTTCCATACAAATTGTGAAATTTTTTGTTCTAGTTCTGTGAAAAATGCCAGTGGTAGTTTGATAGGGATTGCATTGAATCTGTAGATTGCTTTGTATTGTATAGTCATTTTCACAATGTTGATTCTCCCAATCCAAGAACATGGTATATCTCTCAATCTGTTTGTATCATCTTTAATTTTCTTCATCAGTGTCTTATAATTTTCTGCATACAGGTCTTTTGTCTCCTTTGGTACGTTTATTCCTATGTATTTTATTCTTTTTGTTGCAATATTAAATGGGAGTGTTTCCTTAATTTCTCTTTCAGAATTTTCATCATTATTGTGTAGGAATGCAAGAGATTTCTGTGTGTTAATTTTGTATCCTGCTACCTTACCAAACTCATTGATTAGCTCTAGTACTTTTCTGGTAATGTCTTTAGGATTCTCTATGTATAGTATAATGTCATCTGCAAACAGTGACAACTTTACTTCTTCTTTTTGACTTGTATTGTGTTTATTTCTTTTCCTTATCTGATTCCTGTGACTAAAACTTCCAAAACAATATTGAATAATATTGGTGATAGTGGGTCATCTTTTCTTGTTCCTGATCTTAGTGGAAATGTTTTCAGTTTTCACCATTGAGAATGATGTTCCCTGTGGGTTTGTCATATATGGCCTTTATTATGTTGAGGAAATTTCCCTCTATGCCTACTTTCCGGAGGGTTTTTATCATAAATGGATGTTGAATTTTGTCAAAAGCTTTTTCTGCTCTATTGAGATGATCATATGGTTTTTCTCCTTCAGTTTGTTAATAAGGTGTATCGCATTGATTGATTTGCGAATATTAGAGAATCCTTGCATTCCTGGGATAAACCCCACTTGATCATGGTGCATGATCATTTTAATATGCTGTTTGATTCTGTTTGCTAGTGTTGTGTTGAGGATTTTTGCATCTATGTTCATCAGTGATATCGTCCTGTAGTTTTCCTAGTGACCTCTTTGTCTGGTTTTGGTATCAGAGTGATATTGGCCTCATAGAATGAGTTTGGGAGTGTTTCTCCTTCTGCTATACTTTGGAAGAGTTTGAGAAGGATAAGTGTTAGCTCCTCTCTAAATGTGTGATAGAATTCGCCTGTGAAGCCATCTGGTTCTGGGCTTTTGTTGGTTGGAATATTTTTAATCACAGTCTCAATTTCAGTGCTTGTCATTGGTCTGTTTATATTTTTATTTCTTCCTGTTTCAGTCTCAGAAGGTTGTGCTTTTCTAAAAATTTGTCCATTTCTTCAGGTTTTCCATTTTATTGGCATATAGTTGCTTGTAGTCATCCATTATGATCCTTTGTATTTCTGCAATGTCAGTTGTTATTTCTCCTTTTTCATTTCTAATTCTATTGATTTGAGTTTTCTCCCTTTTTTTCTTGATGAGTCAGGCTAATGGTTTATCAATTTTGTTTATATTCTCAAAGAACCAGCTTTTAGTTTTATTGATCTTTACTATTGTTTCTTTCATTTCTTTTTCATTTATTTCTTATCTGATCTTTATGATTTCTTTCCTTCTGCAAACTTTGAGGTTTTTTTTTTGTTGTTGTTCTTCTTGGTCTAATTGCTTTAGGTGTAAGGTTAGGTTGTTTATTTGAGATGTTTCATTTTCTTGAGTTAGGATTGTATTGCTATAAACTTTCCGGTTAGAACTGCTTTTGCTGTATCTCATAGGTTTTGGGTCATTGAGTTTTCATTGTCATTTGTTTCTAGGAAATTTTTGATTCCTCTTTGATTTCTTCAGTGATCTTTTGTTTATTAAGTAGTGTATTGTTTAGCCTCCACGTGTTTGTATTTTTTACAGGGTTTTTTCCTGTGGTTGATACCTAGTATCATAGCATTGTGGTCAGAAAAGATACTTGATACAATTTCAATTTTCTTAAATATTCCAAGGCTTTATTTGTGACCGAAGATATGATCTATCCTGGAGAATGTTCCATGAGCATTTGAGAAGAAAGTGTATTCTTTTGTTTTTGGATGGAATGTCCTGTAAATATCAATTAAGTCCATCTTGTTTAAAGTAATGCTTGTGTTTCCTTATTTATTTTCATTTTGGATGATCTGTCCACTGGTGAAAGTGGGGTGTTAAATTCACCTACTATGATTGTGTTACTGTTGATTGCCCGTTTTATGGCTGTTAGTATTTTCCTTATGTACTGACATGCTCCTATGTTGTGTGCATAAATATTTACAGTTTTTATATTTTCTTCTTGGATTGATCCCTTGAACAGTATGTAGGGTTTTTCTTTGTCTCTTGTAATAGTCTTTATTTTAAATCCTATTTTGTCTGATATGAGAATTGCTACACCAGCTTTCTTTTGATTTACATTTGCATAGAATATCCTTTTGCATCCCCTGACTTTCAGACATTATGTGTTCCTAGGTCTGAACTGGGTCTCTTGTAGACAACATATAAACAGGTTTTGTTTTTGTATCCATTCAACCATTGTATGTGTTTTGGTTGCAGTGCTTAATCCATTTACATTTAAGGTAATTATCAGTATGTATGTTTCTATTACCATTTTCTTAATTGTTTTGTGTTTGTTATTGTAGGTCTTTTCCTTCTCTTATATTTCCTGCCTAAAGAACTTCCTTTAGCATTTGTTGTAAAGCTGGTTTGGTGGTGCTGAATTCTGTTGGCTTTTGCTTGTCTGTAAATGTTTGAATTTCTCTGTCGAATCTGAATGAGATCCTTGCTGTGTAGAGTAATCTTGGTTGTAGGTTTCTCTCTTTCATCACTTTAGAAATGTCCTGCCATTCCTTCTGGTTTGCAGAGTTTCTGCTGAAAGATCAGCTGTTAACCTTATGGGGATTTCCTTTTATGTGATTTGTTGTTTTTCCCTTGCTGCTTTTAATATGTTTTCTTTGTATTTAATTTTTGATAGTTTGATTAATATGTGTCTTGGCATGTTTGTCCTTGGATTTATCCTGTGTGGGACTCTGTTCTTCCTGGAATTGATTGAATATTTCATTTCCCATATTAGAAAAAATTTCAACTATAATCTCTTCAAATATTTTCTCAGTCTGTTTCTTTTTCTCTTCTTCTTCAGAGACCCCTATCATTCGATGTTTGTGCGTTTAATGTTGTCCCAGACGTCTCTGAGACTGTCCTCAATTCTTTTCATTCTTTTTTTCTCTTTTCTACTCTGCAGTAGTTATTTTCACTATTTTATCTTCCAGGTCACATATCCGTTTTTCTGCCTCATTTATTCTGCTATTGATCCCTTCTGGAGAATTTTTAATTTCATTTATTGTGTTGTTCATCATGGTTTTGTTTGCTCTTTACTTCTTCTGGTCCTTCTTAAACGTTTTTCATATTTTCTTCATTCTATTTCCAAGATTTTGCATCTTCTTTACTATCATTACTCTGAATCCTTTCTCAGGTACACTGCCTATTTCCTCATTTGCTTGGGCTGGTGGGTTTTACCTTGCTCCTTCATCTGCTGTGTGTTTCTCTGTCTTCTCATTTTGCTTAACTTACTGTGTTTGGGGTCTCCTTTACACAGACTGCACGTTCGTAGGTCCCATTGCTTTTGGTGTCTGCCCCCAGTGGCTATGGTTGGTTCAGTGAGTAGTGTAGGCTTCCTGGTGGAAGGGACTGGTGCCTGTGTTCTGGTGGATGAGGCTGGATCTTGTCTTTCTGATGGACATGTCCGCATATGGTGGTGTGTTTTGGGGTGTCTGTGTCCTTATTATGATTTCAGGCAGCCTCTCTGCTAATTGGTGGAGTTGTGTTCCTGTCTTGCTAGCTGTTTGGCATAGTGTGTCCAGCACTGTAGCTTGCTGGTCGTTGATAGTTGCTGGGGCTGAGTGTTGAGATGGAGATCTCTGGGAGAGTTTTTCCTGTTTGATATTACATGGAGTTGAGAGGTCTGTGTTGGACCAATGTCTTGAACTTGGCTCTCCCACATCAGAGGCACAGGCCTGACACCAGGCTGGAGCACCAAGGTGCTGTCAGCCACATGGCTCAGAAGAAAAGGGAGACACACATAAATAAATAAATAAAGTTATTAAAATAAAAATAATTATTAAAAATTGAAAAAAATCAAAGTAATAAATAAACCAAGAAAGAAAATAAGGACAGACAGATCCCTAGGAAAAATCATAAAAGCAAAACTCTACAGACAAAATCACACAAAGAAGCATACACATACACACTCACAAAAGAGAAAAAGGAAAAAATATATATATCTTTGCTCCCAAAGTCCACCGCCTCAATTTTGGGATGATTCGTCATGTATTCAGGTCTTCCACAGATGTAGGATACATCAAGCTGATTGTGGAAATTCAATTCACTGCTCCTGAAGCTGCTGGGAGAAATTTCCCTTTCTCTTCTTTGTTCACACAGCTCCTGTGTTTCAGCTTTGGATTTGTCCTTGCCTGTGTGTGTATGTCACCTGAGGGCCTCTTTTCATGGCTCAGAAAGGACTGGGTTAAAGTAGCAACTGATTAGGGGGCTCTGGCTCACTCAGGCTTGGGGGAGGAATGGGTACGGATTACGGGATGAGCCTTCAGTGGCAGAAGCTGGCGTGACCTTGCAACATCCTGAGGCTCACCTTGTGTTCTCCTGGGGAAATTGTCCCTGTATCATGAGACCCTGGCAGTGGCCGGATGCACAAGCTCCTGGGCGGGGAGGTATGGATAGTGACCCGTGCTTGCACACAGGCTTCTTGGTGGCTGCAACAGCAACCTTAGCATTTCATGCCTGTGTCTGATGCCCACACTGTTAGATGAGGCTTGCATCCAACTCTGGAGCTCATTTAGGTGGTGCTCTGAATCCCCTCTCCTCGCGTACCCTGAAACAATGGTCTCTTGCCTCTTAGTCAGGTGCAGACATTTTTCTGGACTCCCTCCATGCTAGCTGTGATGTACTAGCCCCCTTCAGGCTGTGTTCACGCAGCCAACCCCAGTCCTCTCCCTGGGATCTGATCTCTGAAGCCCGAGCGTCAGCTCCCAGCCCCCACCCGCCCCAGTGTTTGAGCAGACAATTCTCTTGGGCTGGTGAGTACTTATTGGCACTGATTCTCTGTGTGGGAATCTGTCCGCTTTGCCCTGCTCACCCTGTTGCTGTGCTCTCCTCCATGGCTCTGAAGCTTCCCCCCACCACCCCCATATCAACCAGTGAAGGGGCTTCCTATTGTGTGGAAATTTCCTCTCCTTCACAGCTCCCTCCCAGTGGTGCATATTCCATTCCTATTTTTTGTCTCTGTTTTTTATTTTTTATTTTTCCGTAGCCAGTTATGGGGAATTTCTTGCCTTTTGATAATTCTGAGATCTTCTGCCAGCATTCAGTAGGTGTTCTGTAGGAGTCGTTCCACATGTAGATGTATTTCCGTTGTATTTGTGAGGAGGAAGGTGATCTCCGTGTCTTACTCCTCTGTCATCTTGAAGGTCTCCAGTAGTTTTATTTTTAGTTTTTAAGGAACCTCTATACTGTTCTCCATAGTGGCTGTAACAATTTAAATTCCCACCAGCATTGCAAGCAGGTTCCCTTTTCTCCACATCCTCTCCAGATTTTATTTTTTATAGATTTTGTGATGATGGCCATTCTGACCGGTGTGAGGTGATACCTCATTATAGTTTTTATTTGCATTTCTGTATTGATTAGTGATGTTGAGCATCCTTTCATGTGTTTGTTGGCAATCTGTATATCTTCTTTGGAGAAATGTCTATTTAGAACTTCTGGCCATTTTGGATTGGGTTTGCTTTTTTGATATTGAGCTGCATGAGTTTTGTATATTTTGGAGATTAATCCTTTGTCATTTGCTTCTATTGCAACAATTTTCTCCCATTCTGAGGGTTGTCTCTTGGTCTTGTTTATGGTTTCCTTCACTGTGCAAAAGCTTTTAGGTTTCATTAGGTCCCATTTGTTTATTTTTGATTCTATTTCCATTACACTAGGAGGCGAGTCAAAAAGGATCTTGCTGTTATTTATGTAAAAGTGTGTTCTTTCTATTTTTTCCTCTAATGTTTTATAGTGTCTGCGCTTACATTTAGGCCTTTAATTCATTTCGAGTTTGTTTTTGTGTATGGTGTTAGGAAGTGTTCTAATTTCATTCTTTTACATGAAACTGTCCAGTTTTCCCAGCAACACTTATTGAACAGGATGCCTTTCCTCCATTGTATATTCTTGCCTCCTTTATCAAAGATAAGTGGACCATATGTGCATGGGTTTATCTGTGGGATTTCTTTCCTGTTCCATTGATTGATATTTCTCTTTTTGTGGCAGTACCATACTGTCTTGATGACTGTAGCTTTGTAGTATAGTTTGAAGTCAGGGAGACTGATTCCTCCAGCTCTGTTTTTCTTTCTTAAGATTGCTTTGGCTCTTCAGGGTCTTTTGTGTTTCCATACAAATTGTAAAAATTTTTGACCTAGTTCTGTGAAAAATGCCATTGGTAATTTGATAGGGATTGCATTGAATCTGTAGATTGCTTTGTGTTTTATAGTCATTTTCACAATGTTGATTCTCCCAATCCAAGAACATGATATATCTCTTCATGTGTTTATATCATCTTTAATTTATCTCATCAGTGTTTTATAGTTTTCTGCATACAGGTCTTTTGTCTCCTCAGGTAGGTTTATTCCTAGGTATTTTATTCTTTTTGTTGAAATATGAAATGGAAGTGTTTCCTTAATTTCTCATTCAGATTTTTCATCGTCAGTTTATAGGAAAGCAAGAGATTTCTGTGCATTAATTTTGTCTCCTGCTACTTTACCAAATTCATTAACTAGTTCTGGTAGTTTTCTGGTGGCATCTTTAGGATTCTCTATGTATAGTGTCATGTTATCTGCAAACAGTGACAGCTTTATTTCTTTTCTGATTTGAATTCCTTTTATTTCTTTTTCTTCTCTTATTGCTGTACCTAAAAGTTCCAAAACTATTTTGAACAATGGTGGTGAGAGTGGGCATCCTTTTCTTTTTCCTGGTTTTAGAGGAAATGTTTTCAGTTTTTCACCATTGAGAATTATGTTGACTGTGGGTTTGACATATATGGCCTTTATTATGTTGAGGTAAGTTCCCTGTATGCCTACTTTCTCAGAGTGTTTATCATAAATGGGTGTTGAATTTTGTCAAAAGCTTCTTCTGCATCTATTGAGATAATCATATGGTTTTTATCACTCAGTTTGTTAATATGATGTATCACATTGGTTGATTTGCTTATACTGAAGAATCCTTGCATTCCTGGGACAAACCCTACTTAATCATGATGTATGATCCTTTTAATGTGCTGTTGGATTCAGCTTGGTAGTGTTTTGTTGTGCACTTTTGCATCTATGTTCATCAGTGATATAGGCCTGTAATTTTCTTTCTTTGTGAACATCTTCGCCTGGTTTGTGTATCAGAGTGATGGTGGCCTCATAGAATGTGTTTGGGTGTGTTCCTCCCTCTGCTATATTTGGAAGTGTTAAAGAAGGATAGGTGTTAGCTCTTCTCTAAATGTTTGATAGAATTCGCCTGTGAAGCCATCTTGTCCTTGGCTTTCGTTTGTTGGAAGATTTTTAATCACAGTTTCAATTTCAGGGTTTATGATTTTTCTGTTTATATTTTCTATTTCTTCCTCGTTCAGTCTTGGAAGGTTGTGCTTTTCTAAGAATTTTTCCATTTTATTGGCATATAGTTACATGTAGTAATCCCTCATGATTCTTTGTGTTTCTGCAGTGTCATTTGTTACTTCTCCTTTTTCATTTCTAGTTCTTTTGATTTGAGTCTTCTCTCTTTTTTTCTTGATGAATCTGGCTAGTGGTTTATCACTTTTGTTTATCTTCTCAATGTACCAGATTTTAGTTGTATTGACCTTTGCTATTGTTTTCTTCATTTCTTTTTCATTTATTTCTGAACTGAATTTTATGATTTCTTTCCTACTGCTAACTTTGGGGTTTTTTTTCTTCTTTCTCTAATTGCTTTAGGTGTAAGTTTAGGTGGTTTATTTGTGATTTTTCTTGTTTCTTGCGGTAGGATTGCATTGCTATAAGCTTCTCTCTTAGAAGTGCTTTTGCTGCATCCCATAGATTTTAGGTCGTCATGTTTTCATTGTCACTTGTTTTAGGTATTTTTTGATTTCCTCTTGATTTGTTCAGTGATCTCTTTGTTATTTAGTAACGTATTTTTGAGCCTCCGTGTGTTGTGCTTTTTACAGTTGTTTTTTCCTGTAATTGATATCTAGTCTCATAGCTTTGAGGTCAGAAAATATACTTGATACATATTCAGTTTTCTTAAATGTACCAAGGCTTGATTTTTGACCCAAGACATGATCTAGTCTGGAAAATGTTCCATGAGTTCTTGAGAAGAAAGCATATTCTGGTTTTTTTTGGATGGAATCTCCTTTAAATATCAATTAAGTCCATTTTGTTTAATGTATCATTTAAAGCTTGTGTGTCCTTATTTATTTTCATATTGGATGATCTGTCCATTGGTCAAAGTAGTGCGTTAAAGTCCCCTATTATTATTGTGTTACTGTCGATTTTCCCTTTTATGGCTGTTAGCATTTGCCTTTTGTATTGAAGTAGTCCTATGATTGGTGTATCAATATTTACAATTGTTATGTCTGTTTCTTCGATTAATCCCTTGAGCATTGTGTAGTGTCCCTCTTTGTCTTTTGTAATATACTTTATTATAAAGTCTACTTTTCATATGAGTATTGCTACTTCAGCTTTCTTTTCATTTCCATTTGCATGGAATATCTATTTCCGTCCCCTCACTTTCAGTCTGTATGTGTCCCTAGGTCTGAAGTAGGTCTCTTGTTGACAGTATATATACGGGTCTTGTTTTTGAATCCATTCAGCCAGTCTATGTCTTTTGGTTGGAGCATTTAATACATTCACATTTAAGGTAATTATTGATATGTATATTCCTATTTCCATTTTCTTAATTGTTTTGTGTTCGTGTTTGTAGGTCTTTTGATTTTCTTGTGTTTCCTGCCTAGAGAAGTTCCTTTAGCATTTGTTGTAAACCTGGTTTGGGAGTGCTAAATTCTCTTAACTTTTGCTTATCTGTAAAGGTCTTAATTTCTCCATCAAATCTAAATGAGATCATTGCTGGTTAGAGTAACATTTGTTGTAGGTTTTTCCCTTTCATCACCTTAAATATGTCCTGCCACTCACTTTTGGTTTGCAGAGTTTCTGATGAAAGATCAGCTGTTAACCTTATGGGAATTCCCTTGTATTTTATTTGTTGCTTTCCCCTTGCTGCTTTTAATATATTTTCTTTGTACTTAATTTTTTATAGTTTGATTAATATGTGTCTTTGTGTGTTTCTCATTGGACGTATCCTGTATTGGACTGTCTGCACTTCCTTGACTTGATTGACTACTTCCATCCCATGTTAGGGAAGATTTCAACTATAATCTCTTCAAATATTTTCTCAGTCCCTTTCTTTCTTCTGGGACCCCTATAATTTGAATGTTGGTGCATTTAACGTAGTCCCAGAGGTCTTTGACTCTGTCCTCAATTATTTTCATTCTTTTTACTTTATTCTGCTCTGCTGTAGTTATTTCCACTATTTTATCTTCCAGGTCACTTATCCATTCTTCTGCCTCAGTTATTCTACTATTGATTCCTTCTAGAAAAGTTTTAATTTCACTTATTGTGTTGTTCATCATTGTTTGTTTGCTCTTAACTTCTTCTTGGCCCTTGTTAAATGTTTCTTGTATTTTCTCCATTCCATTTCCAAGACTTTGGATCATCTTTACTACCATTATTCTGAATTATTTTTAGGGTAGACTGCCTGTTTTCTCTTCATTTGTTTGGTCTGGTGGGTTTTTACCTTGCTCCTTCATCTGCTGTATATTTCTCTGTCTTTCCATTTTGCTTAACTTACTGTGTTTGGGGTCTCCTTTTAACAGGCTGCATGTTTGTAGTTTCCATGGTTTTTTGTGTCTGCCTGCAGTGTGTAACTTTCGTTCAGTGGGTTGTGTAGTCTTCCTGGTCAAGAGGACTGATTCCTGTCTTGTCATTTGTGGGGCTGGATCTTGTCTTTCTGCTGGGCAGGGCTGTGTCCAGTGGTGTGATTTGGTGTGTCTGTGACCTTATTATGATTTAAGCAACCTCTCTGCTAATGCGTGGTGTTGTGTTCCTGTCTTGATATTTGTTTGGCATGGGACATCCAGCACTGGTGCTTGCTGACTGTTGGGTGGAGCTTGGTCTTAACACTGAGACAGAGATCTCTGGGAGAGCTCTCCCCAATTGACATTACGTGGGGCCCTGAAATCCCTGCTGGTCCAATATCCTGAAATCAGCTCTCCCTCCTCAGAGGCTCAGGCCTGGCACCCTGCCAGAGCACCAAGACCCTGTTAGCCACACAGCTCAGATGAAAAGGGACAAAAAAAGACATAAAATAAAATTATTAGATAATTTTTTAAATTATTAAAATGAATAATTTAAAATTGTAATTAAAAAATCAAAAGAAAAGAGCAATCAAACCATTAAACAAATCCACCAATGATAGCAAGTGCTAAAAACTATACTAAGATAAACATAAAAATCAGAAATACATCAGTTGCTAACAGCAAACCCCATGCCTACATTTGCTCCAAAGTCCACCACTTCAATTTTGGGTTGATTTTTTATCTATTCAGGTATTCCACAGATGCAGGGTACCTCAAGTTGATTGTGGGGATTTAATCCACTGTTCCTGAGGTTTCATGGAGAAATTTCCCTTTCTCTTGTTTTTCACACAGCTCCTGGGGTTCAGCTTTGCATTTGGCCTTGCCTCTGCATATAGGTTGCCCTCAGGCTTCTGTTCCCACCCAGACAGGACGGGGTTAAAGCAGTGGTTGATTAGGGGGCTCTGTCTCACTCATGCTGGGGGGAGAGGGGATTACCATAGTTATAATTGGAATGTGGGGCGAGCCTGTGGTGGCAGGGGCCAGTGTGAGTTTTCAATAGCCTCAGGCGCACGGTTTGTTCTTCCAGGGAACTTGTCTCTGGATCATGGGACCCTGGCAATTGCAGGCTTCACAGGCTCCCTGGGGTCTGTGGATAGTAACCTGTGCTTGCACACAGGATTCTTGGTGGTTGCAGCAGCAGCCTTAGCATTTCATGCCCGTCTCTGTTGTCTAAGCTGATTGACGTGGCTCGAGTCTGTCTCTGGAGCTCGTTTAGGTGGTTCTCTATCTTCTGTGGGCAGACAGGGAAGGAATCCCCTCTCCTCACACACCCAAAACAATGGTCTCTTGTTCTTCTGCAGGTCCAGACATTTTCCCAGACTCCCTCCTGGTTAGCTGTGGCACACTAGCCCCCTTCAGGCTGTGTTCACCCAGCCAACCCCAGTCCTCTCTCTGCAGTCTGACCTCTGAAGACCAAGCCTGAGCTTCCAGCCCCTACCTGCCCCAGCAGTTGAGCAGACAAGCATCTCAGGCCAGTGAGTGCTGGTCGGCACTGATCCTCTGTGCAGGAATCTCTCCACTTTGCCCTCTGTACCCCTGTTGCTGCACTCTCCTCCATGGCTCCAAAGCTTCCCGCCCACGCACACCCCGTCTCCGCCAATGAAGGGGTTTCCTAGTGTGTGGAAACGTTTCCTCCTTCACAGCTCTCTCCCAGAGGTGCAGGTCCCATCCTTATTCTTTTTTCTCTGTTTTTTTACTCTTTCTTTTGCCCTACCCAGGTATGTTGGGATTTTCCTGCCTTCTGGGAAGTCTGAGGTTTTCTGCCAGCATTCAGTAGGTGTTCTGTAGGAGTTGTTCCACATGTAGATGTATTTTTGATGTATTTGTGGGGAATAAGGTGATCTCCACATCTTACTCCTCTGCCATCTTGAAGGTCCCTCCCTCAGTAACATACTTTTTATGAATGTATTCATGTCTAACAAATTTTCAGATTTTTAGCATAAACTTAATAATATTCTATCATCTTTTTCATGCTTTTGCATCTGTAACTATTAAACTTTTTCATTCTCAGAACTGTGCTTTTATATATTTTCCCAGAGGTTTGTCAATATTATTAGCATTTCAACAATCTTTGATGTTGTTGACACTCTGTGTAGTTTGTTTTATTAATTTCAATTATTTGTCTTACTCTCCTACTGTGTTTTTATTCTGTTGCTCTTCTTCTAACTTCTTAAATTGACTGGCTAGTTTGCTAAATTTTAACCTTTCTTTTTTCCTGTTATAAGCTCTTAAGGCTATAAAGTTTGCTCTAATTATTGCTTTAAATGGGTCTTATATATTTTTTTTTCTGGTACGTGGGCTTCCCACTGTTGTGGCCTCTCCTGTTGTGGAGCACAGGCTCCGGACCTGTAGGCTCAGCGGCCATGGGTCACGGGCCCAGCCACTCCGTGGCACGTGGGATCCTCCTGGACCGGGGCAAGAACCCGCGTCCCCTGCATCGGCAGGCAGACTCTCAACCACTGCACCACCAGGGAAGCCCAACGTCTCATAATTTTTAAGTGTAACTTTGCTATGATTGTTTATATCTAAATATTTTATATTTTAATCTATCTTCTTTTACCTATGACCTATGTTTCTTTATTCCTAAATTTATGGGTATTTTCTAGCATATGTTATTATGATTTTTAAAAATGTATTATGAATCATAGCTAAACGTTATTGGAGTTTAAGAATATGGCCTGTATGTTATCAGTGCTTTAAAAATGACCAATATGTAGTCATTTCTATTTTTTTTTTCAAAACCCATGAGGGCATCATCTCTCCTGTGAAGTCTTTCCTGCCTGCTCTGCCTTAGGCAAGTGATTATACCTTACATTGTACCCCCCATTTTCCCAGGTATACTTCTAATACCATATTATCAAATTTTATCTGCAATTATTTATTTCAGTCTGCTTTTCCATGAGCCTATAAAGAATTTGAAGGCAAGGCCTATTGTTTATTCATTTTTATATCCCAAAACATAGGACTCAGCTCTCTCAGTTGTTTGCAGGAATAGGGTCCTATAGGTTTCTATAGAAACTTTATAGAACTACCATGAATAAGGAGAATCAATTGTACATCCATATGTGTATGGATATATAGGTGTATATGTATATGCATATACAATGTACAGTTGACTCTTGAACAGTGTTGGGGTTAAGGATGCCCACCGTTCACAGAGTTGAATATCCAGATATAACTTTACAGCCAGCCCACTATATATGTGGTTCTGCATCTGCAGATTTATCCAACAACAGATTAAACAGTACTGTAGAACATATTTAGTAAAAAAAAAAAAAATCCATGTGTGTGTAATAATTTCTAAAAAATATTCTGTGTGGTCTTGAAAATAATGGATATATTGAATTTATATAATATATATAATTGTATATATCTAAACATATATACATATATATTAATATACACATCCATGCACATATATATATAAGTTGACATATATCATTTTATATAGAGATGTAAATAGATATATACATCAATTTATATATATCATTTTGCACACACATGTGAATTGTGTTTCTCATTGTGTTGTCTGCATGTTCTACAAGTTATTGTGAGGTAAGTCAAAATCACCCACAATGATTATGTATTTATTATTCCTTTGTTTGTCAATGTTTACTGTACATATTTTTTTACAATTTAAAAAGTTGTATCTTTTCTTCTATTCTAAGAGTTTCACATCTCTGAAAACAATATATGTCTAATAATTGGTAGCATATTGAAGTAATAATTAGCAACATTCTTTAAATTTTTTTATAATCTGTCACATATTGATTGATGTATACTACAATTTTTGTAATTTTTTTACATCTTTATTGGAGTATAATTGCTTTACAATGGTGTGTTAATTTCTGCTTTATAACAAAGTTAATCAGTTATACATATACATATATTCCCGTATCTCTTCCCTCTTGTGTCTCCCTCCCTCCCACCCTCCCTATCCCACCCCTCCAGGAGGTCACAAAGCACCAAGCTGATCTCCCTGTGCTATGCGGCTGCTTCCCACTAGCTATCTACCTTACGCTTGGTAGTGTATATATGTCAATGACTCTCTCTCGCTTTGACACATCTTACCCTTCCC
Source organism: Aethalodelphis obliquidens (assembly GCF_003676395.1). NCBI lineage: Eukaryota > Metazoa > Chordata > Mammalia > Artiodactyla > Delphinidae > Aethalodelphis > Aethalodelphis obliquidens. The sequence continues at coordinate 3,565,712 of NW_020838029.1, read as the reverse complement.
ATTCCACATATCCTCAAGTACATTCTCTAGTATGTCTGTATCTTTATTCCTATCTTACATCTAGGTTCTTCATGACAATTTTTTTCATAAATTCCATATATATGTGTTAGCATACAGTATTTGTCTTCCTTTTTCTGACTTACTTCACTCTGTATGACAGACTCTAGGTCTATCCACCTCATTACAAATAGTTCAATTTCATTTCTTTTTATGGCTCAGTAATATTCCATTGTATATATGTGCCATATCTTCTTTATCCATTCATCCAATGATGGACACTTAGGTTGTTTCCATCTCCATGCTATTGTAAATAGAGCTACAATGAACATTTTGGTACATGACTCTTTTTGAATTATGGTTTTCTCAGGGTATGTGCCCAGTAGTGGGATTGCTGGGTCATAAGGTAGTTCTATTTGTAGTATTTTAAGGAACATCCATACTGTTCTCCATAGTGGCTGTACCAATTCACATTCCCACTAGCAGTGCAACAGTGTTCTCTTTTCTACACACCCTCTCCAGCATTTATTGTTTCTAGAATTTTTGATGATGGCCATTCTGACTGGTGTGAGATGATATCTCATTGTAGTTTTGATTTGCATTTCTCTAATGATTAGTGAAGTTGAGCATTCTTTCATGTGTTTGTTGGCAGTGTGTATATCTTCTTTGGAGAAGTGTCTATTTAGGTCTTCTGCCCATTTTTGGATTGGCTTGTTTGTTTTATTGTTATTGAGCTGCATGAGCTGCTTATAAATTTTGGAGATTAATCCTTTGTCAGTTGCTTCATTTGCAAATATTTTCTCCCATTCTGAGGGTTGTTTTTTGGGCTTGTTTATGGTTTCCTTTGCTATGCAAAAGCTTTGAAATTTCATTAGGCCCCATTTGTTTAGTTTTGTTTTTATTTCCATTACTCTAGGAGGTGGGTCAAAAAGGATCTTGCTGTGATTTATGTCATAGAGTGTTCTGCCTATGTTTTCCTCTAAGAGTTTGATAGTTTCTGGCGTAACATTTAGGTCTTTAATCCATTTTGAATTTATTTTTGTGTATGGTGTTAGGGAGTGATCTAATCTCATATTTTTACATGTACCTGTCCAGTTTTCACAGCACCAGTTATTGAATAGGCTGTTCATTCTCCTCTGTACATTCCTGCCTCCTTTATCAAAGATAAGGTGACCATATGTGTGTGGGTTTATCTCTGGGCTTTCTATCCTCTTCCATTGATCTATCTTTCTGTTTTTGTGCCACTACCATACTGTCTTGATTACTGTAGCTTTGTAGTATAGTTTGAAAATAGGGAGCCTGATTCCTCCAGCTCTATTTTTCATTCTCAAGATTGCTTTGGCTATTCGGGGTCTTTTGTGTTTCCATACAAATTGTGAAATTTTTTGTTCTAGTTCTGTCAAAAATGTCAGTGATAGTTTGATAGGGATTGCATTGAATCTGTAGATTGCTTTGCATAGTAGAGTCATTTTCACAGTGTTGATTCTTCCAATCCCAGAACGTGGTATCTCTCCATCTATTTGTATCATCTTTAATTTCTTTCATCAGTGTCTTATAATTTTCTGCATACAGGTCTTTTGTCTCCGTAGGTTGGTTTATTCCTTGATATTTTATTGTTTTTGTTGCAATGGTAAATGGGTGTGTTTTCTTGATTTCACTTTCAGATTTTTCGTTATTATTGTATAGGAATGCCAGAGATTTCTGTGCATTAATTTTCTGTCCTGCTAGTTTACCAAATTCATTGATTAGCTCTAGTAGTTTTCTGGTAGCATCTTTAGGATTCTCTATGTATAGTGTCATGTCATCTGCAAACAGTGACAGCTTTACCTCTTCTTTTCCGATTTGGATTCCTTTTATTTCCTTTTCTTCTCTGATTGCTGTGGCTAAAGCTTCCAAAACTATGTTGAATAAGCGTGGTGAGAGTGGGCAACCTTGTCTTGTTCCTGATCTTAGTGGAAATGCTTTCAGTTTTTCACCATTGAAGATGATGTTGGCTGTGGGTTTGTCATATATGGCCTTTATTATGTTGAGGAAAGTTCCCTGTATGCCTACTTTCTGCAGGGTTTTTATAATAAATGGATGTTGAATTTTGTCAAAAGCTTTCTCTGCATCTATTGAGATGATCATATGGTTTTTCTCCTTCAATTTGTTAGTATGGTGTATCACATTGATTGATTTGCGTATATTGAAGAATCCTTGCATTCCTGGAATAATTCCCACTTGATCATGGTGTATCATCCTTTAATGTGCTGTTGGATTTTGTTTGCTAGTATTTTGTTGAGTTTAATTCTTGATGTGATGAATTATTGTGTCATCATTGTGAACTGAAACTTCTATCAATATATAGTGATCTTTATGTGCCACAATGTTTTTATCTATTTATTTCTGGTATGACTATAATTATGCCATATTACTGTTGATTAATATTTGTCTGGAATATATTTCTCCTTATGTTTTATTTGTGTATCTTATAAACAGCTTGTAATTAATCTTGAATTTTAGTCTGCTATTCTTTGCCTTTTAAATTACATGAAGTATTAAGTCAGGTTATATTTATTGTACTTACTGATATTTTTGGATTTTTATCTATTTTATTCTGTGTTAATTGTTTCACTTTTTCAGTTTTTTTTTCTTTCTTTGTTTCTTTTAGATTATTATACAGTTTTCTCTTGGCATTTTTCACTCTACTAGGAAGTTAAATTCTCTATTTCTTTCGTTGCTGTCTTAGAAAATTTTAAAGCTAGTCTTAACTTTAGAAAAATGAATCATTATTCTTTACCATCCACCTGAAAAATATAAGGGCCTCAGAACACTGTAATTTTATTCTCCACTATTGATATATTTGATTTTTTTATGTGTGTTAGGTGTATCTCTTTTAAACACATAAGATGCTGTTATTGTTTTATACAATTAGTATTTGTTTTAATTTACTGACATATTTACAACTTCTTTCTTCCTCGTTCCTTATTGCTTTTCAGATGTTCTATCTGGGGTCATTTCACTTAGGCTTGAAGAACATTCTCTACACTTTTTTTTGGTATGGGTCTATTGATGTCAAACTTTTTCAATTTTTGTTTGCTAAAAATTTATTCTGACTTTCAAAGATTCCATTGCCAGATATAAAATCCTGAGTTGATGGATTTTGTTTGTTTTATTTTGTTTTTGTTGTTGTTATTCTCTCAGCAAAACAAAGATACAAATCCACTGTTACCTGGCTTCCATGTTGGTATTGAAAAATTAGCTATCAGTGAAATTATAGTTTTTCTAAGAGTAACAGATACATAATTTTTGTTGCTTTAATATTTTTCTATTTCTTTTACTTGCTAACTGTTATGACTTGTATATTTTATTGTGTTTGTCCTCCTTTATATTCCTTCAGTTTTAATATACAAATTTATGTATTTTATCACTTTTGAAATTTCTTAGCTATTATATCTTTATATATTGATTCTGTACATTTTTTCTCTTCTATTATGGTACTCCAACTGGATCTGTTAGTCCTTCTTAATTTGTCTCTTAACCTTTACAAATTTTTTTAAAACTGTTTTTGTCTCTCTGTGTTGCACTCTTGACAATTTCTTCTCTTCTATCATCCTTGTCACTAATTCTCCCTTCAACTCTGGTCAATTTGCCACTAAACCTATTAGAGGTTTTTAATTCAATTATTTAATTTTTTTATTTCTAGAACTTACGCTTAAATTTTTTAAAACTTTGTTTATTTTAAAAATTCTCTCTTGCACTTTACTATATCATTTTCAGTCTTTAAAATTGTTTTCAAACATTATTAATTCTTGTATTATGTGTCCTATAATTCCACTATCTGAAATCTTGATAAATCTAAGTCTGTTGTCTATTGTTTCTGCTGGTTGTACAGATGGTATTTTTTTCTTTATGTGTTTTAGGATTTTTGAGTATGGAATTTTATTTCTTAGAACTTTATCTATGAGAATTATTTGAGTTTGTGATTACATTTTGTTTTGACTTCCATTCCATTTATCAGAAGTGATATTTTATGCAATTTCAAACTTTTAAAGTTTATTAAGACTTTTTTTGTGGTTTAATATACTGTTGATCCTGGAGAACGCTCCATATGCACTTGAGAATATTGTGTATTCTGCTTTTGTTGGGTGAAGTGTCCTGTATACCTTTTTGTTATTCAATTGATCTGTAGTGTTGTTCAAGTCTTCTATTGCTTTAGTACTTTTCTGTCTGGTTCTATCCATTAGTGTAAGTGGGGGCATTGAAGCCTCCTTTTACTATTGTAGAGTTGTCTATTTCCCCCTTCAATTCTATCAATGTTTGCTTTGTTCTTTTGAGAGCTCTGATAGTTGTGCAAATATATTTATAATTATTGAATTTTCTTGATGAATTGACTCGTCTATCATTACATAATATCTTTCTTTATTTTTTGTAATAGTTTTTTTTTTTTTTTTGTGGTACGTGGGCCTCTCACTGTTGTGGCCTCTCCCATTGCAGAGCACAGGCTCTGGACACGCAGGCTCTGCATGTGCAGGCTCAGTGGCCATGGCTCATGGTCCCAACCACTCCACGGCATGTGGGATCTTCCTGGACTGGGGCACGAACCCGCGTCCCCTGCATCGGCAGGCGGACTCTCAACCACTGCACCACAAGGGAAGCCCTGTAATAGTTTTTAACTTAAAGTCTATTTGCCTGATTTTAGTGTATCTATCCCTGCTCTCTTGTAGTTACTATTTTCATGGAATATATTTTTCCATCCTTTCATTACCAACATATGTCTCTAGATCTAAATTATGTCTTTTGTAGATGGCACATAATTGAATTCTGTTTTTTAAAATATTCATTCTGTCAATCTATGCCTTGTTGGGGGGTTTAATCCATTTAAATTTAAAGTAATTACTGATTGGGGTGGAATTACTGTAAGTGTAAATTTTTGTTTTTTCCATCACATTTCTTCCAATACTGCCTTCCTTACTGATTAGTTGATTGTTTTTGGTAGTGACATTTTTTATTCCCTTTTTATTTTTTTCTGTGTATACTCTACAGATATTTACTTTTGATTACCATGAGGATTACATACCACATCCTAATGCTATAATAATCTATTTTAAACTGATACCAACTAATCTTCAGTCATATATAAAAACTGTACTCCTTTAATGCTCTAGCCTTCCTCATGTTGTTATTGATGTCAAAAATTACTCCTTTATATATTGTGTACCTCTGTATATAGATTTATAATTATTTTTCTTTCAAAAATGGCAGAAGAATAAAAAGTAGAGTTACAAACCAAAATTACAACTGTACTGATTTTTATATATGCCCGTGTATTTCCCTTTACAGATGAGCTTTATATTTTTGTATGGTTGAAGTTATTGTCTCTCATTTCAACTTGAATCATTCCCTATCACATCCACTATAGGGTAGATATAGTGATAATTAATTCTCTCCACTTTTTGTGTATCTGGGAATGTCTTAATTTCTCCTTCATTTTTGAAGGACAGATATGAAGGATATAGGATTTTAAAGCTGTAGATTTTAAGCAGTTTATTTTTTCCTCTCAGTGCTTTAAATATATTATCCAAATGCCTTCTGAACTGCATGTTTTTTTTTGAGGAATCTGTTGGTGATCTTATTGAGGATTCATTGGCCATTACAAGTCACTTTTCTATTGTTGCTTTCAAAATGTTCCCTTTGTCTTTGGATAGTTAAATTATAATGTATCTCAGTGTGAGTCTCTTTGTTTATCATACTTAGAGTTCATTGAGCATATTGGATTTGTAGATCCATGTATTTCCTCAAACTTGTGAAGTTTTCAGCCAGTTTTTTCTTTCAAAAATCTCTCTACCCCTTTCTCTACCTCTCCTTTTGGGACTCCCATAATATTTATCAGTTCCACTTGATTCTGTCCCATTAATCTGTGTTTACTTTTCTTTATTATTTTTCCTTTCTCCACTTCAGACTTGACTATTTCAATTATCCTATACTTATGTTCACTGACTCTCATCTGCCTGATCAAATCTGCTGTGGACCCTTCTAGTGAATTTATTATTTCAATTATTTCACACATTTCCTTCTGCAGTCTTTCACAGCCTGAGATCCAAATTATGCCAGCTTTCCCAGTCTGAGCTCCAAATCAGGGAAAACAGTAGCATAGCAAATTGTTCTGCTCTGCTCCTTCAGGACCATGCTGTGTTAGGGAAAGTGTAGAGCAAGGGCAAGTAAAACTGCCTTAATTTTTAAAATCATTTGGAATGTGGCCTTTTCATGATTAGGTTGTTTGATTTGTGGCTGTAGATTTTTGATTACCATAACTCCTATAAATTTATTTTAAACAATCTGGAGTTGTTATTTTAATGTTTCCATAGGGTATCAAGGACCTGGAGCTTTGTAGTCTATGATTTGGCTGATGTTACCTACAGTATTCATTCTCTGTCTTTTAGTGTATTTAGATCACTTTCATTTAATGTAATAATTGATAGATTAGGGTATAAATTTGAATTTTATATTTTTTTTGATTGCTTGCTATGTATTTTGCTTTTCTGTATTCATTTCATGCCTTCCTGTGGATTACATAAATATATTTAGAATTCCATTTAGATTTATTTTCACTGTTTTTGCTTATATCTTTTGTATTGCTTTTGAAGTAGTTGATCTAGGCATTACATTATGTATATATTTGTATATAAGTAATTTGTGTCATCTTTTTTCATTGTCATTCTTGCTTGTCATATATATATATATATGGCATAAGTATTTTATATGTATATATTTATGTATGTATATCTATATACTCAGAATCTAATGATACTGCCTTTTATCAGTTCTAGTGAAGTATACCTCTCTTTGTCTTCCCTGGTTATAATACAATTGTTTAAAATACATCCTCTACATACACTTAGAACCACACCAGATGGTCATATAATTTTTGCTTTAACTGTCACACATTATATATAAAACTCAAGGAAAGTAAAGCTTATTATACATACTCTAATTTTTGCTGGCTCTGTTCTTTATTCCTTACTGATGTCCCAATTATCCTCATTTTATTATTTTCTTTCTTTCTAGATTAACTTCCTGTAGCTATTTTTCTGTCTAATCTGGTGAAAAATTATCTTAGTTCCTTCATCTAAGAATATCTTAATTTCCTCTCCTTTATTGAAAGATATTTTCAGTTGGAAAAGTATCTGGATTCTTTTCTTTTTGTACTTAAAATATTTCACACCACTTCTTTCTGTCTTCTCTGGTATCTGATAAGAAGTTTGTTGTCATACTATTGTTTTTCTCCATTTGGTAAGGTGTTATTTTTCACTATTTTCAATTGTGTTTCCTTTGTCTTTACTTTTTAGAAGTTTGATTCTCATGTGTCTTGGCATGGATTTCTTTGAGCTTGTTATGTTTGAGTTTTTTTAAGCTGCTTACATTTGTAGGTTTATGCCCTTTTCCAAGTGTTTGAAAATTTAAGCCATTATTTCTTTGAATAACTTTTCTATTTTCTCTCTACAGTAAGTCCCCTACATACAAACAAGTTCCATTCTGAGAGTCCGCTTGTAAGTCCAATTTGTTCGTAACTCCAACAAAGTTAGTCTAGATACCCACCTAACACAATCGGCTATATAGTACTGTACTGTAATAGGTTTATAACACTTTTCACACAAATAAAACATAAAAAACAAACAAAAAAATAAAGAAAACATTTTTAATCTTACAATATAGTACCTTGAAAAGTACAGTAGTACAGTACAACAGCTGGCATACAGGGGCTGGCATCGAGTGAACAGGCAAGAAGAGTTACTGACTGGAGGAGGGAGAGGAGGTGGGAGATGGTAGAACTGAAGGATTGTCAGCAATAGGAGATGGAGGGCTAGCTGCAATTTCACACATGTCTGACGTTGATGGCACAGGTTCTGGTTCCTTGCTGGATTCAATTCTATCAACCCTCCTGAAATAAATGATCCAGTGATGTTTGGGTAGAAACTCTTTTTTCCTCATTATAGTTAACACAGTAGCACTGGATTGCATTCTGAATGGCTGCTACAACCTTTGTGTACCATTCTAAGTTTCAGTCCTGTGCCTCAAAAATTAAGTGTCTCCTCAAATAAAGAAAATTCCCTTGCCATTTCCTGCATCGTGAATCTCTTCAGTTACTTCTTCTTCCTCTTGTCTCTCTTCATCCTTTCTCTGGGCCTCCAATTATATCGGGTCTTCATTAGTAAGCTCCTTGTGTTGCACAGCAACAGTGCTGTACAGTAAAGTACACAAAAGCACAACCACTTGTAGAGGATGCACACATGTGACAATGTACACCAGACAGGTGAACTAACTTACTTGATTGGACATGCGAACACACGTTCACATCTTTGAAAGTTCACAACTTGAAGGATCATATGTAGGGGACTTACTGTACTCAAATTGGGTCATTTTTATTGTTCTGTCTTCCAGATCACTGATTCTCTTCTCTGTCTTCTCCTGTCCATTATGCTGTTGAGAATATCTCTGGAACTTTTTTTTTCTCTCCTTTTTCCCTAAACTTTATTGAGATATAGTTAATTAAAACATTGTAAATTTAAGGTGTATAATATGATTATTTCATGTTTGTATATATTGCAAAATTCTTACCACAATAAGGTTAGCTAGCACACACAATAAGGTTAGCTAGCACATACACATAATTATCATTTTCATTGCTGTTGTTTTGTTCTTGTAGTTATGTTGGTGAGAACATCTAAGATCTACTCTCTTACCAAATTTCAAGTAGATAAGAGAGTATTGTTAGAGTCATCACGCTGTATATTGGATTCCTCATAAATTATTACTCTTATAACTGGAAGTTTGAACACTTTGACAAACACCACCCCATTTTCCCCACCACTCAGCCAATGGCAACCATCAATCTACTCTCTGTTTCTTCAATTATGGCTTCTTTAGATTCCACATATAATTGAGACCATATGGTATTTGTCTTTCTATGTCTGACTGATTTCACTTAGCATAGGGCCCTCATGGTTCTTCATGTTGTTAGAAACGGCAGGATTCCATCTATTTTAAGGTTGAGTAATAATTCATCATATATATACAACATCTTCTTTATCTATTCATCCATCAGTGGCTATTTAGGTTGTTTCCAAGTCTTGGTTATTGTGAATGATTCACATGGGGGTTAACATATTGATTTGACATAGTGGGTGTTTTTTTATCTTTCAGAATAATATCCCAAATTGGGATTGCTGAATTGTTTGGTAGTTATATATTTTTCTGAGGAAACTCCATCTCTTGTGGCTTTTTTCTTTTCTTTTTTTTATTTCTTGGTGTTTAGTTGCTTTACAATGTCGTGTTTGTTTCTACTGTACAACAAAGTGGAGTTACCTGTGCTATACAGTGGGTTCTCAGTAGGTATCGATTTTACACACATTAGTGTATGTATGTTAATCCCAGTCTCCCAGTTCTTCCCACCCCTCTTTCCCCTCTTGGTGTCCATATATTTGTTGTCTACGTCTGTGTCTCTACTTCTGCCTTTCAAACAGACTCATCTGTACCATTTTTCTAGATTCCATATATATGCATTAATATATGATATTTGTTTTTCTCTTTCTGACTTACTTCGCCCTGTATGACAGTCACAAGGTCCAACCACATCTCTACAAATGACCCAATTTCGTTCCTTTTTATGGCTGAGGAATATTCCACTGTATATATGTAACATATCTTCTTTATTCATTCATCTGTTGATGGACACTTAGGTTGTTTCCATGACCTGGCTATTGTAAATAGTGCTGCAATGAACATTGGGGTGCGTGTATCTTTTGGAATTATGGTTTTCTCTGGGTATATGCTCAGTTGTGGGATTGCTGGGTCAAATGGTAGTTTTGTTTTTAATTTTTTTAAGGAACCTCCATACTGTTCCCCATAGTGGCTGTATCAATTTACATTCCCACAGTGCAAGAGGGTTCCCTTTTCTCCACACCCTCTCCAGCATTTGTTGTTTGTAGATTTTCTGATGATGCCCATTCTAATCAGTGTGAGGTGATAAATCATTGTAGCTCTGATTTGCATTTCTCTAATAATAAGTGATGTTGAGCACCTTTTCAGGTGTCTCTCGCCCATCTGTATATCTTCTTTGAAGAAACGTCTATGTTTCTTGCACCCATTGTTTGGTTGGGTTGTTTGGGTTTTTTTTTTTTTTCTTTTTGATATAGAGCTGCATGAGCTGTTTGTATACTTTGAAGATTAATTCTTTGTCCGTTGATTCATTTGCAAATATTTTCTCCCATTCTGAGGATTGTATTTTCATCTTGTTTATGGTTTCCTTTGCTGTGCAAAAGCTTTTAAGTTTCATTAGGTCCCATTTATTTTTGTTTTTGTTTCCATTATTCTAGGAGGTGGGTCAAAAAAATCTTGCTGTGATTTATGTCCAAGAGTGTTCTTCCTATGTTTTCCTCTAAGAGTTTTATAGTGTCCAGTCTTACATTATGGTCTTTAATCCATTTTGAGTTTACTTTTGTGTATGGTGTTAGAGAGTGTTCTAATTTCATTCATTTCCATGTAGCTGTCCAGTTTTTCCAGCACCACTTATTGAAGAGGCTGTCTTTTCTCCATTGTATATTCTTGCCTCCTTTGTCATAGATTAGTTGATCATAAGAGTGTGGGTTTATCTCTGGGCTTTCTATACTGTACCATTGATCTATATTTCTATTTTTGTGCCAGTACCATACTGTCTTAATTACTGTAGCTTTATAGCATAGTCTAAAATCAGGGAGACTGATTCCTCCAGCTCCAATTCTTTTTTTTTCCTCAAGATTGATTTGGCTATCTGGGATCTTTTGTGTCCCATACAAATTTTAAGATTTTTTGTTCTAGTTCTGTGAAAAATGCCATTGGTAATTTGAGAGGAATTGCACTGAATTTGTAGATTGCTTTGGGTAGTATAGTCATTTTCACAATATTGATTCTTCCAACCCAAGAACATGGTATATCTCTCCAACTGTTTGTGTCATCTTTGATTTCTTTCATCAGTGTCTTATAGTTTTCTGAGTACAGGTCTTTTACCACCTTAGATAGGTTTATTCCTATATATTTTATTCTTTTTGGTGCAATGGTGAATGAGATTGTTTCCTTAATTTCCCTTTCTTTGTTAGTGTATAGGAATACAAGAGATTTCTGTGCATTAATTTTGTATACTGCAACTTTCCCAAATTCATTGATTAGCTCTAGTAGTTTTCTGGTAGCGTCTTTAGGATTCTCTATGTATAGTGTCATGTCATCTGCAAACAGTGACAGCTTTACTTCTTCTTTTCCAATTTGGATTCCTTTTATTTCGTTTTCTTCTCTGACTGCCATAGCTAGGATTTCCAAAGCTATGTTGAATAATAGTGGACTTCCTTGTCTTGTTCCTGATCTTAGAGGAAATGCATTCAGTTTTTCACCATTGAGAATGATGATTGCTGTGGGTTTTCATACATGGCCTTTATTATGCTGTGGTAGGTTCCCTCTATGCCCATTTTCTGGAGAGTATTTTATCATAAATCGGTGTGAATTTTATCAAAAGCTTTTTCTGCATCTATTGAGATGATCATATTATTTTTATTTTTCTATTTGTTAATACATTGTATCACATTGATTGATTTGCATATATTGAAGAATTCTTACATCCCTGGGATAAATCCCACTTGATCATGGTATATGATCCTTTTAATGTGTTGTTGGTTTCTGTTTACTAGTATTTTGTTGAGGATTTTTGTGTCTATATTCATCAGTGATATTGGTCTATAATTTCCTTTTTTTGTGATATCATTGTCTGGTTTTGGTGTCAGGGTGATGGTGGCCTTTTAGAATGAGTTTGTGTGTGTTCCTTCCTCAGCAATATTTTGGAAGAGTTTGAGAAGGATGGGTGCTAGCTCTTCTCTAAATGATTGATAGATGTCACCTGTGAAGCCATCTGGTCCTGGACTTCTGCTTGTTGGAATATTTTTAATTATAGTTTCAATTTCATTACTTGAGATTGGTCTTTTCATGTTTTGTATTTCTTCCTGGTTCATTCTTGGAATGTTATGCCTTTCTATGAATTTGTGCATTTCTTCCAGGTTGTCCACTTTGTTGGCATAGAATTGCTTGTAGTAGTCTCTTAGGAACGTTTTTATTTCTGTGGTGTCTGTTGCAACTTCCTTATCATTTCTAATTTTATTGGTTTGAGTCTTCTCCCTCTTTTTCTTGATGAGTCTGGCTAAAAGTTTATCAATTTTATTTATCTTCTCAAAAACCAGCTTTTAGTTTTATTGATCTTTGCTATTGTTTTCTTCGTCTCTATTTCATTTATTTCTGCTCTGATATTTATGATTTCTTTACTTCTACTAACATTGCTGTTTCTATTGATCTTTTTCTCTAGTTCCTTTAGGAGTAAGATTAGTTTGCTTATTTGTAATTTTTCTTGTTTCTTTGGGTAAGATTGTATTGCTATAAACTTCCCTCTTAGAACTGCTTTTCCTGCATCCCATAGGTTTTGGGTTATTGTGTTTTCATTGTCATCTGTCTCTACGTATTTTTTTGATTTCTTCTTTTCTTTCTTCAGTGATCTGTTGGTTATTTAGTAGCATGTTGTTTAGCCTCCATGTGTTTGTGTTTTTTACAGGGTTTTTTCCCTGTAATTGGTTTCTAAACTCATAGCATTGTGGTTGGAAAAAATGCTTGATACAATTTCAATTTTCTTAAATTTACTGAGTCTTGACTTGTGTCCCTAGATGTGATTTATCCTGGTGAATATTCCATGTGCCCTTGAGAAGAAATTGTTTCCTGCAGTTTTTGGACAGAATGTCCTATAAATATCAATTACATCCATCTGTTATATTTTGTCATTTAAAGTTTGTGTTTCCTTATTAATTTTCTGTCTGGATGATCTATCCATTGGTGTAAGTGAGGTGTTAAATCCCCCACTGTTATTGTGTTACTGTCCATTTCCCCATTTATGGCTGTTAGCATTTGCCTTATGTATTGATGGGCTCCTTGTTTGGTGCATATAAATTTTTTTAAATAAATAAATTTATTTATTTATTTATTTATTTATGGCTGTGTTGGGTCTTCATTGCTGCATGCAGGTTTCCTCTAGTTGTGGAGAGCAGGGCCTACTCTTTGTTGCAGTGCACGTGCTTCTCACTGTGGTGGCTTCTCTTGTTGTTGAGCACAGGCTCTAGACATGCAGCCTTTAGTAGTTGTGGCATGTGGGCTCAGTAGTTGTGGCTCCCAGGCTCTAGAGCACAGGCTCAGTAGTTGTGGTGCATGGGCTTAATTGCTCCACAGCATATGGGATCTTCCCGGATCAGGGATCAAACCCATGACCCCTGCATTGGCAGGTGGATTCTTAACCACTGGGCCACCAGGGAACTCCCAGCACATATATATTTATAATTTTTCTTTTTTTTGCAGTATGCGGGCCTCTCACTGTTGTGGCCTCTCCTGTTGCAGAGCACAGGCTCCAGATGCCCAGCCTCAGTGGCCATGACTCATGGGCCTAGCCACTCCACGGCATGTGGGATCTTCCTGAATCGGGGCACAAACCCGTGTCCCCTGCATCGGCAGGCAGACTCTCAACCACTGCACCACCAGGGAAGCCTTATAATTGTTTTATCTTTTTCTTGGATTTATCCCTTGATCATTATGTAGTGTCCTTCCTTGCCTCTTGTAACAGTCTTTAGTTAAAGTCTATTTTATCTGATATAAGTTATGCTACTTCAGCTTTCTTTTGATTTCCATTTGCATGGAATGTCTTTTTCCATCCCCTCACTTTTAGTCTGTATGTGTCCCTAAGTCTGATGTGGGTCTCTTGTAGACAGCATATATATGGGTCTTGCTTCTGTATCCATTCAGCCAGTCTGTGTCTTTTTGTTGGAGCATTTAATCCATTCACATTTAGGGTAATTATCAATATGTATATTCCTATTACCGTTTCCTTAATTGTTTTGGGTTTGTCTTCTCTTATGTTTCCCACTTAAAGTCAAAGTAAGCTCACAGAAAAGCCACTGCTTTTATTATTTTTTCCTTCTAATTAATTCTTGATAGTTTGAATAATATGTGTCTCATTGTGTTTCTCCTTGGGTTTATCCTGTATAGCACTCTCTGTGCTTCCTGGATTTGATTGACTCTTTCCTTTCCCATGTTAAGGAAATTTTCGACTGTAATCTCTTCAAATATTTTCTCAGACTCTTTTTCTTTCTCTTCTTCTTCTGGGACCCCTATAATTTACATGTTGGTACATTTAATTTTGTTCCAGAAATCTCTGAGACTATGCTCAATTCTTTTCATTCTGTTTTCTTTATCCTGATCCATGACAATTATTTCCACCATTCTATCTTCCAGCTCACTTATCAGTTATTCTGCTATTGATTTCTTCTAGAGTATTTTTGATTTCAGTTATTGTGTTGTTCATCACTGTTTGTTTGTTCTTTTCTTCTTGTATGTCTCTGTTAAATGTTTCTTGTATTTTCTCAATTCTATTTCTGAGATTTTGGATCATTTTACTATCATAACTCTGAATTCTTTTTCAGGTAGACTCCCTATTTCCTCTTCATTTGTTTGGTCTTGTGGGTTTTTACCTTACTCCCTCTGCAGCATATTTCTTTGTCTTCTCATTTTGTTTAATGCTGTTTTTGGGGTCTCCTTTCTGCAGGCTGCAGGGTTATACCATACTTCTTCTTACTTCTTGTGTCTGCCCCCAGTGGCTGAGGTTGGTCCAGTGGATTGTGTAGGCTTCCAGGCGGAGGGGGGGGGACTGGTTCCTGTGTTCTGGTAGATGGAGTGGATCTTGTCCCTCTGATGGACAGGGCCATGTCCAGTGGTGTGTTTTAGGATGTCTGTAAGCTTACTTTGACTTTAAGCAGCATGTCTGCTAACGGATGGGGTTTTGTTCCTGTCTTGCTACTTGTTTGGCATGAGGCAGCCAGCACTGGAGTTTACTGGAGATTGGGTAGTGCTGGATCTTGGTGGTAAGATGGAGACCTCTAGGAGAGTTCTTGCTGATTAATATTCCCTGGGACTGGGAGTTCTCTGGTGGTCCAATGTTCTGGACTCAGCTCCCCCACCTCAGAGGCTCAGGCCTGACCCTTATCCAGAGCACCAAGACCCTGCAAGCCTCACAACACATAAGAAAAGGGGAAAAATGAACAAAGAACCTCAAGACAAATGGTAAAATCATAACCAAACAGACAAAAACACACAAAGAAACACACACACATGAAAGAGAAAACAAAAAAGAAAAGAGCAGCCAAACAAATAAATGAACCCCAAAATGAAAACAAACACTAAAATCTAAACAAACAAAAACAAAACAACAGAAAAAAATCAGAAGCAGAAAGAAAACTCTAGGTAGGTCTCTGACCCTGCTGTGGGCACTGTGGCCAGCTCAGACTCTGACCTGGCCCAACTCCTGCGTGTACTTGCCCCAAAGTCCACAGTTGGCCCCAAAGTTCAGATCCTCAATTGGGGGAACACTTGCTGTCTATTCAGATATTCTGCATATGCAGGATTTACCAAGCCAATTGTGGGGGTTTAATCCACTGCTTCTGTGCCTGCACAGAGAGTTTTCCCTTCCCCTTTGGTCACCCTGTCCCTGGAATTCAGCTTTGGTTTTGGCCCTGCCTTTGTATGTGGGCCACCCTCAGGCATCTGTTCCTTGCCCAGGCAAGCGGGGATGGAAACAGCATCTGATTAGGGCTCACTTGCTCACTCAGGTCATGGAGAGGAAGGGATACAGCAGTCAAAGTTAGGATGTGCAGGGAGTGCCTGCAGTGGCAGAGGCTGGAAGGACGTTTCAACAGCCTGGGGTGTGCTGTGAGCTCTCCCAGGGGAGGTGGCCCTGGATCACAGGACCCTCAACAGTGGTGGGCTACTCAGGCTCCTGAGAAGGTGTGGGCAATGACCTGCACTTGCTCACAGGACCCTTGGTGACAACGGCGGCAGTGGTAGCTGTCACACCTGCCCCTGGGGTCTGAGATAGCAGCTGCAGCTCCCACCCACCCCTGGAGCTCATGTAGGCAGTGCCTTTCCATCTGTGAGCACATGAAAAAAGAAGCTGCTATGGCAGGCTTTCCCCTCATGTCACGTACCCCCAGCAATGGTCCCTTGCCTCTCTGGCAGGCCCAGGCTTCTTGGGACTCCCTCAGCTGTGGCACACTAGCTTCCTCAGGCTGTCTTTATGCCCCAGTCCTCTCCCTGGGGTCTTACCTCTGATGCCTGAGCCTCACATCCACCACAGTGGGCAGACAAGCATCTCAGGATGGGGAGTGCTGGTCATCACTGATCCTCTGTACAGGATTCTCTCCACTTTGCCATCTGCACCCCTGTTGCTGTGCTCTCCTCTGAGGGTCTGAAGCTACCCCCCCCATCCCCGCCAGTGTGGGGGCTTCATCATGTGTGGGAATTTTCTTCTATCACAGCTTCCTCCCAGAGGCGCAGGCCCTGTCCCGATTCCTTTGTCTCTTTTTTTTTTCTTTTGCCCTACCCAGTTACATGGAGATTTTCTTGCCTTTTTGGAAGTCTGGGGTCTTCTGCCAGCGTTCAGTAGGTGTTCTGTAAGAGTTGTCCCACATGTAGATGTACTTTTGATGTATGTGTGGTGAGAAGGTGATCTCCATTTCTTACTCCTCTGCCATCTTAAAGGTTCCCTCTTTTATTTTGTATAATATCCATTATAACATGTGTGAGGTGGTATCTCGATGTGGTTCTGATCTGCATTTCCCTGATGATTAGTGATGTTGAGTATGATATTAACTGTGAGATTTTTATACATGGCCTTTATTATGTTGAAGTAAGTTTCTTCTCTACTCAATTTGTTGAGTGAGTATATGGCATTTTTTCAAAAATATTTTTTCTGCATCTGTGGAGATGATCACACTATTTTTATCTTTCATTCTCTGAATGTGGTTTATCACATTTATTGATTTGTTTAAGTTCAACCATCCTCACATCTTAGGAATAAATAACCCTTGATTATGGTGTATGATTCATGATGTATGATTTTGAATTTCACTCACTATTTTGTTGATAATTTTTGCATCTACATTTTCTATGCATAGTATCATGTTATCTGAAAATAGTGATAGTTTTACTTCTTCCTTTCAAATTTGGATTACTTTTACTTCCTTTACTTGTCTGATTACCGTAGCTAGGATTTCTAATACTATGTTGAATAAAACTGGTGAGAGTGGACATCCTTGTCTTGTTCTTGACCTTAGAGGAAATGCTTTCGGCTTTTCACCATTGATTATGATATTAGCTGTGACCTTTTCACATATGGTCTTTATTATGTTGAGGTATGTTCCCTCTCTATAAACTTTTTGAGATATTTATCAAAAATGGATGATGAATTTTGTCAAAAGCTTTTTCTGCATCTATTGAGATGATCATATGATTTTTAGTTTTCAATTTCTTAACATAGTGCATCACATTGATTGATTTGCGAATATTGAACCAGATTTGCACCCCTGGTATAAATGCCATTATATCATGGGCTATGATCATTTTAATGCATTATTGAATTTAGTTTGCTAATATTTTGCTGAGAATTTTTACATCGATGTTTATCAGTGATATTGGCCTGTAATTTTCTGAAAAAGGGTTTGTGATATCTTTATCTGGTTTTGGCATCAGAGTGATGCTGTTGTAGAATGGGATTGGAAACATTCCTCCCTCTTAATTTTTCTGGAATAATTTGAGAAAGATAGGTGTTAACTATTTTTTACATGTTTGGTAGAATTCACCTTTGAGGCTGTCTAGTTCTGAACTTTTGTTTGCTGGGATTTTTTTTTTTTTAATTACTGACTCAATTTCATTTCTAGTAGTTGTTCCGTTCATATTTTCTGTTTATTCCTGAATCAGTCTTGGGAGTTTGTACATTTCTAGGAATTTTTACATTTCTCTAGGTTTTCCATTTTATTGGTGTATAATTGTTGGTAGTATTCTTGCATGATCCTTTGTATTTCTGTGATTTCTGTTGTAACTTCTCCTTTTTCATTTCTACTTTTATTGGTTTGGGACCTCTATCTTTTTTCTTGATGAATCTGGCTAAAGGTTTATCAATTTTATTTACCTTTCCAAAAAGTCAGTTCTCAGTTTCTTTGATCTTTTCTAATTCTTGTTTCTGTTATATTTATTTCTGCTCTGATTTTTACCTTCTACTAACTTTGGGTTTTGTTCATTCTTCCTCTTCTAGGTCCTTTGGGTGTAAGTTTAGGTTGTTGACCTGAGATTTTTTTTTTTTTGTTTCATGAGGTAGGATTATACTGCTATAAAATTTCCTCTAAGAAGTGCTTTTGCTGCATCCCATAGATTTTGGATCATTGTATTTTCACTTTCACTTGTCTCCAGGTATTTTTTGATTTCTTTAGTGACTCATTGGCTGTTTAGCAGCATATCTTTTAGCCTCCACGTGTTTGTGTTTTTCCAGTTTTTTTTTTTGATGTATTTGATTTCTTGTCTCATAGTATTATGGTCAGAAATGATTCTTGATATGATTGCAATATTCTTGTATTTAATGAGACTTTTTTGTGGCCTAGCATGTGATCTATCCCAAAGAATGTTCTATGTACACTTGAAAAGTTTGTGTATTCTACTACTTTTTGATGGAATGTTCTTTATAGATTTATTAAGTCCATTTGATTTAATGTGTCATTTAAGGCCAGTGTTTCCTTATTGATTTTCTGTCTGGATGATCTGTCCATTGATGTAAATGGGGTGTTAAAATCCCCTACTTTTATGTGTTACTGTAAATTTCTCTCTTTATGTCTGTTAATATTTGCTTTATGTATTTAGGTGTTCCTATGTTGGGTGCATATATATTTTTTCAATTGTTATATCTTCCTGGATTGATCCCTTCATCATAATGTAACATCCCTCGTTGTATATTATTACAGTCTTTATTTTAAAGTCATTTTGTCTGATATAATTATTGCTACCTGGCTTTCTTTTCATTTCCATTTGCATGGAATAACTTTTTCCATCCCCTCACTTTCATCTATGTGTATCTTTAGATCTGAACTGAGTCTCTTGTAGGCAACATACATATGGTCTTGCTTTTGTTTCCATTCAGCCACTCTACATTTTAGATTGGAGCATTTAGCCCATTTACATTTAACATAACTATTGATAGATACGTATTTATTGCAATTTTGTTAATAGTTTTATAGTTATTTTTTGTTATTTTCTTCTTCTTTTAACCTCTTCCCTTGTGATTTAATGACTATGATTAGTGTTATGTTTGAATTCCTATCTCTTTGTGTCTGTGTGTCTATTATAAATTTTTGGTTTGTGGTTACCATGAGGTTGATATATATAGCAATCTATCCATCTATCTAAATTATTTTAAGTTATCAATCTCTTAAGTTTGAATGCATTTTATCAGCCCTGCATTTTTATCCCCCCATGTTTAAAGTTTTTGACATCATATTTTACATCTTTTCGTTTTGATTAAACCTTAACTACTTCTCCTTTACCAATAGATTTTTCTTTTCACAATTTTCATATTTCTACTTGTGGACTTTTCTTTTACACTTAGAGAAGTATTTTTAACCATTCTTGTGATGCTGGTTTCTTGCTGCTGAGCTCTTTTTGCTTTTCTATAAACTTTTGTTCTCTCCTTCAAATTTGAGTGATAGACTTAATGTATAGTGTATTCTTGGTTGTAGAGATTTCCATTTCATCACTCTAAATATATCATGTCTCTCCCTTTTGGTGTGCAGAGTTTCTGCTGAAAAATCAGTTCATAGTCTTATGAGAATTTCCTTTTATGCAACTTACTGATTTTCCCTTGCTGCTTTTAATATTCTTTCTTTATCTTTAATTTTTTTCATGAGCTGGTGACAGCCCACTGGTGTGTTCAGCTGGGACCCAGTGTGGCTAGGTGAGTAGCCCAAAGTGTCCTGAAGCTGGTGTTGGCCTTCTGTTGGGCAAGGCTGGGGTCCGGGTCATCCTAGGTTGGTGGTAACTTGCTGATGGGTGGACTGGGTCTTAACATGACTGGCTGTGAATTCACAGTGTATTTGTGTGTGTGTGTGTGTGTGTGTGTGTGTGTGTGTGTGTGTGTGTGGTATGCAGGCCTCTCACTGTTGTGGCCTCTCCTGTTGCGGCACAGGCTCCGGATGTGCAGGCTCAGTGGCCATGGCTCACCAGCCCAGCCACTCCATGGCATGAGGGATCTTCCCGGACTGGGCCACTAACCCGTGTCCCCTGCATTGGCAGGTAGACTCTCAACCACTGCACCACCAGGGAAGTCCCCACTGTGGTTTTGAAGCTGGTTTTGGCCTGCTTGTGTTCAGGGTTAATGTCTGGGGTCATTCTGAGTCTGGTTCATCCCACTAGTGGTTGAGACCAGGTCCCAGAGCTAACTCTGGCCCAATGGTGGCCAGGGCCATGTCCCAGGTTCTCTTAGTTGCAATGCCTTGAGGGTCCTGAGATGGTTTTTTTCCAGTGATGGATTGGGTCATGGTTCAGAGGGTCCTGGGGCTAGTGCTGGCTTACTGGTGGGGGGAGTCAGATCTTCCCAGGTTTCTGGTTACAAGGCCCTGGGGATCCTGGAGTTGGTATTGGCCAGCTTGTTGGTGGGGCATGGGACCCAGCGGATCCTGGGGCTGAGCCTGCCTGCTGGTGGGTGAAGCCAGGTCCCAGGGCTAGTTTTGGCCCATTGTTGGGTGGAGTTGTGTCCTGTATCTCTGGCTGTGGGGCCTCTGGGTCCCAGAGTTGGTGTCAACCAGCTGGTGGGCAGAGCCTGGACCAAAACCTAGCAGCAAGACCCCAGAGATCCTGGGACTAGTGTTGGTCCACTAGTGGATGGGGTGATGTACAGGGCCCTCTGATGAATGGGGCTAGGTCCTGGGATGACTGGGCGCTCAGGGAGTCTTACAGCACTCTCTCTGCTGGTGGTGGGAGAGCTTGGCCAAAGGCTTCCCAAGACTAGTGCCTACCAGCTGGTGTGTGGGGACAGGTCCTGGTACTTAGAGTCTAGAGTGAGGACCCAAAAATGGCACTGGCCAGCACCAGCAACCTCATGGTAAGATGAGCTCCCCAAAATTGCTGCTGCCAATGTATTTGTCCCTTGGTGAGTCCCAATTACTTCCTGCTTCTCCAAAAGGCTCTCCAAGATCAGCAAGTGAGTCTAACCCAGGATAATTTTAATTTATTGCTTCTGCCTTGCATCTTGGAGTATGTGAGATTTTGTGTACACCCATTAAGAGGGGAGTCTTTATTTCCCACAGTCCTCTGACTCTCCCAAAAGTAAGCTCCATTGGCCTTCAAAGTGAACCTTTCTGGGAGCTCGTCTTCCCAGTGCAGGACACCCAGGCTGGGGAGCCCAGTGTAGGACTCTGACCACTCACTCAATGGGGAGAACCTCTGCAATTGTAATTATCCTCCTATTTGTGAGTCTCCTATCCAGGGAAATGGGTCTTGATTATACTGCATCTCAGCTCTTTCTATCTGTCTTTACATGTAGAAGATCTTTTCTGCTAGTCTTCAAGTCATTATCTTTGACAGTTGCTCTGTAAATAGTTGTAATTTTGGTGTGTCCGTAGGAGGAGCAGACCTCAGGGTTTTCCACTCCACCATTTTGGCCTCTCCCCTGTATTTATTTCTTCTTTTTACTCCTTTGAGCCACTCTATGCCTTTGATGGAGAATTTAATCCATTTACATTGAAAGTAATTATTGGTAGGTAAGGACATAAATCATCTCACTTTTTGATGACTTTTTAAACTTCCTTTGTTTTTTTTAATGCCACTTTTCTTCTCTTTGTTATTTGATGGTTTTCCATAGAGGTACACTGATTTCCTTCTCTTCATCTTGTGTGTATTACTGTAAGGTTTTGCTTTGTGCATACCCTGGCACTTTTATAAAACTGCTTATAGATGTAAGTCTATTTTGTACTGATAACAACTAAACTTTCATTGCACATTAAAAAGAAAAACTCTAGAGGGGGCTTCCAGGAAGATGGTGGAAGATTAAGACGTGGAGATCACCTTCCTCCCCACAGATAAAACAGAAATACATCTACACGTGGAACAACTCCTACAGAACACCTACTGAACACTGGCAGAAGACCTCAGATCTCCCAAAAGGCAAGAAATTCCCCACATACCTGGGTAGGGCAAAAGAAAAAAGAATAAACAGAGACAAAAGGATAGAGATGGGACCTGCACCCGTGGGAAGGAGCTGTGAAGGAGGAAAGTTTTCCACACACTAGGAAGCCCCTTTGTGGGCTGAGACTGCGGGTGGTGGAGGGGGAAGCTTCGGGGCCGTGGAGGAGAGCACAGCAACAGGGGTGCGAAGGGCAAAGTGGAGAAATTCCCGCACAGAGGATCCATGACGAACAGCACTCACCAGCTTGAGAGGCTTGTCTGCTCACCCACTGGGGCAGGCGGGGCTGGGAACTGAGGCTCGGGCTTCGGTCGGTCGGAGCGCAGGGAGAGGACTGGTGTTGGCGGCATGAACACAGCCTGCAGGGGGTTAATGCACCATGGCTAGCTGGGAAGGAGTCCAGGGAAAAGTCTGGACCTGCTGAAGAGGCAAGAGACTTTTTCTTCCCTCTTTGTTCCCTGGTGCGCAAGGAGAGGGGATTTAGAGCGCCTCTTAAAGGAGCTCCAGAGATGGGCGCAAGCCATGGCTACAACCGTGGACCACAGAGACAGGCATGAGATGCTAAGGCTGCTGCTGCCGCCATCAAGAAGCCAGTGTGTGAGCACAGGTCACTATCCACATCTCCATTCCAGGGAGCCTGTGCAGCCCACCACTGCCGGGGTCCCGGGATCCAGGGACAATTGCCCTGGGACAACGCACAGTGTGCCTTAGGCTGCTGCAACGTCACACTGGCCTCTGCTGCCACAGGCTCGCCCTGCACTCCATACCCCTCCCTCCCCCCGGTCTGAGTGAGTCAGAACCCCCAAATCAGCAGCTCCTTTAACCCCGTCCTGTCTAAGTGAAGAACAGATGCCCTCCAGCGACCTACATGCAGAGGCAGGGCCAAATCCAAAGCTGTGACCCTGGGAGCTGAGAGAACAAAGAAGAGAAAGGGAAATCTCTCCCAGCAGCATGAGAAGCAGCGGATTAAAGCTCCTCAATCAACTTGATGTACCCTGCATCTGTGGAATACATGAATAGAAAACAAATCATCCCAAATTATGGAGGTGGACTTTGAGAGCAAGAATTATGATTTTTTCCCCTTTTCCTCTTTTTGTGAGTGTGTATGTGAATGCTTCTTTGGGAGATTTTGTCTGTATAGCTTTGCTTCCACCATTTGTCCAAGGATTCTATCTGTCCGTTTTTTTTTTTTTATTGTTGTTTTTTAAAAATTATTTTTCTTAATAATTATTTTTTATTTTAATAACTTTATTTTACATTATCTTCTTTCTTTCTTTCCTTCCTTCCCTCCTTTAGACAACGAATCATCCCAAATTGAGGAGGTGGACTTTGAGAGCAAGATTTATGAATTTTTCCCCTTTCCCTCTTTTTGTGAGTGTGCATGTGTATGCTTCTGTGTGAGACATTGTCTGTATAGCTTTGCTTCCACCATTTGTCCTAGGGTTCTTTCCATATGTTTTTTTTTCTTTTTTTCCTCTTAATAATTATATTTTTTATTTTAATAACTTTATTATATTTTATCTTATTTATTTTATTTTACTCTATCTTCTTTATTTCTTTTCTTCCTTCCTTCTCTCCTTCATTCCTTCCTTCCTTCCTCCCACCCACTGTCCCACCCTCCCTTCTTTCTTTCTTTCTTTCTTTTTTTGTACTTCTACTAATTCGCTCTTTCTACTCTTTCTCCTTTTATTCTGAGCCGTGTGGATGAAAGGCTTTTGCTGCTGCAGCCAGGAGTCAGTGCTGTGCCTCTGAAGTGGGAGAGCCAACTTCAGGACACTGGTGCACAAGAGACCTCCAAGCTCCACATAATATCAAACAGTGAAAATCTCCCAGAGATCTCCATCTCAACACCAGCACCCAGCTTCACTCAACGACCAGCAAGCTACAGTGCTGGACATCTTATGCCAAACAACTAGCATGACAGGAACACATCACCACCCATTAGCAGAGAGGATGCCTAAAATCATAAGTCCACAGACACCCCAAACCACACCACCAGACGTGGACCTGCCCACCAGAAAGGCAAGATCGAGCCTTATCCACCAGGGCACAGGCACTAGTCCCCACCACCACGAAGCCTACACAACCCACAGAACCAACCTTAGCCACTGGAGACAGAAAGCAAAAACAACAGGAACTATGAACCTGCAGTCTTCAAAAAGGAGACCCCAAACACAGTAAGATAAGCAAAATGAGAAGACAGAAGAACACACAGAAGATGAAGGAGCAAGATAAAAACCCACCAGAACTAACAAACGAAGAGGAAATAGGCAGTCTACCTGAAAAAGAATTCAGAATAAAGACAGTAAAGATGATCCAAAATCTTGGAAATACAATAGACAAAATGCAAGAAACATGTAACAAGGACCTAGAAGAACTAACGATGAAACAAACAATGATGAACAACACAATAAAAGAAATTAAAAAGACTCTAGATGGGATGAATAGCAGAATAACTGAGGCAGCAGAATGTATAAGTGACCAGGAATATAAAATAGTGGAAATAACTATGGCAGAACAGAATAAAGAAAAAGGAATGAAAAGAGCTGAGGACAGTCTCAGAGACCCCTGGGACAACATTAAACAAACCAACATTTGAAATATAAGAGTTCCAGAAGAAGATGAAAAATAAAAAGGGACTGAGAAAATATTTGAAGATATTATAGCTGAAAACTTACCCAATAAGGGAAAGGAAATAGTTAATCAAGTCTAGGAAGCACAGAGAGTACCATAGAGGATAAATCTAAGGAGAAATATGCCAAGACACATATTAATCAAACTGTCAAAAATTATATACAAAGAAAATATATTAAAAGCAGCAAGGGAACAACAACAAGTAACACACAAGGGAATCCCCATAAGGGTAACAGCTGATCTTTCAGCAGAAACTCTGCAAGCCAGAAGGGACTGGCAGGACATATTTTAAGTGATGAAGGAGAAAAACCTGAAACCAAGACTACTCTACCCAGCAAGGATCTCATTCAGATTTGATGGAGAAATTAAAACCTTTACAGACAAGCAAAAGCTGAGAGAGTTCAGCACCACCAAACCAGCTTTACAACAACTGCTAAAGGAACTTCTCTAGGCAAGAAACACAAGAGAAGGAAAAGTCCTACAATAACGAATCCAAAACAATTAAGAAAATGGGAATAGGAACATACATATCGATACTTACCTTAAATGTAACTGGACTAAATGCTCCCACCAAAAGACACAGACTGGCTGATGGATACAAAAGCAAGACCCATATATTTGCTGTCTACAAGACACCCATTTCAGACCTAGAGACACATACAGACTGAAAGTAAGGGGATGGAAAAATATATTTCATGCAAATGGAAACCAAAAGAATGCTGGAGTAGCAATTCTCATATCAGACAAAATAGACTTTAAAATAAAGACTATTTGAAGAGACAAAAAGGACACTACATAATGATCAAGGGATCAATCCAAGAAGAAGATATAACAATTGTAAATATTTATGCACCCAACATAGAAGCACCTGAATACATAAGGCAAATACAAACAGCCATAAAAGGGGAAATCGACAGTGAGACATTCATAGTACGGGACTTTAACACCCCATTTTCACCAATGCACAGATCATCCAAAATGAAAATAAAGAAGAAAACACAAGCTTTATATGATACATTAAACAAGATGGACTTAATTGACATTTATAGGACATTCCATCCAAAAACAACAGAATACAATTTTTTCTTAAATGCTCATGGAACATTCTCCAGCATAGATCATATCTTGGGTCACAAATCAACCCTTGGTAAATTTAAGAAAATTGAAAGTGTATCAAGTATCTTTTCCGAACACAACACTAGAATATTAGATATCAATTACAGGAAATGATCTGTAAAAAATACAAACACATGGAAGCTAAACAATACACTACTTAATAACAAAGAGATCACTGAAGAAATCAAAGAGGAAATAAAAATTACCTAGAAATAAATGACAATGGAGACATGACGACCCCAAACCTATGGGATGCAGCAAAAGCAGTTCTAAGAGGGAAGTTTATAGCAATACAATCCTACATTAAGAAAGAGGAAACATCTCAAGTAAACCACATAACCTTGCACCTAAAGCAATTAGAGAAAGGAAGAGAAAAAAAAAACCAAAGTTAGCAGAAGGAAAGAAATCATAAAAATCAGATCAGAAATTAATGAAAAAGAAATGAAGGAAACGATAGCAAAGATAAAACTAAGAGCTCATTCTTTGAGAGGTAAACAAAATTGGTAAAACATTAGCTACACTCATCAAGATAAAAGGGAGAAGGCTGAAATCAATAGAATTAGAAATGAAAAATGAGGAGTAACAACTGACACTGCAGAAATACAAACTCATGAGAGATTACTACAAGCAACTCTATGCCAATAAAATGGACAACCTGGAAGAAATGGACAAATTCTTAGAAATGCACAACCTGCCAAAACTGAATCAGGGAGAAATAGAAAATATGAACAGACCAATCACAAGCACTGATATTGAAACTGTGATTAAAAATCTTCCAACAAACAAAAGCCCAGCAACAGATGGTTTCACAGGTGAATTCTATGAAACATTTAGAGAAGAGCTAACACCTATCCTTCTCAAACTCTTCCAAAATATAGCAGAGGGAGGAACACTCCCAAACTCATTCTACGAGGCCACCATCACTCTGAGAGCAAAACCAGACAAATATGTCAAAAAGAAAGAAAACTACAGGCCAATATCCCTGATGAACATAAATGTAAGAATCGTCAACAAAATACTAGCAAACAGAATCCAACAGCACATTTAAGGATCATACACCATGATCAAGTGGGTTTTATTCCAGGAAGGCAAGGATTCTTCAATATATGCAAATCAATCTACGTGATACACTATATTAACAAATTGAAGGAGAGAAACCATATGATCACCTCAATAGATGCAGAGAAAGCTTTCGACAAAATTCAACACCCACTTATGATAAAAACCCTGAAGAGAGTAGGCATAGAGGGAACTTTCCTCAACATAATAAAGGCCATATATGACAAGCCCACAGCAAACATCATCCTCAATGGTGAAAAACTGAAAGCATTTCCACTAAGATCAGGAACAAGACAAGGTTGCCCACTCTCACCACTCTTATTCAACATAGTTTTGGAAGTTTTAGCCACAGCAATCAGAGAAGAAAAGGAAATGAAAGGAATCCAAATCAGAAAAGAAGTAAAGCTGTCACTGTTTGCAGATAACATGATACTATACATAGGGAATCCTAAAGATGCTACCAGAAAACTACTAAAGCTAATAAATGAATTTCGTAAGGTAGCAGGATACAAAATTATTGCACAGAAATCTCTGGCATTTCTATACTCTAATGACGAAAAATCTGAAAGTGAAATCAAGAAAACACTCCCATTTACCACTGCAACAAAAAGAATAAAATATCTAGGAATAAACCTACCTAAGGAGACAAAAGATGTTTATGCAGAAAATTATAAGACACTGATGAAAGAAATTAAAGATGATACAAATAGATGGAGAGATATACCATGTTCTTGGATTGGAAGAATCAACATTGTGAAAATGACTCTACTATGCAAAGCAATCTACAGATTCAATGCAATCCCTATCAAACTATCACTGACATTTTTCACAGAACTAGAACCAAAAGTTTCACAATTTGTATGGAAACACAAAAGACCCCGAATAGCCAAAGCAATCATGAGAACAAAAAAACGCAGCTGGAGAAATCAGGCTCCCTGACTTCAGACTATACTACAAAGCTACAGTAATCAAGACAGTATTGGACTGGCACAAAAACAGAAAGATAGATCAATGGAACAGGATAGTAAGCCCAGAGATAAACCCACGCACATATGGTCACCTTATCTTTGATAAAGTAGGCAGGAATGTACAGTGGAGAAAGGATAGCCTCTTCAATAAGTGGTGCTGTGCAAACTGGACAGGTACATGTAAAAGTATGAGATTAGATCACTCCCTAACACCATACAGAAAAGTAAGCTCAAAATGGATTAAAGGGCTTCCCTGGTGGCGCAGTGGTTGAGCGTCCGCCTGCCGATGCAGGGGACACGGGTTCGTGCCCCAGTCTGGGAGGATCCCACATGCCGCGGGGCGGCTGGGCCCGTGAGCCATGGCTGCTGAGCCTGCGCGTCCGGAGCCTGTGCTCTGCAGCGGGAGAGGCCACAACAGTGAGAGGCCCACGTACCACAAAAAAAAAAAAAAATGGATTAAATACCTAAATGTAAGGCCAGTAACTATCAAACTCTTAGAGGAAAACATAGGCAGAACACTCTATGACATAATTCATAGCAAGATCCTTTTTGACCCACCTCCTAGAGAAATGGAAATAAAAACAAAATCAATAAATGAGACCTGATGAAACTTCAAAGCTTTTGCACAGCAAAGGAAACCATAAAGACCAAAATACAACCCTCACAATGGGAGAAAATATTTGCAAGTGAAGCAACTGACAAACGATTAATCTCCAAAATTTACAAGCATCTCATGCAGCTCAATAATAAAAAGACAAACAACCCAATCCAAAAGTGGGCAGAAGACCTAAATAGACATTTCTCCAAAGAAGGTATACAGACTGCCAACAAACACATGAAACAATGCTCAACATCATTAATCATTAGAGAAATGCAAGTCAAAACTACAATGAGATATCATCTCACACCGGTCAGAATAGCCATCACCAAAATATCTAGAAACAATAAATGCTGGAGCGGGTGTAGAGAAAAGGGAACACTCTTGCACTGCTTGTGGGAATATGAATTGGTACAGCCACTATGGAGAACAGTTTGGAGGTTCCTTAAAAAACTACAAATAGAACTACCATAGGACCCAGCAATCCCACTACTGTGCATGTACCCTGAGAAAACCAAAATTCAAAAAGGGTCATGTACCAAAATGTTCATTGAAGGTCTGTTTACAATAGCCCAGAGATGGAAACAACCTAAGTGTCCATCATCGGATGAATGGATCAAGAAAATATGGCACATATACACAGTGGAATATTACTCAGCCATAAAAAGAAATGAAATTGAGCTGTTTGTAATGAGGTGGATTGACCTAGAGTCTCTCTTACAGAGTGAATTAAGTCAGAAATAGAAAGACAAATACCATATGCTAACACACATATAGGTAATTTAAGAAAAAAAATGTCATGAAGAAACTAGGGGTTAGACAGGAATAAAGTTACATACCTACCAGACAATGGACTCGAGGATATCGGGAGGGGGAAGGGTAAGATGTTACAAAACGAGATAGAGGCATGGACATATATTCACTACCAAACGTAAGGTAGATAGCTAGTGGGAAGCAGCTGCATAGCACAGGGAGATCAAGTCATTGCTTCCTGACCGCCTGGAGGGGTATGATAGGGAGGCTGAGAGGGAGGGAGACGCAAGAGGGAAGAGATATGGGAACATATGTATATGTATAACTGATTCACTTTGTTATAAAGCAGAAACTAACACACCATTGTAAAGCAATTATGCTCCAATAAGGATGTAAAAAATAAAAATAAAAAAATAAAAACAACAACAAAAAAACAACTCTATCCTTTTACTTCCCCTTCTAATTTTATGCTTTTATTATCACAATTAACAATTTTATATTGTGCTTTCATTAGTAAATTATTGTAGCTATAGCTATTTTAATGCTTCTGTTTTTGACCTTTTTACTGCAGCTAAGTGATTAACACACCACCACATTACTGTTAGAATATTCTGAATTTGACTCTGTGCTTACTTTTGCCAGTTTGTTTTATATTTTCATACATTTTCTGGTTACTCATTAGCATCCTTTCATTTCAGCTTAAATAATTTCCTTCAGCATTTTCTATAAGGCAGGTGTAGTTGTGATGAACTCCCTCATCTTTTGTTTTTCTGTGAAAGTCTTTATTTCTCCTTTATTTCTGAAAGGCAACATGCTGGATAAAGCATTTTTGATTGGCAAGTTTTTTTCTTTGGGAGGTTTGAATACTTTATCCCCATCTTCCTTGCCAGTGTGTTTTCTCCTGATAAGTCTACTTATAGCCTTTTTGTGGTTCCCTTGTAAGTGAAAACTTCTTTTATCTTGCTGATTTTTGGATTCTCTCTTTGTCTTTAATTGTTTTACAGTTTTTTGTTTTGTTTTGTTTGTTTGTTTGCTTGTTTTTGTGGTACGTGGGCCTCTCACTGTTGTGGCCTCTCCTGTTGTGGCTCACAGGCTCCGGATGTGCAGGCTCAGCGGCCATGGCTCACAGGCCCAGCCACTCTGCAGCATGCAGGATCCTCCCAGACCGGGGCACAAACCCATGTCCCCACATCGGCAGGTGTTCTCTCAACCACTGTGCCACCAGGGAAGCCCTACAGTTTTAATATAAATGTGTTTTGGAGAAGATCTCTTTGAGTTTAATTCGTTTGGGTATCTTTGAACTTCATGAACTTGGATGTCCAAATCTCTCCCCTGATTTGGGAAGTTGTCAGTCATTTTTTTTTAAATAAGGTTTTCTTCTCCAATCTCTCTCCCTTCTCCTTCTGGAACTCCAATAATCAATAGATTGCTTCCCTTAATGATGTCGCATAGACTTTTTTCATTCATTTTTATTCTTTTCTTTTTTTGGACTGGATGATTTCAAATTATTTGTATTTGAGTTCATTGAGTCTTTCTTCTTTGAGGTCCAGTCTATTTTTGATGCTCCCTGTTGAATTTTTCAGTACAGTCATTGTTTTCTTCAACTTCAAAATCTCTGTTTTTTCTTTTTTATGTTTCCTCTTTGTTGAACTTCTCATTTTGTCCATGTATTATTTTCCTAAATTCATACAATTGTTTTATCTGTGTTCTCTTGTTGTTCTCTGAGCATCTTTAGAACAGTTATTTTGAATTCTTTTTCAGCCAATTCGTGTATATTCGTGAATTTCCATTTCTTCGGTGTCAGTTACTGGAAGTTTACTGTATTTTTTTATTGGTGTTATGTTTCCCTGATTCTTTGTGGTCTTTGCAGTCTCGTGTAGCTGTCTGTGTATTAGAAGAAGTATTCACCTCTTCCAGACTTTATATTTGACTTCAGTAAGGAAAGATGTTTATCTGTGGGTGGGGGTACACTAGGATATCTGTGACTCCAGGTCTAGTGGTTCAGGGCATGTTGCCATATTGTGTCCAGAGAGCCTGACACTTCATCAGCTCAGGTTGCTGGGCTCCATGACATCGACAACTGTGACTCTTGGCAAGATCAGAAAAGGTACTGCAGAGGCTGTAAAAGCTATTGGGTTCCTCAGTGTGCCTTCACATCCAGTGGTTAGGGACCAAGGAAGGTGGTGGTGTTGGCTGGATTTGTGGCATGCTTACACTTTGTTTTAGGGGCCAGCTACAGGTGTCTATGTAGTGGCAGGTGTCAGTTGCTGACACACACATAGTAGCAAGAGCCAGCACCAGTATAAGGAGTTGGGATCAACTGTGGTTGCTCTAGCAGCTGTGGTGACCCTGCCTATCAGTGTGTACTCCTGTGGCTTTAGGGTCTTGCCACAAGCATGTGCATGGAAGTGGAGGTCAGTGGTGGGAGTTGGGCTGCAGGTGCACAGCTGCAGGGGCTAGCCATGAACACATGTATGGTGGCAGTGGTAAACTGCAGGCATCTTACATGTAAGCACGATGGAGTTTTGTACTGTTTTCCAATGTGGATCCTGGGCACTGGCAGCTGGTGGTGGAGAGGAGGGAGTGAGCAAGGAGTTCCTCAGGTGGCTGTTGTCTGAATGCAAAACCTATGGGGTAAAACTTCATTGGAAAAATCTTCAGGGCATCTGTGGTAGTTGTCCTGGTTATTTGTTTCTCCAGTGGCAAAAGCTGCTGGGGTTCTTTGTGTCGCAAACTACCAGAAACCATAGTTGCTCCCACTTCATGGCTGATACTGCTATCCTCTGCTCTTCTTGTTCCTGGCTATCTCTAGATGTCTTTTCTTTGTCTGTCTCTGGATGCAGTGAAAACAAAATGGATCCTTCATGCTGTGTCCCCAAGGGCTTGGGAAGCTGGTTGCTCACCCAGTTCTTCCTTTCACAGTGAGGGGAACTCTTTCAAGCCAAGACATTTCTTCTTGAGGAATGCTGGCCTGGGGTGTGGGATGATGCAAGCAAAATGCAGCTGTTATTCCTACCCTTTTGGGTGGATATTCTCAGGCTTTTTGTTTCTCTTTGTTGCTGAAGTATCTTAAGTAAACTCCTGAGCTCTCCCAGAACTATTTTTGTTCATGAATAGTTGTCTAATTTGTCATCTTTGTGGGGTAATGGAGGCTGGAGTCTCCTACTCTTCCATCTTGATGACATCACTTGATGATATCACTAGAACCTTTTATTGGGTTGACCAAAACGTTCATTTGTTTTTTTTTTTTGGCTCTAGCAGTGCTAGATGGCTCTAGCAGTGCTTAGTTGTCTTTAATCACATTCGGAACAATTTTGTTAGATCGTATTGTGACAGCTGTCATATCAGTGTGCATTTTAAAAACAATTTATCAAAATTGGTGAATTTTTGTGTAGCCATTTTAATATTGAAGATGGAAGAAAAAAATCAAAATTTTTGGCATATTATGCTTTATTATTTTAAGAAAGGCAAAAACACAACTGAAATGTAAAAAAATTTTGTGCAGTGTATGCAGAAGGTGCTGTGACTGATCAAACATGTCAAAAGTGGTTTGCAAAGTTTCGTGCTGAAGATTTCTCACTGGACGATGCTTCACAATCAGGTAGACCTCTTCAAGTTGATAGAAATCAAATCAAGACATTAATTGAGAACGATTAACTTTATACCATGTGGGTGATAGCTCACATACTCAAAATATCCAAATCAAGTGTTGAAAATCATCTGCACCACCTTGGTTATGTGAATTACTTTGACATTTTATTTTCACATAAGTTAAGTGAAGAAAACATTCTTGACCATATTTCTGCATGAGATTCTCTACTTAAACCTAATGAAATTGTTCTGTTTTTAAAGCAAATTGTGATGGGCAATGAAAAGTGAATACTGTAAAATAATGTGTAAAGGAAGAGATCTGGGGCAAGCAAAATGAACCACCACCAACCTCTCCAAAGGCCGGTGTTCATCCAAAGAAGGTGGTGTTGTATATATGTCGGATTGGAAAGGAGTCCTCTATTATGAGCTCCTTACGGAAAACCAAACAATTAATTCCAACAATTTTCCCAGTTAGACCAACAGAAAGCTGCACTCGATGAAAAGTGTTCAGAATTAGTCCACAAAAAACACATAATCTTCCATCAGGATAATACAAGACCGCATGTTTCTTTGATGACCAGGCAAAAACTGTTACAGCTTGGCTGAGAAGTTCTGATTCATCCTCCATATTCACCAGACATTGCAACTTCAGATTTCCATTTATTTCGGTCTTTACAAAATTCTCTTAATGGAAAAAATATCAATTCCCCAGAAGACTGTAAAAGGTACCTGGAACAGTTCTTTGCTCAAAAAGATAAAACGTTTTGGGAAGATGGAATTATGAAGTTACCTGAAAAATGGCAGAGGGTAGTGGAACAAAAGGGTGAATATGCTGTTCAATAAAGTTTTTGGTAAAAATGAAAAATGTGTCTTTTATTTTTACTTAAAAACCAAAGGAACTTTTTGGCCAATGCAATGTTTCAGTTATTGTATAAATGAGTCCTTATTTTCCATTTTCCTGTTCTTTGTTTTTTTTTTTTTCGTTCTTTGGTTCTTTATTTGGTTCATCCTTCCGTCCTTCCTTTAGCTTTTTTTTTTTTTTTTTTTTTTTTTTTTTTTTTTTTTTTTTTTTTTTTCTTTTTTTTTTTTTTTTTTTTTTTTTTTTTTTTTTTTTTTTTTTTTTTTGTGGGCCTCTCACTGTTGTGGCCTCTCCCATTGCAGAGCACAGGCTCTGGATGTGCAGGCCCAGTGGCAATGGCTCATGGACCCAGCTGCTCCGCGGCATGTGGGATCTTCCCGGACTGGGGCATGAACCCATGTCCCCTGCATCGACAGGCAGACTCTCAACCACTGCACCACCAGGGAAGCCCCCTTCCTTCACTTTTGCTGAATCTTTCTTTTTCTTTGCTGAAGATTTCTATTTTATCATAAGTTTTATGTGTTTGTAATTGTGTGTTGAAAAATTTTTATCATGGCTGCTTTAAAATATTTGTCAGATAATTCTAAAACCTCTATCATTTTATTTTGCCATCTATTGATTTCCTCTGTTCAGTCTGCTTGAAATCTTCATGGTTTTTCATTTGATGAGAGAGTTTTCATTAAAACCTAGACATTTCCAAGTATGTCAGGAGACTCTAGATGTTATTTTAAACATATATAATTTATGTTTTAGGTGGATTTTTTAAAACACCACTCCAGCAAGGGAGATAAATGTTCCACCTCATTATTCTACATGGAGGTAGAAGTTCAGGTTCCCTATGTAGCCTGTTGACAAAAGAGGAAATTTCTAATTACTGCTGGTTGCAGGTGAGATTTCTGACTCCCTACATGGTCTGTCCACTCACAGCATGTTGGAGTAAGCCTCTTTATCACTTGGTGATTGTGAAAGTCCCAACTCTTTCTTGTCCAACTTTGACATCACTCCAGTAGAGATGAGGAGGAGTACTTTTATTACTGCCAAGTGGTAGAGGAAGTCTAAGCTCCTGAGCTGTCTCCCCTAATATGTCTGGAATGGGGGGATGTGTTACTGGACAACTGGTTGAAAGTTCTGACTTCCTACTTACTCTTCTCTGATGCCAGTCCAGTGGAGATATAGGGGTGCCTCATTACAGCCTCATGGGTGGAAGTGTAGGTTTCCCACTCAATCTGCATTCAATTCACCTATTTAGCCTGTGTAGAAAACAGATGGATCTTGAATAATTAAAGTGGATTGTCGTGGGCTTCCCTGGTGGTGCAGTGGTTGGGAGTCCACCTGCCGATGCAGGGGACACGGGTTCGTGCCCCAGTCTGGGAGGATCCCACATGCCGTGGAGCGGCTGGGCCCGTGAGCCATGGCCACTGAGCCTGCGCGTCTGGAGCCTGTGCTCCACAATGGGAGAGGCTGCAACAGTGAGAGGTCTGTGTACCAAAAAAAAAAAAAAAAAGTGGATTGTCGTAAGCTTAACCAGGTGATGATGCCAATTGCAGCTGTTGTACCAGATATAGTTTCATTGCTTGACAAAATTAATACACCTTTAGTACCTGGTATACAGCTGTTGATCTGGCCATTGCTTTTTTTAAAAATCCATACTGCTAGTAAAGACCACCAGAGCCATTTTTCTTTCACTTGGCAAGGTCATAAGTACACCTTCCCTGTTCTGCCTCATTGGTAAGGTACTTGCATATCAGAGGGTGTGAAATAAATCTGACAAAAGTTCAGGGGCTTTCCAACTCAGTGGAATTTCTAGGCATCCAGTAGTGTGGGGCATGTTAAGATATCCCTTCTAAATTGAAGGGTAAATTGTTATATTTTGCCCCTCTTACAACCAAAATAGAGGTACACTGCTTAGTAGGCCTCTGAAATTTGAAGGTAAAATATTCTTCATTTGGGTGTGCCACTCTGGCCCATTTACTGGGTAACCTGAAAAGCCGTTAATTTTGGGTGGCCCCTAGATGGGAGAAGCCTCTGTAACAGGTCCAGGCTGCCATGTAAGATTCTAGCCACTTGGGGGCATGCAGACCCACTGGTGCTTGAAGTGTCAGTAGCAGAAAGGGGTACTCTTTGGAGATTTTGGCAGGACTTTATATATGAATCAAAGCTCAGAACCTTAGGATCTCAGATCAAAGACTTAAAATTCTCAGCAGATAATCATGAACATTGTCTCCCAAGTTCATGAACTTCCCATCATGAACTTGTTGTTTTCTGACCTATGCAACCATAAAGTTAAGTGTGAACAGCAGCAATCTATCATCAGTGGAAGTGGTATATAAGATTGGGCTCAAGCAAGACTTGAAGACACAATAAGTTATATGGAGGAGTGGCCCAAATACCCATGGTCCCCATTTCTGCTACATTACCTTCTTTCCCTTAGCTTGAAGCTAAGCCTTATGGAGAGTTCTCTGTGATCAGAGGGCAAAAGTAAACTAGGGCCTGATTTACAGATGCTTCTGTACAATATGTAGGCACCACCCAAAAGTGGACAGCATCAGCAGTAGCACTACAACCCCTTTCTGGGACATCCCTGAAGGATAGTGGTGAAAGTAAATCTTCCCAGTGGAAAAATTTCCCGGTACATAGTTGTTTGTCTTGCTTAGAAGGAGAAATGGCCGGAGATGTAGCTGTATACCAGTTTATGAGATGTGGTCAATGGTTTGCCTGTATTGTCAGGTAATTGGAAGGAACATGATTGGAAAATTGGTACCCAGGATGTCTGGGGAATAGGGATGTCAATAGATCTTTCTGAATGGGTGAAAAACAAAGATATTTATGTACCATGTGAATGCTCACCACAGGGTAATATCAGCAGAGGAAATTTTTAATAATCAAGTGCTAGGATGACCCATTCTGTGGCTACCAGTTAGCCTCTTTCCCCAGCGTCTCTTTTCATTGTCCAATGAGCTCATGAACAAAGTGACCATGTTGTCAGGGATGGAAGTTAGGCATGGACTTAGCAATATGAGCTTCTATTCGCCAAGGTTGATCTGGTTAAGGCCATGGCTCACTACCCAATCTGCCAATAGTAGAAATCAACACTGAGTCTCTGATATGGCACTGTTCCCTGAGGTGATCAGTCTGGTGGAAGATTGATTACACTGGAGCATTTCCACTATGGAAGGAGTAGCACTTTGATCTTACTCAAATAGATACTTACCCTGGATACAGATTTGCCCTCTCTGCATGCAGTGCTTCTGCTATAATTACCATCCATGGCAATTTACCATACAGAATGAGTCATCCACTGTCCTGGTATTTGTATTAGTCAGCTTAGGATGCCATAACAAAATATAATATACTGGGTGAATTAAACAACATAAAATTTATTTTCTCACATTTTGGAGGCTAGACATCTCAGATCAACAGCCATCAGTGTAGGTTTCTTGTGGGAACTTTTCTCTGGGCTTGTAGGCAGTTACCATCTCACCATGTGCTCACATAACCTCTTCTTTGTGTGCATGTGGGAGAGGGAGGGAGAATGCTCTGAGTGTCTCTTCTTATAAGGACACTAATCCTATCTGATCAGGGTCCCACTCTTATGAATTCATCTAACCTTAATTAATTCCTTACTCCAAATACAGTCACATTGGTGTTAGGAATTCAACAGTTGAAGCTTGAGGGGGAAAACAATTGAGTGCATAGCATTATTCCACACAGTATTACTTTTTTTAACTTTTATTTTATATTGGAATATAATTGATTAACAATGTTGTGTTAGTTTCAGGTGTACAGCAAAGTGATTCAGTTATAAATATACATGTATCTATTGTTTTCCAATTCTTTTCCCATTTGGGTTATTAGAGAATATTGAGTTGAATTCCCTGTGCTATACAATAGGTTCTTGTTGGTTATCTATTTTAAACATAACAGTGTGTACATGTCAATCCCAAACTCCCAATCTATCCCCACCCCGACACACCATTCTTCCCTGGTAACCATAAGTTCATTTTCTACATCTGTGAGTCTGTTTCTGTTTTATAAATAAGTTCATTTTTATCGTTTTTTATTAGATTCTGCATCTAAACAATATCATATAATATTTGTCTTTGTCTGACTTAAGTCTCTTAGTATGATAATCTCCAGATCCATCCATGTTGCTATTTCATTGATTAATTGATTAATTGATTAATTTCATTTAATGTCTGAGTAATATTCCATTATATATATGTGCCACATCTTCTTTATCCATTCATCTGTCGAAGCAACATTTAGGTTGCTTCCATGTCTTGGCTATTGTAAACAGCACTGCAATGAACTATGGGGTGCATGTATCCTTTCAAACCATGTTTTTCTCCAGATATATGCCCAGCAGTGGGATTGCGGGATCATATGGTAGCTCTATTCTTAGTTTCTTAAGTAACCTCCATACTGTTCTCCATAGAGGTTGTGTGATTGTACCAATTTACATTGCCACTAACGGTGTAGGAATGTTTCCTTTTCTCCACGCCTTTTCCAGCATTTATTGTTTTTAAATAATTTGAAGATGGCCATTCTGACTGGTGTGAGGTAATATCTCATTGTAGTTTTGATTTGCATTTCTCTAACAATTAGCGATGTTGAACACCTTTTCATGTGCCTCTTGACTAACTGTATGTCTTCTTCGGAGAAATGTCTATTTAGGTATTCTGCCATTTTTTTTTTTGACTGGGTTGTTTGGCTTTTTTTGACATTGAGCCACATGAGCTGTTTGTAAATTATGAAGATTAATCACTTGTCAGTCTCATCATTTGCAAATATTTTCTCCCATTCTGTGGGTTGTCTTTTCATTTTATTTATGGTTTCCTTTGTTGTGCAAAAGCTTTTGAGTTTAATTAGGTCCCCTTTTTTATTTTTTGTTTTTATTTCCATTACTCTATAAGATGGATCAAAAAGATATTGCTGGGATTTATGTCAAAGAGTGTTCTGCCTATATTTTCCTCTAAGAGTTTTATAGTATCTAGTCTTCCATTTAGGTCTTTAATCCATTTTGAGTTTCTTTTTGTGTATGGTGTTAAAGAATGTTCTAATTTCATTTTTTTATAGGTAGCTGTCCAGTTTTCTTGCACCATTTATTGAAGAGACTGTCTTTTCTTCATTGTGTAGTCTTGTCTCCTTTGTTGTAGATTGATTGACTATAGGGGTGTGGGTTTACTTCTGTGCTTTCTATCCTGTTCCTTTGATCTATATTTCTATTTTTATTTTTGTGCAAGTACCATACTGCTTTGATGACTGTAGCATTGTAGTATAGTCTGAAGTCCAGGTAATTCTTCCAGCTCCGTTTTTCTTTCTCAAGATTGCTTTGGGTATTCAGGGCCTTTTTTGTCTCCATACAAATTTTAAGAATTTTTGTTCTAGTTCTGTAAAAAATACCATTGGTAATTTGAAAGGGATTTCATTCAATCTGTAGATTGCCTTGGATAAGATAGTCATTTTGACATTATTGATTCTTCCAATCCAAGAACATGGTATATCTCTCATCTCTTTCTGTCATCTTTGATTTCTTTCACAGCATCTTGTAGTTTTTGGAGTACAGGTCTTTGACCTCCTTAGATAGGTTTATTCCTAGGTGTTTTATTCTTTTTGATGTGATGGTAAATGGTATTGTTCCTTTAATTTCTCTTTCTGATATTTCATTGTTAGTGTATAGAAATGCAAGAGATTTCTGTGTATTAATTTTATACCCTGCAACTTTACCAAATTCATTGATGAGCTTTAGTAGTTTTCTGGTAACATCTTTAGGATTTTCTATCTATAGTATCATGTCATCTGCACACAGTGACAGTTTTACTTCTTCTTTTCCAATTTGGATTCCCCTTATTTCTTTTTGTTCTCTGATAGCCATGGGTAGGACTTCCACAACTTTGTTGAATAAAAGTGGTGAGAGTGGACATTCTTGTCTTGTTCCGTATCTTAGAGGAAATGCTTTCAGCTTTTCAACATTTAGTATGATGTTAGCTGTAAGTTTGTCTTATATGGCCTTTATTATGTTGAGATATGTTTCCTCTTTGCCCAGTTTCTGCAGAGGTTTTATCATAAATTGGTGTTGAATTTTGTCAAAACCTTTTTCTGCATCTATTGAGATGATCATATGGTTTTTATTCTTCAATTTGTCAATATGGTGTATCACACCAATTGATTTGAGGATATTGAAAAAACCTGGGATAAATCCCACTCGATCGTGGTATATGACCCTTTTAATGTATAGTTGGATTTGTTTGCTAGTATTTTGTTGAGAATTTTTCCATCTATGTTCATCAGTCATATTGACTTATGATTTTTTTTTTTTTTTTGTATCTTTGCCTGGCTTTCGTATCAGCGTGATGGTGGCCCCATAGAATGAGTTTGGGAGTATTCATTCCTCTGTGATTTTTTGAAATAGTTTCAAAAGGATAGGTGTTAACTCTTCTCTAAATGTTTGCTAGAATTCACCTGTGAAGCCATCTGGTCCTGAACTTCTGTTTGTTAGGAATTTTTTAATCACAGTTTCAACTCCTGTACTTGGGATTGGTCTGTTCATATTTTTTATTTCTTCCTGGTTCAGTCTTGGGAGATTGTACCTTTTTACAAATTTGTCCATTTTTTTCTAGGTTGTCCATTTTATTAGCATATCATTGCTTGTAGTAATCTTTTATGATCCTTTGTATTTCTGTGGTGTCCCTTGTATCTTCTCCTTTTTCATTTCTAATTTTATTGATTTAAGCCCTCTTCTTTTTCTTGATGAGTTTGGCTAAAAATTTATCAGTTTTGTATATCTTCTCAAAGAACCAGCTTTTAGTTTCATTGAGATTTTCTGTTGTTTTCTTCATCTCTATTTCATTTATTTCTGCTCTGATCTTTATGATTTCTTTCCTTCAACCAACTTTGGGTTTTGTTTGTTCTTCTTTCTCTAGTTGCTTTAGGTGTCAGGTCAGGTTTTTTTATTTGAGATTTTTTCATGTTTCCTGAGGTAAGATTATATTGCTATAAACTTCCCTCTTAGTACAGCTTTTGCAGCCTCCCAAAGGTTTGTCATGCTTACACTTTCATTTGTCTTTCGGTAGTTTTGATTTCCTCTTTGATTTCCTCAGAGATCCATTGGTTTTTTAGTAGCATATTGTTTAGCCTCCATGTGTTTGTGTTTTTACATTTTTTTCCTGGAATTCATTTCTAATCTCATAGCGTTGTGGTCAGAAAAGATGTTGATATGATTTCAATTTTCTTAAATTTATTGATGTTTGCTTTTTGTTCCAGCATGTGATCATTCCTGGAGAACGTTTCATGTGCACTTGAGAAGAATGTGTATTCTGTTGCTTTTGGATGGAATGCTCTATAAATATCAGTTAATTCCATCTGGTCTAATGTCTCAATTAAGGCCTCTGTTTCCTTATTGATTTTCTGTCTGGATGATCTGTCCATTGATGATTGTGGGATGTTAATGTTCCCCATTTTTATTGTTACTGTTGATATCTTCTTTTATGGCTGTTAGTATTTGCCTTATATATTGAAGTGCTCCTATGTTGGGTGCATATATATTTACAGTTGTTATATCTTCTTCTTGGCTTGATCCTTCTTTGTCTCTTGTAACACTGTTTATTTTAAAGTCAATTTTGTCTGATATGAGTACTGCTACTCCAGCTTTCTTTTGATTTCCATTTGCATGGAATACATTTTTGCATTTCCCCATTTTCAGTCTGTATGTTCCCCTAGTACTGAAGTGGGTCTCTTTTAGACAGTGTATATATGGGTCTTGGTTTTTTATCCATTCAGCCAGTCTATGTCTTTTTCTTGGAACACGTAGTCCATTTGCTTTTAAGGTAATTACCAATATGTATGTTCCTATTGCCATTTTGTTAATTGTTTTGGATTAGTTTTTGTAGGTCTTTTTTCTTCCCTTCCTCTTTTGTTCTCTTCTCTTGTGATTTGATGACTAACTTTAGTGGTTTGGATGCATTTTTCTATTTTGTGTGTGTATCTATTGTAGATTTTTGGTTTGCAGTTGCCATGAAGTTTTGGTATAGCAGTCTATATGTAAACAAGCTTGTTTTAATTTGCTGCTCTTTTAATTTCAAATGCATTTCCAGTATCCTGAATTTGTTCTCTCCTTTTCTCACAGTTGCTGGTTTTGATATCATATTTGTGTGCACATGATTTCCTACCTTTACTATATGTTTGCCTTTATCAGTGAGTTTTTCCATTTGTAATTTTCTTTTTTTTTTTTTCTAGTTGTGGCCTTATCTTTTCCACCTAGAGAAATTTCTTTAGCATTTGTTGCAAAGCTGGTCTGTTGGTGCTGAATTCTCTTAGCTTTTGCTTGTCTGTAAAGCTTTGGATTTCTCTATCAAATCTGAAAGAGAGCTTTGCTGGGTAGAGTATTTTTGGTTTTAGGTTCTGTCCTTTCATGACTTTAAATATATCATGCCACTCACTTCTGGCCTACAGAGTTTCTGCTGAGAAATCAGCTGATAACCTTATGGGAGTTCCCTTGTATGTTATTTGTTGCTCTTCCCTTGTTGCTTTTAATAATGTTTCTTTGCCTTTAATTTTTATCAATTTGATTACTATGCATCTCACACAGTAATCAATTGTGTTCCTTCAAGGAATGCATTTCACAGCAATTGAAGTGTGGCAATGGGTCTGTGGTCATGGAATTTATTAGTCCTACCATTTTCCCTGCCATCCTAAAGCAATAAATGATAAAATGGCTTTTTTAAGACTGTTAAAACATCAGCTAAGTGGGAAACTGTACCTTGTAGAGCTGGGGCAAGTTCTCCAGGAGGCTGTTTAAACTCTAAATCAGCATCAAATTTATGGCACTGTTTCTCCAAAAGCCAATATTCATGAGTCCAGGCATCAAAAGGTAGAAATAAGAGTGGCCCTACTCATTATTACCACTAGTGATCCACCAGCTTCCTGTCCCTGTAATCTTTTGCTCTGCTGGTCTAGATATCTTAAAGAGTTACAAAGGGAGGAATGCTTCTACTAGTAGACACAACAATGATTCCATTGAACTGGAAAACTATCACACAGCCATTTGGGGTTCCTCATGCTCTGAATCAACAGTCAAGGAAGGGAGTAACTGTGCTGGCTGCAATGATAGATCCTGATCGCCGTGACAAATTGGACTAGTAATCTACAACAGATGTAAAGTAGAGTATGTCTGGAACACTGAAAATCCCTTAGGGTGTTTCTTAGTGCCATGCCCTGTGATTAAAGCCAACTGAAAACTACAACAACTCAATTCAGGCAAGACTATCAATGGCCCAGAACCTTCAGGAATGAAGATTTGGGTCATGCCACTGGTAGGGAACCGCTACAATCTGAGGTATTTGCTGAAGGCAAATGGAATACAGAATAGGTAGAGGAAGAAGGTAGTTATAAATACCAGCCATGTGACCATTTGCAGATATTAGAACTGTAATTGTTATGAATATTTCTTCCTTATTTTTATGAATATTTTTGTATGTGTGTATATAGTATGTACATATATATGTATCTACATGTATATCTTTGTTTTCATCTCTCTTTTATCCCCTGTTTATATAACATAAGATGTATTGACTTTCCATAACTGTATATAAGTACTGTTAACTTTACATCATAATATTTAAGTTATAGGATATTGAGAAGAGAAAACATCACTCAAGGGCTTTGCTTCCTCTTCTAGGGAAAGAGTTAGTGAATTTTCAGTTGTATATAGAGTAGTTGTATTATGTTAGGCAAAAGTATGACCTTGCTATTGTCTTTTTGAGATTAAGTATAATTTAAGGAGATGTGTACGGGTGTCACATTGACAAGAGGTGAACTGTGATCGTTAATTTTATGTATCAGCTTGTTTAAGCTATAATGTCCATTAGTTTGGTCAAACACCAGTCTAAATGTGATTGTAAAGGTATTTTTTGGAAGTGATTAGTGTTTAAATAAGTAGAGTTTGAGTAAAGCAGATTACTATTCATTATGTGAATGGACCTCATCCAATCAGTTGAAGGCCTTAAGAGAAAAGACAGGAGTCCCCTAAGGAAGAAGGGATTCTACCTTGAGACTGCTTTTGGGCTCAAGACTAC
The DNA here is from genome assembly GCF_003676395.1 of Aethalodelphis obliquidens. NCBI lineage: Eukaryota > Metazoa > Chordata > Mammalia > Artiodactyla > Delphinidae > Aethalodelphis > Aethalodelphis obliquidens. The sequence continues at coordinate 3,521,977 of NW_020838029.1, read as the reverse complement.
AACATCAACTTTTGCCAGAATTTCCAGCATATTGGCCTGCCCTAAAAATTTTGGACTTGTCACACCCCACAGTTGTGTGGCCCAAGTCACTAATATTTAAAATAAATCTTTATATATATGTTTACGGCCTATTGGTTCTGTTTTTCTGGGGAACCCCTACTAATACACATAGGTTGGTATGGGACCATCATTTTTTTCCATGTTGTCTGGCTGGAGTAAAGCAGTATTACTTAAAACTTTCTGTTTTGCTAGGTTTCTCCTTTTCTGGTCTTTTGGCTATAGAGAGCAGATGCTTGTAGCAGGTTTTTACGTCTGTGCCATTCATGTTTCTGGGTTGTCGGTCTTCAGCTCCATGTCTTAATAAGCAAAAGAAAACCTGGGGAGCTGACCACCATTTCTCAAGTCTCAAAGTCCCTTGCCAGTCTGCCTTCTTCTCTCTACATTTCAGTCTTGCTATATTTTTTTTATATACAATGTCCAGGGTTTTTAGTCATATTTAATATGAAGAATAAGAAAAATTATGTCTGTTCCATCTTTCCAAAAGCAAAAGTCTATATAGCATTTTTAACTTTTAAGTTTTTTACTTGTCACACCATATTGTCTTCTGGATCATATGAGGTAGGCACAACCCATTTTGAGAACTCTGATCTAAAGAATGAATCCTTAGGCAACAATAACTAAAGGAAAAAAATCTAGGACTGGAAGTCCAGGAAAGTGAGTTATAGTCCTAGCTAGAGTACTACTTGACTTTAGACCAATCATTTTTTTCCCTGTGTGCCTGTTACTTTAGCTCAAAAATGGTGGTAACAACTACCTTGTCCAACTCTCAGGGCTATGGGCTAAAAATTTTTAAAGGAATGTGAAAATTCCATACAAATATTAATAATTGATAGAAATCCAAGACTTGGGACATTACACATCTAAGAAAATGGGACCTCATATATTTTACATAAGAGTTCATAAGGATATGGAAATGTAGAAGAAGGAACACTTTGATAAAAAGGAATGAAGGGAGGGAGAGGTTAGGAGTTTCTATACATAGACTTTATCGTTCTCTCTCTTTTTCTTTTTTGTCTGCATTGAGTCTTCGTTTGCTGCACGCAGGCTTTCTCTAGTTGCGGCGGGTGGGGGTACTCTTCATTGCAGTGTGTGGCCTTCTCATTGCAGTGGCTTATCTTGTTGTGGAGCATGAGTTCTAGGTGTGCGGGCTTCAGTAGTTGCAGTGCATGGGATCAGTGGTTGTGGCTCACAGGCTCTAGGGAGCAGACTCCATAGTTGTGGTGCATGGACTTAGTTGCTCCAAAGCATGTGGGATCTTCCTGGATCAGGGATTGAACTTGTGTTCCCTGCCTTGGCACATGGATTCTTAACCACTGCACCACCAGATAAGTCCCTAGACTTTATATTTCTTTTGGTTATAATAAACTCTCTGTTTCTTTAAGGATGATAGATTTACTTTAGGGACATGCCCCCAAGAGCACAAGATAAACACATCACTTGGTATTCAGTAAAAGAGGGAACTATAGAATGGGTCAAAAGAAATTCCACAGATTTCAGCAGCTAGAGGTTATGGCTCCACATTCTGGTAGTCTTCTATGAATGGAACTCAGCTACCCCATGATTACTCCATGATTTCACATTTCAATTATGGTCAGTTTATCACCCTCTTCTCTGCCTCTAGACTTGTGGTTCTATTTCCATAGAATTTAGGCTTAAAGTTGGCGCATTATGGTTGCCATTGTTGCTCTTTACCTCATCACCTTTTAGATTCTAGGCCAACTGCTAACTCCCTCCTTCTCTATATATTTCTTAGTTCAATTTCTGAAGAATTGAGAGTTTCCCCAATAAAACTTTTTGTAGTAGACAATGTCATAAGTCACAGGCAAGTCTATGGCTAGGCTAACATTTCATTAATTTTGCATCCATAGTTTAATAGTTATGGCTATGCATGGGAACAGTCATACCTTCCTATACCAAGGTCTGAAGGTGTAGCCAGCTATCTATAAGAAACTGTGGGTGAGGCAGGCATCAAGATTGACATCTAGTGCTCAATGAATAATGTGTGGACTACAGTAGTAAGTATAGTACCAGTTGGTATTTCTTAGTATAAAATTGAAGGACATTAGAGAAAAGGAGACTTCAGGTTTAGGTTATTCAGAGACCAAAAAGACAATAATTCCTTCCTCTTCTTTCTACTGGAAAACAAGTACAGCCCTTGAGTCTCTTTTCTTTACGGGCTCCTTTGTGCCTATGTACTTGGAGCTGAATCCATGGACTCTGGGATTTGTGCCCTCTCAATACTCATCCTGCTGGCTCAGTAAGTGACTCCTTTATGATCATGCTTGATGTTTTACTGTTTCTTTAATATCCACGTATCATCTGCTATTTTCCTTGTTAATGATCAAGCTGAGTAATAAGCTTTGTGTCTCAAGCAGTTTAGAGCTAACATTAATATTATGTCCCATTATTAATGGGTTGATTTTTTCTAGAGCCATTTTTCCCCTTGAGCTGTCAGGAGAAAACTATTAACCCCTTTGTCAAATGCCCTATCTTTTTCCTTATCACCAAGTTGCCTTCCTCTTTCATCTGCATGGGGTAGCATCTTGAATTGCATGTCTTATCACTCCTGTTTTTTCACCCTTGACTATGCACATGACCACCTTGTTGACAAGTCTGTCAGACAGAATAATAGCTAGCAAGTCACCCATTTCCAAACCCAGTGGACTAGCCTGTCAGTCAGCCTGAAGATCCATCAGTTGGAAAGAAAGTTACACAGTCTGTCAGCTAGTATGATAACCAGCCAGTAGGTCAGACAGTCAAAGAATCAGACAGTCAGATAGTCACCAAACTTGTATGTCAATGAATCTGTATATCTGAACACAGTCCATAAGATTAGCCTATCAGTCATATGTAGAATAGGAAATAGTAACAAAACAATCAACCTGCCAGGCAGCTGAGACAGACAGGCAGAAAGCTTCTCTAATAGACCAGTAATAAATCGTCCAGCAAATTATTCAATTAGTCAGAATGTCAGCAAGTCATCCTATCAACTGTCAGTTTGCTACTCATTCTGTCAGTTTGTAAGTCATCCAATCAGAAATTTAGTCAGTTCCAGCTGGCTAGCCTATCAGTAAGCCTGTTAGTCATGCAGACTTCTAAAACAGACTTCTGTTAATCAACCAGCTATCCAACACAGGAAAAACTAATATATTCACCTTTCTTTGATTTTAAGGTGCCTGAAACAGGCAGAATGAGGTGGACGTGTTCCCTCAAGGCTCAGGTCACATCTCATATCTTATTTTTTTTTCTCTTTAACATCTTTATTGGAGTATAATTGCTTTACAATGTTGTGTTAGTTTCTGCTTTATAACAAAGTGAATCAGTTATACATATACATATATCCCCATATCTCTTCCCTCTTGTGTCTCCCTCCCTCCCACTATCCCTATCCCATCCCTCTAGGTGGTCACAAAGCACGAAGTTGATCTCCCTGTGCTATGCAGCTGCTTCCCACTAGCTATCTATTTTATATTTGGTAGTGTATATATGTCCATGTCACTCCCTCACTTTGTCCCAGTTTCTCCGTATCCCCAAGTCCATTCTCTAGTAGGTCTGCGTTTTTATTCCCATCTTGCCCCTAGGTTCTTCATAACCTTTTTTTTTCTTAGATTCCATATATATGTGTTAGCATATGGTATTTGTTTTTCTCTTTCTGACTTACTTCACTCCATATGACAGACTCTATGTCCATCCACCTCACTACAAATAACTCAATTTCATTTCTTTTTAAGGCTGAGTAATATTCCATTGTATATATGTGCCACATTTTCTTTATCCATTCATCTGTTGATGGACATTTAGGTTGCTTCCATGTCCTGGCTATTGTAAGTAGAGCTTCAAAGAACATTGTGGTACAAGACCCTTTTTTTTTTTTTTTTTTTTTTTTTTTTGCGGTACACGGGCCTCTCACTGTTGTGGCCTCTCCCGTTGCGGAACACAACGCGCAGGTTCAGCGGCCATGGCTCACGGACCCAGCCGCTCTGCAGCATGTGGGATCTTTCCGGACCGGGGCATGAACCCGCATCCCCTGCATCGGCAGGCGGACTCTCAACCACTGCGCCACCAGGGAAGCCCACAAGACCCTTTTTGAATTATGGTTTTCTCAGGGTATATGCCCAGTAGTGGGATTACTGTGTTGTATGGTAGTTCTATTTTTAGCTTTCTGAGGAACCTCCATACTGTTCTACATAGTGGCTGTATCAATTTACATTCCCACCAACAGTGCAAGAGGGTTCCCTTTTCTCCGCACCCTCTCCAGCATTTGTTGTTTGTAGATTTTCTGATGATATCCATTCTAACTGGTGTGAGGTGATACCTCACTGTAGTTTTGATTTTCATTTCTCTCATAATTAGTGATGTTCAGCAGCTTCTCATGTGCTTCTTGGCCATCTGTATGTGTTCTTTGGAGAAATGTCTATTTAGGTCTTCTCCCATTTTTGGATTGGGTTGTTTGTTTTATTGATATTAAGCTGCATGAGCTGCTTGTAAATTTTGGATATTAATCCTTTCTCAGTTACTTCATTTGCAAATATTATCTCCCATTCTGAGAGTTGTATTTTCATCTTGTTTATGGTTTCCTTTGGAATACAAATTGTATTTCACAGATTCCCCACCAGCTCTTGAAAACCACCCACTTTGATACTTCAGAGTAAGATAATTTTTGTTCCCCCAGCTCATATAATAGCTGTATAACCTCCTAATTCCTATAGTAAACTCTTCATACCTGGAATCCACATAGTGGCTTCTCTTCCTGTGACCAAACTCTAATTGACAACCCAGTTACCCCCAATCATATAACCCTGTTTAATTCTATAATAACACTTCTTTATTACTCATTGATATTTCCTTGTTTACTTTCTAGCTCTCTTACCAAAATTAATATTTTAAGAAAATAGGGGCTGTGTTTGTTTTCTTCAGCACAGCATATCCCATGCTAAAACAGAGCCCACAACATAGTAAGCTCTCAATAATTGTTACTGAATGAATGAATAAGCCATAGATAAACCCAGAAAATAATTTATTACATTTGTACAACACATCAGGATCTATTCTTTTCAAAGCCCTTTCTTTCTGTTATCTGAAGGGTGGTACACAACCATCCTATGAGCCAGATGGGGATTCTCATCCTCACTTGATAGGTGAGAAAAGTAAAACTTTGCAATGTTTTATCCTAAACAATCTCCCCCTTTTATCAAAAAGTGAGCATCAGAGTTGGAAATTGAACCTCGTTACTCTTATTCTAGCCTTCCTTCTCTATCAGTAAAGGAATTTCAACTATAGTAATAAGAAGAAAAGTGAGACCAAGCTTTGTCAGTGAATTGGAGAACAGGGTAAGACATCAGAGTCTGAAAAACTTGTTGGTGGCCTCTGTGTCCCACAATTGGCTTAAAAACTAGATCATGAGGCCTAAACAGGTCCATCCCAAAGGAAAAGAGTAAATTGATCAGGAGTTTATATATTCCCTGTGGGTCCCTTGTGCCCACCATCTAGGTCTAATTCTGATTGCCTGTCTCCACAGAGTTACCATGAGCTTCCCCCTGGTTTGGACTTTCCTAAAACTCATTTTCACCTTTCCACAAGTACTCACCCCACCACTCTTTCAGGGCACAACTGATGGCTCACAATTATAGTTGTGCTGATATGCAAATGGCTTAAGAGACCAACGTATTACACACTCCAAGGTAACAGGTTGGGATTTTAGACTAGAGACAATGCCTTAGTGCAAAAGAATAAGCTGAATGGTAATTTCAGGAATTGTTCAAGGCCAGTAGACAAGATCTGGATGTGTGAGGTTTTATAATCTTTTCTTGTCTTTGTTCAGGGATTTTCCATTATCTTGCAAATTCCTTAAGCAATTAGATGTAGGTAGACACCTTGGTGGGGAGCTCCAATCTGAAACTCTGACTCTTGAATACCCCCACCCAATGGGTCAGAATGACTTTGTCTTCACATATCATGTGAACTTCTCTCAGATTCAGAGATCAATGACTCACATTTGTTAAACATCTCTTATGTGCCAGACTGTCCCTGTGTATAAAATCTATCAGTTGCTTCATTTGCAAATATTTTCTCCCATTCTGAGGGTTGTCTTTTGGTCTTGTTTATGGTTTCCTTTGCTGTGCAAAAGCTTTGAAGTTTCATTAGGTCCCATTTGTTTATTTTTGTTTTTATTTCCATTTCTCTAGGAGGTGGGTCAAAAAGGCTCTTGCTGTGATTTATGTCATAGAGTGTTCTGCCTATGTTTTCCTCCAATAGTTTGATAGTTTCTGGCCTTACATTTAGGTCTTTAAACCATTTTGAGTTTATTTTTGTGTATGGTGTTAGGGAGTGATCTAATCTCATACTTTTACATGTACCTGTCCAGTTTGCCCAGCACCACTTATTGAAGAGGCTATCCTTTCTCCAACGTACATTCCTGCCTCCTTTATCAAAGATAAGTTGACCATATGTGTGTGGGCTTATCTCTGGGCTTTCTATCCTGTTCCATTGATCTACCATTCTGTTTTTGTGCCAGTACCATACTGTATTGATTACTCTAGCTTTGTAGCATAGTCTGAAGTCAGGGAGCCTGATTCCTCCAGCTCCGTTTTTCGTTCTCAAGATTGCTTTGGCTATTCGGGGTCTTTTGTGTTTCCATACAAATTGTGAATTTTTTTGTTCTAGTTCTCTGAAAAATGCGAGTGATAGTTTGATAGGGATTGCATTGAATCTGTAGATTGCTTTGGGTAGTAGAGTCATTTTCACAATGTTGATTCTTCCAATCCCAAAACATGGTATATCTCTCCATCTATTTGTATCATCTTTACTTTCTTTCATCAGTGTCTTATAATTTTATTCATACAGGTCTTTTGTCTCCTTAGGTAGGTTTATTCCTAGATATTTTATTCTTTTTGTTGCAATGGTAAATGGGAGTGTTTTCTTGATTTCACTTTCAGATTTTTCATCAATAGTGTATAGGAATGCCAGAGATTCCTGTGCATTAATTTTGTATCCTGCTACTTTACCAAATTCATTGATTAGCTCTAGTAGTTTTCTGGTAGCATCTTTAGAATTCTCTATGTATAGTATCATGTCATCTGGAAACAGTGACAGCTTTACTTCTTTTCTGATTTGGATTCCTTTCATTTCCTTTTCTTCTCTGATTGCTGTGGCTAAAAGTTCCAAAACTATGTTGAATAAGAGTGGTGAGAGTGGACAACCTTGTCTTGCTCCTGATCTTACTGGAAATGCTTTCAGTTTTTCACCATTGAGTATGATGCTGGCTGTGGGTTTGTCATATATGGCCTTTATTATGTTGAGGAAAGTTCCTTCTATGACAACTTTCTGCAGAGTTTTTATCATAAATCGGTGTTGAATTTTGTCAAAAGCTCTCTCTGCATCTATTGAGATGATCATATGGTTTTTCTCCTTCAGTTTGTTAATATGGTTTATCACATTGATTGATTTGCGTATATTGAAGAATCCTTGCATTCCTGGAATAAATCCCATTTGATCATGGTGTATGATCCTTTTAATGTGCTGTTGGATTCTGTTTGCTAGTATTTTGTTGAGGATTTTTGCATCTATGTTCATCAGTGATAAGCAGCTCATGCAGCTCAATAACAAAAAACCAAACAACCCAATCCAAAAATGGGTAGAATACCTAAATAGAAATTTCTCCAAAGAAGATATAGACACTGCCAACAAACACATGAAAGAATGCTCAACATCATTAATCATTAGAGAAATGCAAATCAAAACTACAATGTGATATCCTCTCACACCAGTCAGAATGGTCATCATCAAAAAATCTAGAAAAAATAAATGCTGGAGAGGCTGTGGACAAAAGGGAACACTCTTGCACTGCTGGTGGGAATGTGAATTGGTACAGCCACTATGGAGAACAGTATGGAGGTTCCCTTAAAAACTACAAATAGAACTACCATATGACCCAGCAATCCCACTACTGGGCATATACCCTGAGAAAACCATAATTCAAGAAGAGTCATGAACCAAAATGTTCATTGCAGCTCTATTTACAATAGCCCAGAGGTGGAAACAACCTAAGTGTCCATCATCGGATGAATGGATAAAGAAGATAAGGCACATATATACAATGGTGTATTACTCAGCCATAAAAAGAAATGAAATTGAGCTATTTGTAATGAGGTGGATTGAACTAGACTCTGTCATACAGAGTGAAGTAAGTCAGAAAGAGAAAGACAAATACCGTATGCTAACACATATATATGGCATCTAAGAAAAAAACAGTATCATGAAGTACCTAGGGGTAAGACAGGAATAAAGACACAGACCTACTAGAGAATGGACTTGAGGATATGGGGAGGGGGAAGGGTAAGCTGTGATAAAGCGAGAGAGAGGCATGGACATATATACACTACCAAAGGTAAGGTAGATAGCTAGTGGGAAGCAGCTGCATAGCACAGGGAGATCAGCTCGGTGCTTTGTGACCGCCTGGAGGGCGGGGATAGGGAGGGTGGTAGGGAGGGAGATGCAAGAGGGAAAATATATGGGAACATATGTATAACTGATTCACTTTGTTATAAATCAGAAACTAGTACACCATTGTAAAGCAATTATACTCCAATAAACATGTAAAAACAAAAAAACCTTTCAGATACACCATTGTAACAAACTCTGCAATTTGCCCACCCTTTATCCATTCTTCCCTTCTTCCTTATAGAGTTATTATTTAACTTGGGTCAACAATGCACTCACATAAAATTCTGTGCTCCACAGACTTACTGCAGCTAGTAATGGCCATGTGATGCAGTTGTGTCCAATGAAATGCAAAAAAAGATTCCTGGTTGAGACTTCTAGGAAAGATTATTTTCCCTGATGAGAAGGGATAGACTCAGCTGGCATGTACTTTTGTCCTTCTCCTTTGCATGCTTAGAATGTGATGATTTGAGAGCACAAGGTAGAAAGGTATATGCTTCGTATGGTGGAGCCAAAAGCACAAGAATCTGATCCTTAATGACTTTGTGGAACCATTGTCCCACTCCTCTGTGATCTACATCCAGATTTTCATTGGTGACACAAAGTCCTTATTTATTTAAGTCATTTTAGTTTAATTTCCATTATAGGAACTCAACACAACCTTAATTGTAATTTAATCAACTTTTTATTAAATCATCTCATCTAATCTTCCCAACAACATTGTGAGGAAGGTTTTTAAAATTCCCATTGAACAGATTAGGAAACAAGCTTGGAGAGGTTAAGAGATTTGTGTATCATACAGCTTGTAACTGGCAGAACTTGAATCCAAACTTAGATTTCTCTGAGTCCAGCTCCAGTGCTATTTTTTATGCCACAATGTGCTTGCTTCTTTACAGGATATCCTTCTTCCTGGCAAAAGAGGAATTGTGTGTGTGTGTGTGTGTGTGTGTGTGTGTGTGTGTGTATGAGAGAGAAAGAGAGAGAGAGAGAGAGAGAGAGAGGCAGAGGGATAGAGACAGAGGGCTTGTTTGAGAGAAGAATCACTCATTGTCCTCATCAAGCATTTTCCTGGATTCCTGATGGTTCTTACTGGGCCATAGTGAAATAAAATATGTATATAGTAAGAGACCAGAAAACCTTGTTCTTGTCTTCTAGGAGCTTCTGGTCTGATATCAATAACCCTTCTCTAAGCATTTCTCTCCATTTCCAAAGCATTGTCAGAACCACTTGTTTCAGTTTAGGTGTAACATTAATCTATTTATTCATTCCTTTAATGAACATTTCCCAGGCACCTTCTCTGGGCCAGGAATACTAGAAAGAGAACTGGAATAAGAGTATGAATGCCTAAGTCTTAATCCTGGTATCACTACTAAATTTTATCCTTGAGTTCTATGTTTCAGTATCCCTATCTATATACATAGGACATTAGACTAGATAGTCTAGTCTAATGGAATTTATAGCCCTGACAGATTAGGTTCGTTTGAGTTGACTCAGCTTTGGATGTCACTGCATTGCACTGAAAGAGCTGCCATGAGCCTATTGTTTCTCCAGTGGGCAAAAGAGAGCCCAAGGTGGACATTCAGCTGCCCAGTATTGTGGGTTACTTCTCAGGAGGTCCACCCAGGTCTTGCCTCATGAGATCACCAGAGAATCTGTGGGGCTTGACCACTAGGGTCAGATAGAGATGGAGACAGGGCTTACATCAACCAACACTTGGATCTTTGCAGACTGAGTTCCTACTCACAGCAGAATCCAAGTGGAAATCCCAACCTGCAGAATTATTCATCTGCAGAGCCAAGATTTTGGCCTAGTCTTAGCAGAGAACTTGACAAGGACCCCCAAACAACAAGCCTTTCTGGACTTGGAGTCTGTTCTGCTGCCCCATGGGACAGAGAAGCTAACTCATAGTCTTGCCTGCTGCTGAATGAAGCTCTCAGCCCCACCTGACCGAAAGCCTGGTTAGAGCACTAGAAATCTGCTTAGCACAATAGCATTCAAGTGGACAGCATGACTAGTTGTTCTTCCCATATGCAGAATAAATCCAGTGGCTCTGTCTGGTGAGGGAGCTTGGTGCACAGTTTTGCCTAATTTGGTCCCCAAACAAGAAAGTTGTCAGCCTTGGAGCCTGTTCTACAGGCCTACATGGGGAGGTAGAATAGTTCATAGCCCTGTTCACTCCTGAATATAGCCATGAGTCCTGCCTGACCAGGAAACCTAACCAGAGCTCCCAGGAGTCTATGCAGTTCATTCTGCAACCCTGATTACACTGGCACTTGAGTGACGAGCCCAGCAGGCAGCCCTCCCCATCTGCAAAGTCAAGGCAATGGTCCACAAGTCCAGGGAATTTGGTGCATAGTTCTGCTTAATTTGGTCTCCAAAGAAGAGGCTTACTAATCTTGGGGCCTGTCTTGTGGCTACACCTTGGCAGAGAAACTAATTTGTAGCCTCACCAAGTGCTAGATATACCTTTCAACCTGCTCAAATAGGAAACCTAATGAGTATATATTAAGTTGGTTAACCTATCCATCCCTCAACCCTACTTATGGTGGCACTTGAGCAGAGTTTCAAGTTGAAGGCTCTCCCCAACAACAGATGAAAGCAGGTGGGCCCATCTGGCAATGGAATTCAGTGTGCAGTCTTACTTGACTTGGGTCTCCAAGCAAGGTTTGCTGACCTTGGTAACCATTCTGCTGCCCTGCCTGAACAGGAGAGCTAATTCAGAGTCCCATCAACTACTGAATATAGTATCCTGTCTAGACCATCTAGAAAGCCAGATCAGAGAATCCAGGAAACCATGGAGCCCATATTATAGCTTTACTTGGACATGGAACAAAGCCTGCAGTCCTGTTCAACGGTTTTCAGCAAGAGGCACTCCCTCTGACCTCAAGCTTGAGCGGTAAACTCTCCCAGAGATGGACACAGATAGCAAGCCCCACCTGCCAGATATCAGCTCACACAACCAGAACCAAAACCTGAGCTGACTGTTGAAGGGTTCCCTGCCAAAACAAACTTGTAAAGTCAGGAAGAGGAGACCACTTACTCTAATACACAGATACCAGTGTAAGGAATAAAGGATCATGGAAAATCAGGTAAATATGGCACCACAAATGGACTCTAATAAAGATCCAATAACTGATCCTAAAGAAATGGAGCGCTATGAACTGTCAGATAAAGAACTCAGAATAATCCTATTAAAGAAATTTAGTGAACTACAAAAACATACAGACAACTAAACATAATTAGGAAAATAACATATGAACAAAAAGATAGGTTCAACAAAAATTAGAAACCATAAAAACCCCAGAAATGCTGGAGGTGAAGAATAAAATGATTAAACTGAAGAATTAAATAGAGAGCTTCAACAGTAGACTTGATGATGCAGAAGAAACAATCAGTGATCTAGAAGACAGAGCATTTGAAATTACCCTGTCAGAGGAGCAAAAAGGAAAAAAAGAAAAGAAAGCCTGTAGAACTTATGGAGCACCATAAATAAATCAATGTCTTCATTATGGGAATCCCAATAAGGGAAGAGAAAGAAAAAAGGACAGAAAATATATTTAAAGCAGTAATGGCTAAAAAGTTGCCAAATCTTGGAAAAGAAATGGACATCCAGATCCATGAGGCCTAAAGACCCCAAATAGGTTGAACCTGATAGGGATAAATTGAGAGACATTATAATTAAATCATCAAAAGTCAAAGAAAAAAGGAAGAGATTTGAAAGCAGTAAGAGAAAAGCAACCTGGCATATACAAGGTGACTCCCATAAGACTGTCAGCACATTTCTCAAGAGAAACTTTTCAGACCAGATGATAATGAGATGATATATTCAAAATATTGAAAGAAAAAAACTGCCAACCAAGAATATTACACCTGACAAAGCTGTCCTTAAGAAATGGAGAGATATAAAAAAAAAAAAGAAAGAAATGGAGAGATAAAAACTTAAACAAATGAAAGTTGAGGGAGTTCATCATCACTTTAACTGCCTTACAAGAAATGCTAAAGGGCATTGTTCAAGTGGAAATAAATGGACACTAATTAACATTAACATTGTAGAAACATATGAAGGTAGTGTAAAACTCACTGGTAACAACAAATAATAATCAAAGACAGATTCTGTAATGTGGTAATGATGCTGCATAACTCACTTTCAACTCTAGTTTATAAGTTTGAAAATGTATTAAAATAATCATAACTAAAATAATCTGTTATTAGATACACAATATAAAAAATATGCAAATTGTAACATTAATAACCTAAAATGTAAGGGGGGAAGTGAAGTGTAAAGTTTAAGAATGCTATTGGAGTTAAGTTGTTATCAGCTTAAATAGGATGTTATAATTTTTAAGATATTTTATGTAAGCCTCATGATATGACCACAAGGAAAAAATCCTGTAGTAGTTAACACAAAAGATCATGATAAAGAAGCCAATGCGTACTGATACAAAGAGTCATCAAATCATAAAAGAAGATAGCAGGATAAGAAGCAAGGAACACTGGATATATACAAGCACCAGAAAACAATGAACAAAATGGCAATAATGTCATTAGCTATGAATAATTACTTTAAAGGTAAATAGATTAAATTCTCAAATCCTAAGACATACAATGACTAAATGGATAATAAAAACAACATCCAATGACATACTACCTACAAGAGACTCACTTTAGCTTTAAAGACACACAGACAGTGAGAATGAAGGGGTGGAAAAATATTTCAAGCAAATGGAAACTAAAAAAAATCAAGGCTATATTACATCAGACAAAATAGACATTAAGATAAAAATGTTAAAAAGAGACAAATAGGATGATTATATAATGATAAAGGGGTCAATCAATCGAGAAGGTATAATTATAAATATTTATGAACCCAACATCAGAGCAGAAAATTATATAAAGGAAATACAAGGATAAATAAATAGCAGTAAAATAATAGTTGGTGACTTTGATACCCTACTCTCAACAATGGATAGATTATCCAGATAGAGAATCAGTAAGTAAAGAGTGGATTTGAAGAACACTATAGTCTAAATGGACTTAACAGACATAAACAGATAATTCTATCAGACAACAGCAGAATCCACATTCCTCCAAAGTGCACATGGATTTTTTTTTCTAGGTTAGATTATGTGTTTGGACACAAGTCAGCAAATTCAAGAAGACTGAAATCATACCAAGTGTCTTCTCTGACCACCATGGTATGAAACTGGAAATCAATAGCAGGAGGAAAACTGAAAAATTCATAAATGCATGGAATAAAACAACACTCCCCTTACTAAAAAATGGATCAAAGAAGAAATTAAAAGGAAAATTAAAAATGTATCTTGAGAGAAAAAAATGGACACATAACAAACCAAATCTTATGGGTTTCAGCAAAAGTAGTCTGAGAGGGAAGTTTATAGCTATAAATGCATACAACAAGAAACTAGAAAGATCTCAAATAAACAACCTAACTTTAACCTCAAACAACTAGAAAAAGAACAAACTGAGACCAAATTTAGCAGAAGGAAGGACATAATAATGATGAGAGCAGAAATATATGAACTAGTATACAAGAAAACAGTAGAAAAGATTAAAAACCTAAGATTTGCTTTTCTAAAAGACAAACAAAATTTACAAACCTTTAGCTAAACTAACCAAGAATAAAAGAGAGGACCCAAATCAACAAAATTATTAATGAGAGTGTAGTCATTACAAATAGTAGCACAGAAATACAAAGGATTATAAGAAGCTACTATGGACAACCACATGTCAACAAACAGGACAACCTAGAAGAAATGGATAAATTCTTAGAAACATACACCCTCTCAAGAATGAATCAGGAAGAAACAGAAAATCTGAGCAGACCAATAATGAGTAACAAGATTGAATCAGTAATCAAAAATCTCCCAATACATAAAAGCCCTGGACCAGATGGCTTCACTGTTAAATTGCACCAAAAATTTAAAGAATAACACCAATTCTTCTAAACAATTTCCAAAAATCAAAAAGGAGGGAACATTCCCAAATTCATTCCATTAGTCCATCATACTGATACCAAAGCCAGAGAAGGACACTAAGAGAAAACTACAGGCTAATATCTCTGATTAACACGGATGCAAAATTTCTCAATAAAATACTAGCAGACCAAATTCAACAGCACATTAAAAGGATCATACACCATAATCTAGTAGGATTAATTCTTGGGATGCAAGGTTGGTTCAACATAAGCAAATCAATAAATCATCTTAATAGATACAGAAAACACATTAAACAAAATTCAACATCCACTCAATGATAAAAACTCTCAACAAATTAGGTATACAAGGAACACACCTCAAAATAATAAAGACCTTATTGGACAAGCCCACAACAAACGTCATATTCCATGGTGAAAATTTGAAAGTTTTCCTCTAAGATCAGGAACAAGACAAGGGTACCTACTCTTACCTCTCCAACATAGTGCTGAAAGTCCTAGCCAGAGCAATCAGGCAAGAAAAAAAATGGTATCACAAATGGAAAAAAAAGGAGTAAAATTGGCTCTATTTGCAGATGACATGACTTTATAAAAAATCCTAAAGACACCATCAAATGACCTAAGATCCAATGAATAAGTTCAGTAAAGCTACAGGATACAAAATCAACATGCAGAAATCAGTAGTGTTTCTTTTATTCAGTTTTATTGAGATATAATTGGCATAAAGCACTGTATAAGTTTAAGGTGTACAACATAATGACTTGCCTCACATTTATTGTGAAATCATTACCATAATAAGTTTAGCTAACATGCATTATCACATATAGATACCAAAAGAAAGTAAATAATTTTTTCCCTTGTGATGAGAACTACTTACAAGTATACCATTTAGCAGCATTAAATATAGTCATCATCGGAGAGGAGCTTCAAGATGGTGGAAGAGTGAGATGTGGAGAAAATCTTCCTCCCTACAAATACAGCAAAAATACATCTACATGTGGAACAACTCCTACAGAGCACCTACTCAACGCTGGCAAAAGACCACAGACCTCCCAAAAGGCAAGAAACTCCCCACGTAACTGGGTAGGGCAAAAGAAAAAAGAAAAAAACAGAGACAAAAGAATAAGGACGGGACCTGCACCACTGGGAGGGAGCTGTGAAGGAGGAAAGGTTTCCACACACTTGGAAGGCCCGTCGCAGGTGGAGACTGTGGGTTGCAGAGCGAGGAAGTTTTGGAACCACAGAGGAGAGTGCAGCAACAGGGGTGTGGAGAGCAAAGTGGAGAGATTCCCTTAGAGAAGATCGGGGCTGACCAGCACTCACCAGCCAGAGAAGTTTGTCTGCTCACCCACCGGGAAGAGTGGGGGCTGGGAGTTGAGGCTCTGGCTTCGGAGGTCAGATGCCAGGAAGAGGATTGGGGTTGGCTGTGTGAACACAGCCTGAAGGGAGCTAGTGCACCATAGCTAGCTGGGAGGGAGTCTGGGAAAAAGTCTGGACCTGTCAAAGAGGCGAGAGACTTTTTCTTCCCTCTTTGTTTCCTGGTGCACAAGGAGAGGGGATTAAAAGCGCTGCTTAAAGAAGCTCCAGGGGCTTCCCTGGTGGCGCAGTCATTGAGAGTCCACCTGCCGATGCAGGGGACACAGGTTCGTGCCCCGGTCCGGGGGGATCCTACATGCCGTGGAGCGGCTGGGCCCGTGAGCCATGGCCGCTGAGCCTGTGCGTCCAGAGCCTGTGCTCTGCAACAGGAGAAGCCGCAACAGCGAGAGGCCCGCATACCGAAAAAAAAAAAAAAAAGCTCCAGAGACGGGCACAAGCTGCGGCTATCAGCAGGGACCCCAGAGACAAGCATGAGACACTAAGGCTGCTGCTGCAGTCATGAAGAAGGCTGTGTGCAAGCACAGGTCACTATCCACACCTCCCCTACCAGAAACCTGTACAGCCTGCCACTGCCAAGGTCCCATGATCCAGGGACTAGTTCCCCGGAAGAACACACAGCGTGCCTCAGGCTGTTGCAACGTTATGCTGGGCTCTGCTGCTGCAGGTTTGCCCCGCATTCCGTACCTCTCCCTCCCCACTGCCTGAGTGAGACAGAGCCCCCAACTCAGCTGCTCCTTTAACCCCGTCCTGTCTGAGTGAAGAACAGAGGCCCTCAGGCAATCTACACTCAAAGGCAGGGCCAAATCCAAAGCTGAACCCCAGGAGATGTGCGAACAAAGAAGAGAAAGGGAAATTTCTCACAGCAGCCTCAAGAGCAGTGGATTACATCTCCACAATCAACTTGATGTACCCTGCATCAGTGGAATAGACAACGAATCATCTGAAATGGAGGAGGTCTGAATAGGTTGTCTAGGAGGTCTGAATTCGTTGTATATATATATATATATATATATATATATTTCCCATTTTCTCTTTTTGTGAGTGTTTACGTGTATGCTTCTGTGTGTGATTTTGTCTGTATAGCTTTGGTTTTACCATTTGTCCTAGGGTTCTGTCTGTCCTTTATCTTTTTTTTTTTTTTTTTTAGTATACTTTTTAACACTTGTTATCATTGGTGGATTTGTTTTCTAGTTTGGTTGCTCTCTTCTTTCTTTCTTTTTCTTTCTTTTAATTACTTAAATTTTTTTTTTAATAATTATATTTTATTTTTTATTTTAATAATTTTATTTTAACTTCTTCTTTCTTTCTTTTCTCCCTTTTATTTTGAGCTGCACAGATAACAGGCTCTTGGTGCTCCAGACAGGAGTCAAGGCTGTGCCTCTGAAGTGGGAGACCCAAGTTCAGGACATTGGTCCACAAGAGACCTCTCAGCTCCATGTAATATCAAATGGCCAAAATCCCCCAGAGATCTCCATCTCAACACCAAGACCCAGCTCCACTCAACAACCAGCAAGCTAAAGCGCGGGACACCCTATGCCAAACAACTAGCAAGACAGGAACACAAACCCACCCATTAGCAGAGAGGCTGCCTAAAATCATAATAAGACCACAGACACCCGAAAACACACCACCAGACAAGGACCTGCCCACCAGAAAGAAAATATCCGGCCTCATCCCCCAGAAGACAGGCAATAGTCCCCTCCACTAGGGAGCCCACACAACCCACTGAACCAACATTAGCCACTGGGGGCAGACACCAAAAACAATGGGAACTACGAAACTGCAACCTGCGAAAAGGACACCCCAATCACAGTAGGTTAAGCAAAATGAGAACACAGAGAAAGACACAGATGAAGGGGCAAGGTAAACACGCACTAGACCTAACAAATGAAGAGGAAATAGGCAGCCTACCTGAAAAAGAATTCAGAAAAATCATAGGAAAGATTATCTAAAATCTTGGAAAGAGAATGGAGAAAATGCAAGAAACATTTAACAAGGACCTAGAAGAACTAAAGAGCAAACAAACAGTGATAAACAGCACAATAAATGAAATTAAAAATTCTCTAGATGGGATCAATAGCAGAATAACTGAGGCAGAAGAATGGATAAGTGACCTGGAAGATAAAAGAGTGGAAATAACTACTGCAGAGAAGAATAAAGAAAAAAGAATTAAAAGAACTGAGGACAGTTTCAGAGACCTCTGGGACAACAATAAACACAGCAAAATTTGAATTATAGGGGTCCCAGAAGAATAAGAGAAAAAGAAAGAGACTGAGAAAATATTTGAAGAGATTATAGTTGAAATCTTCCCTAATATAGGAAAGGAAATCATTAATCAAGTCCAGGAAGCACAGAGTGCCATACAGAATAAATCCAAGGAGAAACACGCAAAGACACATATTAATCAAATTACCAAAAAATAAATACGATGAAAAAATATTAAATGCAGTGTGGGAAAACAACAAACACACAAGGGAATCCCTATAAGGTTAACAGCTGATCTTTCAGCAGAAACTCTGCAAGTCTGAAGGGAGTGACAGGACATGTTTAAAGAGATGAAAGGCAAAAACCTACAAACATGGTTACTCTACACAGCAAGGATCTCATTCAGATTTGATGGAGAAATTAAAACCTTTAAAGACAAGCAAAAGCTAAGAGAATTTAGCACCACCAAACCAGCTTTACAACAAATGCTAAAGGAACTTCTGTAGGCAGGAAACACAAGAGAAGGAAAAGACCTACAATAACAAACCCAAAACAATTAAGAAAATGATAATAGGAATATACATATCGATAATTACCTTAAATGTAAATGGATTAAATACTCCAACCAAAAGAAATAGACTGGCTGATTGCATAGAAAAACAAGACCCGTATATATGCTGTCTACAAGAGACCCACTTCAGACTTGGGTCACATACAGATTGAAAGTGAGGGGGTGTAAAAAGATATTCCATGCAAATGGAAATCAAAAGAAAGCTGGAGTGACAATTCTCATATCTGACAAAATAGACTTTAAATCAAAGACTATTACAAGAGACAAAGAAGGACACTACATAGTGATCAAGGGATCAATCCAAGAAGAAGATATAACAACTGTAAATATTTATGCACCCAACATAGAAGCACCTCAATACATAAGGCAAATACTAACAGCCATAAAAGGGGAAATCGACAGTAAAACAATCATAGTAGGGTACTTTAAAAACCAACTTTCACCAATGGACAGATCATCCAAAATGAAAATAAATAAGGAAACACAAGCTTTAAATGATACATTAAACTAGATGGACTTAATTGATATTTATAGGACATTCCATCGAAAAGCAAGAGAATAAACTTTCTTCTCAGCTGCTCATGGAGCATTCTCCAGGATATGTCATATCCGGGCTCACAAATCAAGCCTTGGTAAATTTCAGAAAATTGAAATAGTATCAAGTATCTTTTCCAATCACAACACTATGAGACTAGATATCAGTTACCAGGAAAATACTGCAATAAATAAAAAAAACACATGGAGGCTAAAAAATAAATGACTTAAAAACCAAGAGATCACTGAAGAAAAAAAGAGGAAATCAAAAAAATACCTAGAAACAAATGACAATGAAAACATGACAACCCAAAGCCTATGGGATGCAGCAAAAGCAGCTCTGAGGGAAGTTTATAGCAATAAAATACTACATTAAGAAACAAGAAACATCTCAAATAAACAACTTAACCTTACACATAAAGCAGTAAGAGAAAGAAGAACAAAAAGTTAGCAGAAGGAGAGAAATCATAAAAATCAGATCAGAAATAAATGAAAAAGAAATGAAGGAAACAATAGCAAAGATCAATAAAACTAAAAGCTGGTTCTTTGAGAAGATAAACAAAACTGATAAAACAGACTCATCAAAGAAAAAAGACAGAGGACTCAACTCAATGGAATTAGAAATGAAAAAGGAGAAGTAACAACTGACACTGCAGAAATACAAAAGATCATGAGAGATTACTACAAGCAACTCTATGCCAATAAAATGGACAATCTGGAAGAAATGGACAAATTCTTTGAAAAGCACAACCTGCGAAGACTGAATCAGGAAGAAATAGAAAATATGAACAGACCAATCACAAGCACTGAAATTGAAACTGTGATTAAAAATCTTCCAAGAAACAGAAGCCCAGGACCATATGGTTTAACAGGTGAATTCTGTCAAACATTTAGAGAAGAGCTAACAGCTATCCTTCTCAAACTCTTCAAAAATATAGCAGAGGGAGGAACACTACCAAACTCATTCTACGAGGCCAATATCACCCTGACACCAAAACCAGGCAAATATGTCACAACAAAAGAAAACCACAGGCCAATATCACTGATGAACATAGATGTAAAAATCCTCAACAAAAATACGAGCAAACAGAATCCAACAGCATATTAAAAGGATTACACACCATGATCAAATGGGGTTTATCCCAGGAATGCAAGAATGCTTCAATATATGCAAATCAATCAACGTGATACACCATATTAACAAATTAAAGGATAAAAACCATATGATCATCTAAATAGATGCAGAGAAAGCTTTAGAGAAAATTCAACACCCATGTATGATAAAAACCCTCCAGAGAGTACGCATAGAGGAAACTTTCCTCAACATAATAAAGGCCATATATGAGAAACCCACATCCAACATCATCCTCAATGGTGAAAAACTGAAAGGATTTCCACTACGATCAGGAACAAGAAAAGTTTGCCCACTCACAACACTATTCAACATAGTTTTGGAAGTTTTAGTCACAGCAATCAGAGAACAAAAAGAAATAAAAGGAATGCACATTGGAAGAGAAGAAGTAAAGCTGTCACTGTTTGCAGATGACATGATTCTATACATAGAGAATCCTAAAGATGCTAAAAGAAAACTACTAGAGCTAAGCAATGAATTTGGTAAATTAGCAGGATACAAAATTAATGCACAGAAATCTCTTGTATTCCTATACACTAACAATGAAAAATCTGAAAGTGAAATTAAGAAAACACTCCCATTTACCATTGCAACAGAAAGAATAAAATCTGTAGGAATAAACCTACATAAGGAGACAAAAGACCTGTATGCAGAAAATTGTAAGACACTGATGAAAGAAATTAAAAATGATACAAAGAGATGGAGAGATAGACCATGTTCTTGGAATGGAAGAATCAACATTGTGTAAATGAATCTACTACCGAAAGCAATCTACCGATTCAATGCAATCCCTATCAAATTACCGCTGGCATTTTTCGCAGAACTAAAAAAACATTTCCACAATTTGTATGGAAACACAAAAGACACCGAATAGCCAAAGGAATGTTGATATAGAAAAACGGAGCTGGTGGAATCAGGCTCCCTGACTTTAGAGTATACTACAAAGCTACAGTAAACAAGGCAGTATGGTACTGGCACAAAAGCAGAAATATCGATCAATGGAACAGGATAGAAACCCAGAGGTAAACCCACGCTTATATGGTCACCTTATCTTTGATAAAGGAGGCAAGAATATACAGTGGAGAAAAGAGAGCCTCTTCAATAAGTGGTGCTGGGAAAAATGGATAGCTACATGTAAAAGAATGAAATTAGAACACCCCCTAATGCCATACACAAAAATAAATGCAAAATGGATTAAAGATCTAAATGTAAGGCCAGATACCATCAAACGCTTAGAGGAAAACGTAGGCAGAACACTCTATGACATAAATCACAGCAAGATCCTTTTTGACCCACCTGCTAGTGAAATGGAAATAAAAACAAAAATAAACAAATCGGAACTAATGAATGTTAAAAGCTTTTGCAGAGCAATGGAAACCATAAGCAAGACAGAACAACAACCCTCAGAATGGGAGGAAATATTTGCTAATGAAGCAACTAACAAAGGATTAATCTCCAAAATTTACAAGCCGCTCATGCAGGTCAGTATCAAAAAAAAAAAACCAAACAGCTCAATCGAAAAATGGGCAGAAGACCTAAATAGACATTTCTCCAAAGTAGATATACTGATTGCCAACAAACATGTGAATGAATGCTCAACATCATTAACCATGAGAGAAATGCAAATCAAAACTACAATGAGATATCATCTCACACCAGTCAGAATGGCCATCATCAAAAAATCTTCAAACAATAAATGCTTGAGACTTTGGGCTCCTCTAGGAAGAAGGCGGAAGAGTAAGACAAGGAGATCACCTTCCTCCCCACAGATACATCAGAAATACATCCACATGTGGAACTGCTCCTGTAGAATACCCACTGAATGCTGGCAGAAGACATCGGACCTCCCAAAAGGCAAGAAACTCCCCAGGTACATGGGTAGGGTAAAAGAAAAAAGAAAAAAACAGAGACAAAAGAATAGGGACGGGACATGCACCACTGGGAGGGAGCTGTGAAGGAGGAAAGGCTTCCACACACTGGGAAGCTCCTTCGAGGGCAGAGACTGTGGGTGGTGGAGGGGGGAAGCTTCTGAGCCAAGGAGGAGAGCGCAGCAACAGGGGTGCGGAGGGCAAAGCGGAGAAATTCCCGCACAGAGGATACATGACGGCCATCACTCACCAGCCTGAGAGGCTAATTTGCTCACCCGCCGGGGTGGGCAGGGTCTGGGAGCTGAGGCTTGGGCTTTGGTCGGATCACAGGGAAAGGACTGGCAGTACAGAGACTGAAGGGATTAGTGCACCACAGTTAGCCGGGAGGACGTCCGTGAGAATGTTTGGAACTGCCTAAGAGGCAAGAGACATTTTCTTCCCTCTTTGTTTCCTGGTGCGTGAGGAGAGGGGATTAAGAGCACTGCTCAAAGGAGTTCCAGGGACGAGGGAAAGATGGCAGAAGAGTAAGACGTGGAGATCAACTTCATCCCCACAGATACACTAGAAATACATCTACACGTGGAACAACTGCTACAGAACACTTACTGAATGCTGGCAGAAGACCTCAGACCTCCCAAAAGGCAAGAAATTCCCCACGTACCTGGGTAGGGCAAAAGAGAAAATAATAAACAGAGACAAAAGGATAGGGATGGGACCTGCACCAGTGGGAGGGTTCTGTGAAGGAGGAAAGGTTTCCACACACTAGGAGCCCCTTCACAGGCGGAGACTGCGTGTGGCGGAGTGGGAAAGCTTTGGTGCCGCGGAGGAGAGCACAGCAAAAGGGATGCAGAGGGCAAAGCAGAGAGATTCCCACACACAGGATCGGTGCTGAGCGGCACTCACCAGGCCGAGAGGCTTGTCAGCTCACCTGCCGGGGCGGGTGGGGCTGGAAGCTGAGGCTTGGGCTTCGGTTGGAGCACAGGAAGAGGACTGGGGTTGGTGGCATGAACACAGCCTGTAGGGGGTTAGTGCACCACGGCTAGCTGGGAGGGAGTCCGGGGAAAAGTCAGGATCTGCTGAAGAAGCAAGAGACTTTTTCTTCACTTTTGTTTCCTGGTGCATGAGGAGAGGGGATTAAGAGCGTTGCTTAAAGGAGTTCCAGACACGGGCACAAGCCGTGGATAAAAGCTCAGACACCAGAGATGGACATGAGACGCTAAGGCTGCTGCTGCCACCACCAAGAAGCCTGTGTGCAAGCACAGGTCACTATCCACACCCGCCTTCCAGGGAACCTGTTCAGCTGGCCAATTCCAGGGTCTCTGGTTCAGGGACAACTTCCCCGGGAGAACGCATGGTACGCTTCAGGCTGGCGCAATGTCACGCTGGCCTCTGCCGCCACAGGCTCACCCTGCACTCCGTACCCCTCCCTCCCCCAGGCCTGAAGGAGCCATAGTCCCCGAAGCAGCTGCTCCTTTAACCCCATCCTGTCTGAGTGAAGAACAGACGACCTCCGGCAAACTACAGGCAGAGGAGGACTCAAATCCAAAGCTGAGACCCCAGGGCTGTGAGAACAAAGAAGGGAAAGGTAAATCTCTCCCAGAAGGCTCCAAAGCAGCAGATTAAAGCTTCACAATCAACTTGAT
Source organism: Aethalodelphis obliquidens (assembly GCF_003676395.1). Classification (NCBI taxonomy): domain Eukaryota; kingdom Metazoa; phylum Chordata; class Mammalia; order Artiodactyla; family Delphinidae; genus Aethalodelphis; species Aethalodelphis obliquidens. Next base: position 3,498,195 of record NW_020838029.1, on the reverse strand, counting down.
GTACCCTGCATCTGTGGAATACATGAATAGACAATGAATCATACCAAATTGAGGAGGTGGACTTTAAGAGCAAATTTTATATTTTTCCCTTTTTCTCTTTTTGTGGGTATGTATGTGTATGCTTCTGTGTGAGATTTTGTCTGTATAGCTTTGCTTCCACCATTTGTCCTAGGGTTCTAGCTGTCCTTTTTTTTTTTTCTTTTAAATTTTTTTTCTTTATAATTTTTTTTATTTTCATAAATTTATTTTATTTTATCTTACTTTAT